>NC_134538.1:35199910-35507657 GCF_050624435.1 Tenrec ecaudatus | reverse complement strand
CACGCCTTGGGTGCCCCAGCCCTTAGGCTTAGGGAGCCCCAGGCCTGGGGCGCCCCAGCCCATAGGCTTTGGGAGCCTAAGGTCTGGGGAGCCACAGCACTTAGGCTTTGGGAACCCCAGGACCGGGGCGCCCCAGCCCTTAGGCTTAGGGAGCCCAAGCCTGGGGCGCCCAGCCCTTATGCTTTGGGAGCCCCAGGCCTGAAGTGCCCCAGCTATTAGGCTTAGGGAGCCCCAGGCCTTGGGTGCCCCAGCCTTTAGGCTTTAGGATCCCCAGGACGGGGGTGCCCCAGCCCTTAGGCTTTGGGAATCCCAGGCCCGTGGCGCCCATGCGCTTATGCTTAGGGAGCCCCACGCCTTGGGCGCCCCAGCCCTTAGGCTCAGGGAGCCCCTGGCCTGGGGCGCCACAGCTTTTAGGTTTTGGGAGCCCCCGTCCTGGGGCGCCCCAGCCCTTAGTCTTAGGGAGCCTCAGACAAGGGAAGCCCCAGCCCTTAGGCTTTGGGAGCCCCAGGCCTGGTGCACCCCAGCCCTTAGGCTTTGGGAGCCCCAGGCCTGGGGCGCCCCAGCCCTAAGGCTTAGGGAGCCCCAGGCCTGGTGCGACCCAGACCTTAGGCTTAGGGAGCCCCAGGCCTGAGGCGACCCAGCCCTTACGCTTAGGGAGCCCCAGGCCTGGGGCGCCCCAACCCATAGGCTTTAGGAGCCTCAGGTCTGGGGAGCCACAGCCCTTAGGCTTGGGAGCCCCAGATCCCGGGGCACCCCAGCACTTAGGCTTTGGGAACCCCAGGGCCGGGTCGCCCCAGCCCTTAGGCTTAGGGAGCCCAAGCCTGTGGCGCCCAGCCCTTATGCTTTGGGAACCCCAGGCCTGAAGTTCCCCAGCTATTAGGCTTAGGGAGCCCCAGGTCTGGGGCGCCCCAGCCCTTAGTCTTAGGGAGCACCAGGCCTTGGGTGCCCCAGCCTTTAGGCTTTGGGATCCCCAGGCTGGGGGTGCCCCAGCCCTTAGGCTTTGGGAACCCCAGGCCCGGGGCGCCCCTGCCCTTAGGCTTTGGGATCCCCAGGCCTGGGGTGCTCCAGCCCTTAGGCTGAGGTAACACCAGGACTGGTGCGCCCCAGCACTTAGACTCAGGGATCTCCAGGCCTGGGGTGCCCCAGCCCTTAGCTTAGGGAGCCCAGGTTTGGGGCGCCCCAAACCTTAGACTTAGGGAGCCCCAGTCCTGGGGCACCCAGCCCTTATGTTTTGGGAGCCCCAGACCTGGGGTGCCCCAGCTCTTACACTTTGGGAGCCACAGGCCTGGGGCACCCCAGCCCTTAGGCTTTGGGAACCCCAGGCCTGGGGCGCCCCAGGCCTTTGGCTTAGGGAGCCCCAGGTCTGTGGCGCCCCAGCCCTTAGGTTTAGGGAACCCAGGACTGGGGCGCCGCAGCCCTTAGGATTTGGTAGCCCCAGGCCTCGTGCGCCCCAGCCCTTAGGCTTAGGTAGCCCCAGTCCTGGGGTGCCCCCGCCCTTAGCCTTTTGGAGCCCCAGGCATGGGGCGCCCCTGCCCTTAGCCTTTGGGAACCCCAGGCCAGGGCCGTCCCAGCACTTAGGCTTTGGGAGCCCCAGGCCTGGGGCGACCCAGAGATTAGGCTTAGGGATCCCCAGGCCTTGTGCGCCCTAGCCCATCAGCTTAGGGAGCCTCAGGCCTGTGGCGCCTCCTCCCTTAGGCTTAGGGAGGCACAGGCCAGGGACGCCTCAGCCTTTAGGCTTTGGCATCCCCATGCCTGGGGCGCCCCATCCCTTAGGCTTAGGTAGCCCCAGACATGGGGCGCCACAGCCCTTAGGTTTTGGGAGCCATAGGCCTGGGGCACCCCAGCCCTTCGGCTTAGGGAGCCCCAGTCTTGGGGCGCCCCCGCCCTTAAGCTTAGGTAGCCCCTGGCCTGGGGCGCCCCAGCCATTAGCATTATGGAGCCACCGTCCTTGGCGCCCAGCCCTTATGCTTTGGGAGCCCCTGGCCTGGGGTGCCCCAGCCCTTAGGTTTTGGGAACTCCAGGCTTAGGGCGCCCCAGCCCTTAGGCTAGGGAGCCCCAAGCCTGGGGCGCCCCAGCCCTTAGGCTTAGTGAACCCAGGACTGGGGCGCCCCATCCCTTAGGATTTGGTAGCCCCAGGCCTGGGGTGGCCCAGTCCTTAGGCTTTGGTAGCACCAGACCCGGGGAGCCCCAGCCTTTAGGCTTTGGGAGCCCCATGCCTGGGGCACCCCAGCCCTTCGGCTTAGGGAGCCCCTGTCCTGGGGTGCCCACGCCCTTGGGCTTAGGTAGCTCCTTGCCTGGGGCGCCCCAGCCCTTAGGCTTAGGGAGCCCCATGCCTGGGGCGCCCCAGCCTTTAGGCTTAAGGAGCCCCAGGCCTCGGGCACCCCAGCCCTTAGGCTTAAGGAGCCCCAGGCATCGGGCGACCAAGCCCTTAGGCTTATGGAGCCCCAGTCTTGGGGCGCCCCTGCCCTTAAGCTTAGGTAGCCCCTGGCCTGGGGCGCCCCAGCATTTAGCCTTATGGAGCCACCGTCCTGGGCGCCCAGCCCTTATGCTTTGGGAGCCCAAGTCCTGGGGCGCCCCAGCCCTTAGGCTTAGGGAACCCAGGACTGGGGCGCCGAAGCCCTTAGGATTTGGTAGCCCCCGGCCTGGGGCGCCCCAGCCCTTAGGCTTAGGGAGCCCCAGTTTTGGGGCACCACCGCCCTTAGGCTTAGGTAGCCCCTGGCCTGGGGCGCCACATCCCTTAGGATTTGGGAGCCCCAGGCCTAGGGTGGCCCAGCCCTTAGCCTTAGGTAGCCCCAGACCCGGTAGCCCCAGACTTTAGGCTTTGGGAGCACCATGCCTGGGGCACCCCAGCCCTTCGGCTTAGGGATCCCCAGACCTGGGGTGCCCACGCCTTTTGGCTTAGGTAGCTCCTGCTCTGTGGTGCCCCAGCACTTAGGCTTAGGGAGCCCCAGCCCTGGGCGCCCCAGCTCTTAGGCTTAAGGAGTCCCAAGCCTGGGGCACCCCAGCCCTTAGGTTTAAGGAGCCCCAGGCTGGGGCGACTCAGCCCTTAGGCTTAGGGACCTCCAGGCCTGGGGTGCCCCAGCCCTTAGGCTTAGGGACCTCCAGGCCTAGGGTGGCCCAGCCCTTAGCCTTAGGTAGCCCCAGACCCGGTAGCCCCAGCCTTTAGGCTTAGGGAGCCCCAGACCTGGGGTGCCCACGCCCTTAGGCTTAGGTAGCTCCTGCTCTGTGGTGCCCCAGCCCTTAGGCTTTGGGAGCCCCAAGCCTGGGGCACCCCAGCCCCTAGGCTTAGGGACCTCCAGGCCTGGTGTGCCCCAGCCCTTAGGCTTTGGTAGCCCCGGGCCAGGGGCGCCCCAGCCCTTATGCTTAGGGACCTCCAGGCCTGGTGACCCCCAGCCCTTAGACTTAGGGATCCCCTGGCCTGGGGCGCCCCAGCATTTAGTCTTAGGGAGTCCCAGGCCTGGAATGCGCCAGCCCTACGGCTTAGGGAGCCCCATGCCTGGGGTGCCCCAACCCTTAGGCTTTGGGATCCCCAGGCCTGGGGCGCTCCAGCCCTTAGGCTTTGGGATCCCCTGGCCTGGGGCAACCCAGCCCATTGGCTTTGGGAGCCCCAGGCCTGGGGCGCCCCAGCCCTTCGTCTTAAAAGCCCTAGGCCTGGGGCGCCACAACCCTTAGGCTTAGGGAGCTCCAGGTCTGGTTCGCCCCAACCCTTAGGCTTGGGAGCCCCTGAACAGGGGCGCCACAGCCCTTAGGCTTAGGGAGCCCCAGGCTTGGGGCGCCCCAGCCCTTGGGCTTAGGGAACCCAGGACTGGGGCGACCCAGCCCTTCGGATTTGGAAGCCCCATGCATGGGGCGCCCCAGACCATCGGCTTAGGGAGCCACCGGCCTGGGTTGTCCCAGCTCTTAGGCTTTGGGAGCCCAAGGCCTTGGCCGCCCCAGCCCTTAGGTTTTGGGAGCCCCAGGCCTTGGGCGCAGAGCGCTTAGTCTTTGGGTGCCGCAGGGTTGGGTTGCCCCATCCCTTAAGTTTTGGGAGCCCCAGGCATGGGGCGGCCCAGCCATTAGCCTTTGGGAGCCCCATGCCTGGGGCGCCCCAGCCCTTAGGCTTAGGGAGCCCCTGCCTGGGCCGCCCCAGCCCTTAGTCTTAGGGTGCCGCAGCGTTAGGGCGCCCCAGCCTTTAAGCTTTGGAAGCCCCAGGCATGGGGCACCCCAGCCATTCGCCTTTGGGAGCCCCATGCCTGGGGCGCCCCAGCCCTTAGGCTTTGGGAGCCCCAGGCATGGGGCGACCCGACCCTTAGACTTAGGTAGCCCCTGGCCTGGGGCGCCACAGCACTTAAGCTTAGGGATCCCCAGGCCTGGGGCGCCCCTGTCCATAGGCATAGGGAGCCCCAGGCCTAGGAAGCCCCAGGCCTTAGGCTTAGGGAGCCCCTAGCCTGCGGTGCCCGAGCCCTTAGGTTTTGGGAGGCCCAGGCCTGGGCCGCCCCAGCACTTATATTTTGGGAGCCCCAGGCCTGGGGCGCCCCAGCCCTTAGTCTTAGGGTGCCACAGGGTTGGGGCGCCCAGCCCTTAATCTTTGGGAGCCCCAGGCATGGGGCGCCCCAGCCATTAGGCTTTGGGAGCCCCAGGCCTGGGTGACCCCACCCTTAGGCTTAGGTAGCCCCTGGCCTGGGGCGCCCCAGTACTTAGGCTTAGCGTGCCCCAGGCCTGGGGCACCCCAGATTTTAGCCTTAGGGAGCCCCAGTCCTGGGGCGCCCCAGCCCTTAGGCTTTGGGAGTCCCAGGACTGAGGCGCCCCAGCCCTTATGCTTAGGGAACCCCAGGCCTGGGGCGCCCCAGCACTTAGGCTTATGGAGCCCCAGGATTGGGGCACCCCAACCCTTAGCCTTTGAGAGCCCAAGGCATGCGGCGCCCCAGCCCTTAGGCTTAGGGAGCCCCAGGCCTGGCTCGCCCCAGCCCTTAGGCTTAGGGAGCCTCAGGCCTGTGAAGTCCCAGCCCTTAGCCTTTGGGAGCCCCATGCCTGGCGCGCCCCAGCCCTTAGTCTTAGGGAGCCCCAGGCCTGGGGAGACCCAGCCCATAGGCTTTGGGAGCCCAGGCCTGGGGCGTCACAGCCCTTACGCGAACGGAGTCCCAGGCCTGGGGAGCCCCAGCCCTTAGGTTTAGGGAGCCCCAGGCCTGGGGGGCCCCAGCACTTAGGCTTTGTGAGCCCCACCCGGGGCACCCCAGCCCTTAGGCTTTGGGAACCCATGTCCGGTGCGCCCCATCCCTTAGGCTTCGGGAGCCCCAGGCCTGGGGCACCCCAGCCATTAAGCTTTGGGGGCCCCACCCGGGGCGACCCAGCCCTTAGGCTTTGGGAACCCATGCCCGGTGCGCCCCAGCGCTTACTCATAGGTAGCCCTAGGCCTGGGACGCCCCAGCCCTTAGGCTTTGGGAGCCGAAGCCGGGGACCCAAGCCATTAGGCGTAGAGAGTCCCAAGCCTACGGAGCCCCAGCCCTTAGTCTTAGGGAGTCCTAGGCCTGGTGCGCCCCAGCCCTTAGGCTTTGGGTGCCCCAGGCCTAGGGCCGCCCAAGCCCTTAGACTTTGGGAGCCCCAGGCCTGGGGCACACCTGCCCTTACACTTGGGAGCCCCAGGCCTGGGGCGCGCCAGCCCTTAGTCTTATGGAGCCCCAAGGCTGGGGCGCCCAAGCCCTTAGGCTTTGGGAGCCCAAGCCTGGGGCGCCACAGCCCTTAGGCATAGGGAGCCCGAGGCCTGGGGAGCCCCAGCCCTTAGGTTTGGGGAACCCCAGAACTGGGGAGCCCCAGCCCTTAGGCGTAGGGAGCCCCAGGGCTGGGGCGCCACAGCCCTTAGGCTTAGGGAGCCGCAGGCCTGGGGTGCCCCAGCCCATAGGTTTAGGGAGCCCCAGGCCTGGGCCTCCCCAGCCCTTAGGCTTTGGGAGCCCCAGGCCTGGGCCGTGCAACCCTTAGGCTTTGGGAGCCCTAGGCCTGGGGCGCCCAGCCCTTAGCCTTAAGGAGCCCCAGGCCTTGGGCTCCCCAGCCCTTAGGCTTAGGGAGGCCCTGGCCTAGGGCGCCACAGCCTTTAGGTTTTGGGAGATCCAGTCCTGGGGCGCCCAGCCGTTAGTCTTAGGGAGCCCCAGGCCTGAGAAGCCCCATCCCTTAGGCTTTGGGAGCCCCAGATGGGGCACCCCAGCCCTTAGGCTTTGGGAGCCCCAGGCCTGATGTGCCCCAGCCCTTAGGCTTAAGGAGCCCCAGGCCTGAGGCGACCAAGTCTTAGGCTTTGGGAACATCAGGCTGGGGATCCCCAGCCCTTAACTTAGGGAGCCCCAGGCCTGGGGCGCCCCAGCCCTTAGGCTTTTGGAGCCCCAGGCCTGGGGCGCCCCCGCCTTTAGGCTTAAGGAGCCCCAGGCCAGGTGACCCCCAACCCTTAGAATTTGGGAGCCCCTGGCCTGGAGCACCCCAACCCTTAGGCTTAAAAGCCCCAGGCCTTGGGCGACCAAGCCCTTAGACTTAGGGAGCCCCTGGCCTTGGTCGCCCCAACTCATAGGCTTAGGGAGACCCAGGCCTGGGGCGCCACAGCCCTTAGGCTTAGGGAGCCCCAGGCCTGGGGTGCCCCAGCCCTTAGGCTTAAGTAGCCCGTGGCCAGGGGAGACCCAGCCCTTAGGGTTAGGGAGCCCCAGGCCTGGGGTGCCCCAGTGCTATGGCTTAGGGAGCCCAGGCCTGTGGTTACCAGGCATTAGGCTTCGGGACCCCCAGACCTGGGGCACCCCAGCCCTTAGGCTTGGGGAACCCCAGGCCTCGGGCGCACCAGCTCTTAGGCTTAGGGAGTCCCAGGCCTGGGTGGCCCCAACCCTTAGGCTTAGGGAGCTCTAGGCCTGGGTTGCCCCAACACTTAGCCTTAGGGAACCCCAGGCCATGGGCGCCCCAGCCTTTAGGCTATGGAAGCCCAGGCCTGGGGCACCCTAGCTCTTAGGCTTTGGGAGCCACAAGCCTGGGGCGCCCCAGCCCTTAGGCTTAAGGAGCCCCAGGCCTGAGGCGACCAAGCCCTTAGGCTTATGGAGCCCAGGCCTTGGGCGCCCGAGCCCTTAGGTTTTGGGAACCTCAGGCCTGGGAATCCCCAGCCCTTAAGCTTAGGAAGCCCCAGGCCTGGGGCGCGCCAGCCCTTAGGCTTTTGGAGACCCAAGCCTGGGGCGCCTGCGCCCTTAGGCTTTGGGTGCCCCAGTCCTGAGCCGCCCCAGCCCATAGGCTTAGGGAGCCTCTGGCCTGGAGCGCCCCCGACCTTAGGCTTAAAAGCCCCAGGCCTTTGGTGCCCCAGACCTTAGGCTTAGGGAGCCCTTGGCCTGGGGCTCCCCAGCCCTTAGGCTTTGGGAGCCCCAGGCCTGGGCCGCCCCAGGCCTTAAGTTTTGGGAGCCCCAGGCCTGGGGCGCAGAGCCCTTAGTATTAGGGTGCCGCAGGGTTGGGGCGCCCAGCCCTTAAGCTTTGGGAGCCCCAGGCATGGGGCGCCCCAGCTATTAGCCTTTGGAACCCCATGCCTGGGGCGCCCCAGCCCTTAGGCTTAGGGAGCCCCTGGCCTGGGCCGCCCCAGCCCTTAGGTTTTGGGAGCCCCAGGCCTGGGGCGCCCCACCCCTTAGTCTTGGGGTGCCGCAGCGTTGGGGCGCCCCAGACCTTAAGCTTTGGGAGCCCCAGGCTTGGGGCGCCCCAGCCATTAGCCTTTGGGAACCCCATGCCTGGGGCGCCCCAGCCCTTAGGCTTTGGGAGCCCCAGGCCTGGGGCGACCCCGCCTTTAGGCTTAGGGAGCCCCAGGCCTGGGAAGCCCCAGGCCTTAAGCTTAGGGGGCCCCATGCCTGGGGCGCCCCAGCCCTTAGCCTTAGGGAGACCCAGGCCTGGGTCGCCACAGCCCTTAGGCTTAGGGAGTCCCTAGCCTGGGGCGCCACAGCCCTTAGGCTTTGGGAGCCCCAGGCCTGGGCCGCCCCAGCTCTTAGGTTTTGGGAGCCCCAGGCCTGGGGCGCCCCAGACCTTATCCTTAGGGAACCCCATCCTGGGGCGCCCAGCCCTTGTGCTTTGGAAGCCCCAGGCCTGGGGAGCCCCAGCCCTTACGCGTAGGGAGCCCAGGCCTGGGGCGCCCCAGCTCTTAGGCTTCAGGAGCCCGTGGCCTGGGGAGACCCAGCCCTTAGGCTTAGGGAGCCCCAGGCCTGCGGTGCCCCAGTCCTAAGGCTTAGGGAGCCCAGGCCTGGGGTTACCAGGCCTTAGGCTTCGGGACCCCCAGGCCTGGGTGGGCCCAACCCTTAGGCTTAGGGAGCTCCAGGCCTTGGGCGCCCCAGCCTTTAGGCGTAGGGAGCCCCAGGCCTGGGGAGCCCCAGCCCTTAGGTTTAGGGAGCCCCAAGCCTGGGGCGCCCCAGCCATTCTCCTTTAGGAGACCCAGGACTTGGGCCCTCAAGCCCTTAGGCTTTGGTAGCCCCAGGCTTGGGGGGCCCCAGCCCTTAGGCTTTGGGCGCCCCAGGCCTGGGGCGCCGCAGCCCTTAGGATTTGGAGGCCCAAGGCCTGGGTCGCCCCAGCCCTTAGGTTTTGGGAGCCCCAGGCCTGGGGCGCACCTGCCCTTATTCTTTCGGACCCCCAGCCTGGGGCGCCCAAGCCCTTAGGGTTTGGGAGCCCCAGGGCAGGGGGGCACCTGCCCTTAGGCTTGGGAGCCCCAGGCCTGGAAATCCCCAGCCCTTAAGCTTAGGAAGCCCCTGGTCTGGGTCGCCCGAACTCATAGGCTTAAGGAGACCCAGGCCTGGAGTGCCCCAGCCCTTAGGCTTAGGGAGCCCCTAGCCTGGGGCGCCCCAGCACTTAGGCTTTGGGAGCCCCAGGTCTGGGCCACCCCAGGCCTTAGGTTTTGCGAGCCCCAGGCCTGGGGCGCAGAACCCTTAGTCTTAGGGTGCCGCAGGGTTGGGGTGCCTCAGCCCTTAAGCTTTGGGAGCCCCAGGCATTAGGCGCCCCAGCTATTAGCCTTTGGGAGCCCCATGCCTGGGGCGCCCCAGCCCTTAGGCTTAGGGAGCCCATGGCCTGGGCCGCCCCAGCCCTTAGGTTTTGGTAGGCCCAGGCCTGGGGCGCCCCAGCCCTTAGTCTTAGGGTGCCGCAGCGTTGGGGCGCCCCAGCCCTTAAGCTTTGGGAGCCCCAGGCATGGGGCGCCCCAGCCATTAGCCTTTGGGAGCCCCATGCCTGGGGCGCCCCAGCCCTTAGGCTTTGGGAGCCCCAGGCCTGGGGCGACCCCGCCCTTAGGCTTAGGTAGCCCCTGGCCTGGGGCGCCCCAGCACTTCAGCTTAGGGAGCCCCAGGCCTGGGGCGCCCCAGTCCTTAGGCTTAGAGAGCCCCAGGCCTGGGAAGCCCCAGGCTTTGGCTTAGGGAGCCCCATGCCTGCGGCGCCCCAGCCCTTAGCCTTAGGGAGACCCAGGCCTGGGTCGCCACAGCCCTTAGGCTTAGGGAGCCCCTAGCCGGGGGCGCCCCAGCCCTTAGGCTTTGGGAGCCCCAGGCCTGGGGTGCCCCAGTCCTTATCCTTAGGGAACCCCATCCTGGGGCGCCCAGCCCTTATGCTTTGGGAGCCCCAGGCATGGGGCGCCCCAGCCTTTAGGCTTTGGGAGCCCCAGGACTGGGGCGCCCCAGCCCTTAGTCTTTGGGAGCCCCAGGCCTGGGGCGCCCCAGCCCTTAGGCTTAGGGAGCCAAGGCCTGGGGTGCCCCAGCCCTTAGTCTTCAGGAGCCTGTGGCCTGGGGAGACCCAGCCCTTAGGCTTAGGGAGCCCCAGGCCTGCGGTGCCCCAGTCGTAAGGCTTAGGGAGCCCAGGCCTGGGGTTACCAGGCCTTAGGCATCGGGACCCCCAGGCCTGGGGTGCCCCAGCCCTTAGGCTTTGGGAGCCCCAGGCCTGCTCCGCCACAGCCCTTAGGCTTAAGGAGCCCCAGGCCTGGGTAGCCTCAACACTTAGGCACAGGGAGCCCAGGCCTGGGGTTACCAGGCCTTAGGCATCGGGACACCCAGGCCTGGGGCGACCCAGCCCTTAGGCTTTGGGAGCCCCACGCGTGGCTCGCCCCAGCCCTTAGGCGTAGGGAGCCCCAGGCCTGGGTGGCCCCAACCCTTAGGCTTAGGGAGCCCAGGCCTGGGGTTACCAGGCCTTAGGCATCGGGACCCCCAGGCCTGGGGCGATCCAGCCCTTAGGCGTTGGGAGCCCCAGGCCTGGGGCGCCCCAGCCCTTAGGCTTTGGGAGCCCCACCCGGGGCGCCCCAGCCCTTAGGCTTTGGGATCCCATGCCCGGTGCGCCCCAGCCCTTAGGATTTGGGAGCCCCAGTCCGGGGCACACCATCCATTAGGCTTTGGGAGCCCCAGGCCTGGGGCACCCCAGGCCTTAGGCTTTGGGAAACCCCAGGTCAGGGGCGCCCCAGCCCTAAGGTTTTGGGTGTGCCAGGCCTGGGGCGCCCCAGCTCTTAGGCTTTGGGAGCCCTAAGACTGGGGCGCCCAGCCCTTAGCCATAAGGAGCCCCAGGCCTGGGGCGCCCCAGCCCTTAGGCTTAGGGAATCCCTGGCCTGGGGAGCCAGAGCCTTTAGGTTTTGGGAGCCCCACTCCTGGGGTGCCCAGCCGTTAGTCTTAGGGAGCCCCAGGCCTGGGAAGCCCCAGCCCATAGGCTTTGGGAGCCCCAGGTGGGGCACCCCATCCCTTAGGCTTTGGGAGCCCCAGGCCTGGGGAGCCCCAGCCCTTAGGCTTTGTGAGCCCCAGGCCTGATGTGCCCCAGCCCTTAGGCTTAAGGAGCCCCAGGCCTGAGGCGACCAAGCCCTTAGGCTTTGGGAACCTCAGGCCTGGGGATCCCCAGCCCTTAACTTAGGGAGCCCCAGGCCTGGGGCGCCCCAGCCCTTAGGCTTTGGTAGCCCCAGGCCTGGGGCGCCACAGCCCTTAGGCTTAGGGAGCCCCAGGCCTGGGTGGCCCCAACCCTTAGGCTTATGGAGCTCAGGCCTGGGGTTACCAGGCCTTAGGCATCGGGACCCCCAGGCCTGGGGCGCCCCAGCCCTTAGATTTTGGGAGCCCCAGGCCTGGCTCGCCACAGCCCTTTGGCTTAGGGAGCCCCAGGCCTGGGTAGCCCTAACCCTTAGGCTTAGGGAGCCCAGGCCTGGGCTTACCAGGCCTTAGGCATCGGGACCCCCAGGCCTGGGGCGACCCAGCCCTTAGGCTTTGGGAGCCCCACGCCTGGCTCGCCCCAGCCCTTAGGCTTAGGGAGCCCCAGGCCTGGGTGGCCCCAGCCCTTAGGCTTAGGGAGCCCCAGGCCTGGGTGGCCCCAACCCTTAGGCTTATGGAGCTCAGGCCTGGGGTTACCAGGCCTTAGGCATCGGGACCCCCAGGCCTGGGGCGACCCAGCACTTAAGCTTTGGTAGCCACAGGCCTGGGGCGCGCCAGCCCTTAGGCTTTGGGAGCCCAGGCCTGGGGCGCCCCATCACTTAGGCTTCAGGAGCCCATGGCCTGGGGAGACCCAGCCCTTAGGCTTAGGGATCCCCAGGCCTGCGGTGCCCCAGTCCTAAGGCTTAGGGAGCCCAGGCCTGGGGTTACCAGGCCTTAGGCATCGAGACCCCCAGGCCTGGGGCGCCCCAGCCCTTAGGCTTTGGGAGCCCCAGGCCTGGCTCGCCACAGCCCTTAGGCTTAGGGAGCCCCAGGCCTGGGTAGCCCCAACCCTTAGGCTTAGGGAGCCCAGGCCTGGGGTTACCAGGCCTTAGGCATCGGGACCCCCAGGCCTGGGGCGACCCAGCCCTTAGGCTTTGGGAGCCCCACACCTGGCTCGCCCCAGCCCTTAGGCTTAGGGAGCCCCAGGCCTGGGTGGCCCCAACCCTTAGGCTTATGGAGCCCAGGCCTGGGGTTACCAGGCCTTAGGCATCGGGACCCCCAGGCCTGGGGCGGCCCAGCACTTAGGCTTTGGGAGCCCCAGACCTGGCTCGCCTCAGCCCTTAGGCTTAGGGAGCCCCAGGCCTGGGGAGTGCCAGCCCTTAGGCTTAGGGAGCCCCAGGCCTGGGGCGCCCCAGCCCTTAGGCTTTGGGAGCCCCACCCGGGGCGCCCCAGCCCTTAGGCTTTGGGATCCCATGCCCGGTGCGCCCCAGCCCTTAGGATTTGGGAGCCCCAGGCCGGGGCACCCCATCCCTTAGGCTTTGGGAGCCCCAGGCCTGGGGCACCCCAGCCCTTAGGCTTTGGGAAACCCCAGGCCAGGGGCGCCCCAGCCCTAAGGTTTTGGGAGTGCCAGGCCTGGGGCGCCCCATCCCTTAGTCTTAGGGAGCCCCAGTCCTGGGGCGCCCCAGCCCTTAGGCTTAGGGAGCCCCAGACCTGGGGCGCCCCTTCCTTACTCATAGGGAGCCCTAGGCCTGGGGCACCCCAGCCCTTAGGCTTTGGGAGCCGAAGCCTGGGACCCAAGCCCTTAGGCGTAGGGAGCCCCAAGCCTACGGAGCCCCAGCCCTTAGGCTTAGGGAGTCCCAGGCCTGGTGCGTCCCAGGCCTTAGGCTTTGGGTGCCCCAAGCCTGGGCCGCCCCAGCCCTTAGACTTTGGGAGCCCCAAGTCTAGGGCGCCCCAGCCATTCTCCTTTGGGAGACCCAGGACTTGGGCGCTCAAGCCCTTAGGCTTTGGTAGTCCCAGGCTTGGGGGCCCCAGCCCTTAGGCTTTGGTCGCCCCAGGCCTGGGGCGCCCCAGCCCTTAGGATTTGGAAGCCCAAGGCCTGGGTCGCCACAGCCCTTAGGTTTTGGGAGCCCTAGGCCTGGGGCGCACCTGCCCTTATTCTTTAGGACCCCCAGCCTGGGGCGCCCAAGCCCTTAGGGTTTGGGAGCCCCAAACCTGGGGGGCACCTGCCCTTAGGCTTGGGAGCCCCAGGCCTGGGGCGCGCCAGCCCTTTGTCTTATGGAGCCCCAAGGCTGGAGCGTCCCAGCCCTTAGGCTTTGGGAGCCCAGGCCTGTTGCGCCACAGCCCTTAGGCATAGGGAGCCCCAGGGCTGGGGAGCCCCAGCCCTTAGGTTTAGGGAGCCCCAGAAATGGGGCGCCCCAGCCCTTAGGCTTAAGGAGCCCCAGGGCTGGGGCGACACAGCCCTTAGGCTTAGGGAGCCGCAGGCCTGGGGTGCCCCAGCCCATAGGCTTAGGGAGCCCCAGGCCTGGGCCTCACCAGCCCTTAAGCTTTGGGAGCCCCAGGCCTGGGCCACCCCAGCCCTTAGGCTTAGGGAACCCATGGCCTGGGGCGCCACAGCCTTTAGGTTTTGGGAGCCCCAGTCCTGGGGCGCCCAGCCGTTAGTCTTAGGGAGCCCCAGGCCTGGGAAACCCCAGCCCTTAGGCTTTGGGAGCCCCAGGTGGGGCACCCCAGCCCTTACGCTTTGGGAGGCCCAGGCCTGGGGAGCCCCAGCCCTTAGGCTTAGTGAGCCCCAGGCTTGATGTGCCCCAGCCCTTAGGCTTAAGGAGCCCCAGGCCTGAGGCGACCAAGCCCTTAGGCTTTGGGAACCTCAGGCCTGGGGATCCCCAGCCCTTAACTTAGGGAGCCCAAGGCCTGGGGCGCCCCAGCCCTTAGGCTTTGGGAGCCCCAGGCCTGGGGCGCCCCAGCCCTTAGGCTTCAGGAGCCCGTGGCCTGGGGAGACACAGCCCTTTGGCGTAGGGAGCCCCAGGCCTGCGGTGCCCCAGTCCTAAGGCTTAGGGAGCCCAGGCCTGGGGTTACCAGGCCTTAGGCATCGGGACCTCCAGGCCTAGGGCGCCCCAGCCCTTAGGCTTTGGGAGCCCCAGGCCTGGCTCGCCACAGCCCTTAGGCTTAGGGAGCCCCAGGCCTGGGGAGCCCCAGCCCTTAGGTTTAGGGAGCCCCAGGCCTGGGGCGCCCCAGCCCTTAGGCTTTGGGAGCCCCACCCGGGGCCCCCCAGCCCTTAGGCTTTGGGATCCCATGCCCGGTGCGCCTCAGCACTTAGAATTTGGGAGCCCCAGGCCGGGGCACCCCATCCCTTAGGCTTTGGGAGCCCCAGGCCTGGGGCACCCCAGCCCTTAGGCTTTAGGAAACCCCAGGACAGTGGCGCCCCAGCCCTAAGGTTTTGGGAGTGCCAGGCCTGGGGCGCCCCATCCCTTAGGCTTAGGGAGCCACAGACCTGGGGCGCCGATCCCTTACTCATAGGGAGCCCTAGGCCTGGGCGCCCCAGCCCTTAGGCTTTGGGAGCCGAAGCCTGGGACCCAAGCCCTTAGGCATAGGGACCCCAAGCCTAGGGAGCCCCAGCCCTTAGGCTTAGGGAGTCCCAGGCCTGGTGCGTCCCAGGCCTTAGGCTTTGGGTGCCCCAGGCCTGGGCCGCCCCCGCCCTTAGACTTTGGGAGCCCCAAGTCTAGGGCGCCCCAGCCATTCTCCTTTGGGAGACCCAGGACTTGGGCGCTCAAGCCCTTAGGCTTTGGTAGCCCCAGGCTTGGGGGACCCAGCCCTTAGGCTTTGGTCGCCCCAGGGCTGGGGCGCCCAGCCCTTAGGATTAGGAAGCCCAAGGCCTGGGTCGCCCCAGCCCTTAGGTTATGGGAGCCCCAGGCCTGGGGCGCACCTGCCTTTATTCTTTGGGACCCCCAGTCTGGGGCGCCCAAGCCCTTAGGGTTTGGGAGCCCCAGGCCTGGGGGGCACCTGCCCTTAGTCTTATGGAGCCCCAAGGCTGGGGTGCCCCAGCCCTTAGGCTTTGGGAGCCCAGGCCTGGGGCGCCACAGCCCTTAGGCGTAAGGAGCCCCAGGCCCTGGGAGCCCCAGTCCTTAGGTTTAGGGAGCCCCAGAACTGGGGCGCCCCAGCCCTCAGGCTTAGGGAGCCCCAGGGCTAGGGTGCCACAGCCCTTAGGCTTAGGGAGCCGCAGGCCTGGGGTGCCCCAGCCCATAGGCTTAGGGAGCCCAAGGCCTGGGCCTCACCAGCCCTTAAGCTTTGGGAGCCCCAGGCCTGGGCCACCCCAGCCCTTAGGCTTAGGGAACCCCTGGCCTGGGGCGCCACAGCCTTTAAGTTTTGGGAGCCCCAGTCCTGGGGCGCCCAGCCGTTAGTCTTAGGGGGCTCCAGCACTGGGAAGCCCCAGCCCTTAGTCTTTGGGAGCCCAAGGTGGGGCACCCCAGCCCTTAGGCTTTGGGAGCCCCAGGCCTGATGTGCCCCAGCCTTTAGGCTTTAGGAGCCCCAGGCCTGAGGCGACCAAGCCCTTAGGCTTTGGGAACCTCAGGCCTGGGGATTCCCAGCCCTTAACTTAGGGAGCCCCAGGCCTGGGGCGCCCCAGCCCTTAGGCTTTCAGAGCCCCAGGCCTGGGGCGCCCCCGCCTTTAGGCTTAGGGAGCCCCAGGCCAGGTGACCCCCAGCCTTTAGACTTAGGGAGCCCCTGGCCTGGAGCGCCCCAGCCCTTAACCTTAAAAGCCCCAGGCCTTGGGCGCCCCAGCCCTTAGGCTTAGGGAGCCACTGTCCTGGGTCGCCCCAAATCATAGGCTTAGGGAGAAACAGGCCTGGGGCGCCCCAGCCCTTAGGCTTAGGGAGCTCCTAGCCTGGGTCGCCCCAGCCCTTAGTCTTAGGGTGCCCCAGGCTTGGGGAGCCCCAGCCATTATGTTTTGGGAGCCCCAGGCATGGGGCGCCCCAGCCATTAGCCTTTGGGAACCCCATGCCTGGGGCGCCCCAGCCCTTAGGCTTTGCGAGCCCCAGGCCTGGGGCGACCCCGCCCTTAGGCTTAGGTAGCCCCTGGCCTGGGGCGCCCCAGCACTTAGGCTTAGGGAGCCCAGGCTTGGGGCACCCCAACCCTTAGCATTTGAGAGCCCAAGGCATGGGGCACCCCAGCCCTTAGCCTTTGAGAGCCCCATGCCTGCGGCGCCCCCTACCTTAGGCTTAGGGAGCCCCAGGTTTGGGGCGCCCCCGCCCTTAGGCTTAGGTAGAACCCTGGCCTCGGGCGCCCAAGCACTTAGGGTTAGGGATCCCCAGGCCTGGGTCGCCCCAGCCCTTAGGCTTAGGGCGCCCCAGGCCTGATGCGCCCCAGCCCTTAGGATTAGAGAGCCCCAGTCCTGGGGCGCCCAGCCCTTATGCTTTGGAAGCCCCAGGCGTGGGGCACCCCAGCCTTTAGGCTTTGGGAGCCCCAGGCCAGGGGCACCCAGCCCTTAGGATTTGGGAGCCCCAGGCCTGCGGCGCCCCAGCCCTTAGGCCTAGGGAGGCCCAGGCCTGGCTCACCCCAGCCCTTAGGCTTAGGGAGCCTCAGGCCTGAGCCGCCCCAGCCCTTAGGCTTAGGGAGTCCCAAGCCAGTTGACCCCCAGCCCTAAGACTTAGGGAGCCCCAGGCCTGGGGCGCCCCAGCCCTTAGGCTTAAGGAGCCCGTGGCCTGGGGAAACCCAGCCCTTAGGATTAGGGAGCCCCAGACCTGGGGTGCCCCAGTCCTAAGGCTTAGGGAGCCCAGGCCTGGGGTGCCCCAGGCCTAAGGCTTCGGGACGCCCAGGCCTGGGGCGCCCCAGCCTTTAGGTTTGGGGACCCCCAGGCCTCGGGCGCCCCAGCCCTTAGGCTTAAGGAGCCCATGGCCTGGGGAGACCCGTCCCTTAGGATTAGGGAGCCCAGGCCTGGGGTGCCTCAGGCCTTAGGCTTCGGGAAGCCCAGGCCTGGGGCGCCCCAGTCTTTAGGTTTTGGGACCCCCAGGCCTCGGGCGCCCCAACCCTTAGGCTTAGGGAGCCCCTGGCCTGGGGCGACACAACCCTTAGCCTTAGGGAGTCCCAGGCCTTGGGCGACCCAGCCTTTAGGTTTTGGGAGCCCAGGCCTGGGGCGCCACAGCACTTAGGCGTAGGGAGCCCCAGGCCTGGGGAGCCCCAGCCCTTATGCTTAGGTAGCCTCAGGCCTGGGGCGCCCCAGCCCTTAGGCTTTTGGAGCCCCAAGCCTGGGGCGCCCCTGCCCTTAGGCTTTGGGTGCCCCAGTCCTGAGCCGCCCCAGCCCTTAGGCTTAGGGAGCCCCAGGCCAGGTGACACCCAGCCCTTAGACTTAGGGAGCCTCTGGCCTGGAGCACCCCAGCCCTTAGGTTTAAAAGCCCCAGGCCTTGGGCGCCCCAGCCCTTAGGCTTAGGGATCCCCTGGCCTGGGTCACCCCAACTCATAGGCTTAAGGAGACCCAGGCCTGGGTCGCCCCAACCCTTAGGATTAGGGAGCCCCTAGCCTGGGGACCCCAGCCCTTAGGCTTTGGGAGCCCCAGGCCTGGGCCGCCCCAGCTCTTAGGTTTTGGGAGCCCCAGGCCTGGGGCACCCCAGCCCTTAGTCTTAGGGTGCCGCAGGGTTGGGGCGCCCAGCCCTTAAGCGTGGGGAGCCCCAGGCATGTTGCCCCACAGCCATTAGGCTTTGGGAGTCCTAGGCCTGGGGCGACCCCGCCCTTAGGCTTAGGGAGCCCCAGGGCTTGGCGCCCCAGCCCTTAGGCGTAGGGAGCCCTAGGCCTGGGGCCCCCCAGCCCTTAGACTTAGGGAGCCCCAATCCTGGGGCGCCCAGCCCTTATGCTTTGGGAGCCCCAGGACTGGGGCGCCCCAGCCCTTATGCTTGGGGACACCCAGGCCTCGGGCGCCCCAGCCCTTAGGCTTAGGGAGCCCCAGGCCTAGGGCGCCCCAACCCTTAGCCTTAGGGAGCCCCAGGCCTTGGGCGCCCCAGCCTTTAGGCTTTGGGAGCCCAGGCCTGGGGCGCCACAGCCCTTAGGCGTAGGGAGCCCCAGGCCTGGGGCGCCCAAGCCCTTACGCTTTTGGAGCCCCAGGCCTGGGGCGACCCCGCCCTTAGGCTTTGGGTGCCCCAGTCCTGAGCCGCCCCAGCCCTTAGGCTTAGGGAGCCCCAGGCCAGGTGACCCCCAGCCCTTAGACTTAGGGAGCCCCTGGCCTGGAGCCCCCAGCCCTTAGGCTTAAAAGCCCCAGGCCTTGGGCTCCCCAACCCTTAGGCTTAGGGAGCCCCTGGCCTGGGTCGCCCCAACTCATAGGCTTAGGAAGACCCAGGCCTGGGTCGACCCAGCCCTTAGGATTAGGGAGCCCCTAGCCTGGGGACCCCAGCCCTTAGGCTTTGGGAGCCCCAGGCCTGGGCCGCCCCAGCTCTTAGGTTTTGAGAGCCCCAGGCCTGGGGCGACCCAGCCCTTAGTCTTAGGGTGCCGCAGGGTTGGGGCGCCCAGTCCTTAGCTTTGGGAGCCCCAGGCATGGGGCCCCACAGCCATTAGGATTTGGCAGCCCCAGGCCTGGGGCGGCCCCGCCCTTAGGCTTAGGTAGCCCCTGGCCTGGGGCACCCCAGGCCTTAGGCTTAGGGAGCCCCAGGCCTGGGGCGCCCCAGCCCTTAGCCTTAGGGAGCCCCAGGCCAGGGGCGCCCCAGCCCTTAGCCTTAGGGAGCTCCAGTCCTGGGGCGCCCAGCCCTTATGCTTTGAGAGCCCAAGGTATGGGGCGCCCCAGCCCTTAGCCTTTGGGAGCCCCAGGCTTGGGGCATCCCGGCACTTAGACTTAAAAGTCCCAGGCCTTGGGCCCCCCAGTCCTTAGGCTTATGGAGCCCCTGGCCTGGGTCGCCCCCACGCTTAGGCTTAGGGAGCCACATGTCTGGGGCCCCATCCCATAGGCTTAGGGAGCCCAAGGCCTGGGGTGCCCAGCCCTTAGCCTTAGGGAGCCCCAGGCCTTGGGCGCCCCAGCCCTTAGAATTAGGGAGCCCCTAGCCTGGGGACAACAGCCCTTAGGCTTTGGGAGCCCCAGGCCAGGTGACCCCTAGCCCTTAGACTTAGGGGGCCCCTGGCCTGGAGCACCCCAGCCCTTAGGCTTAAAAGCCCCAGGCCTTGGGCACCCCAGCCCGTAGGCTTAGGGAGCCCCTGGCCTGGGTCACCACAACTCATAGGCTTAGGGAGACCCAGGCCTGGGTCGCCCCAGCACTTAGGATTAGGGAGCCCCAAGCCTGGGGACCCCAGCCCTTATGCTTTGGGAGCCCCAGGCCTGGGCCGCCCCAGCTCTTAGGTTTTGGGAGCCCCAGGCCTGGGGCGCCCCAGCCCTTAGTCTTAGGGTGCCGCAGGGTTGGGACGCCCAGCCCTTAAGCGTTGGGAGCCCCAGGCATGGGGCCCCACACTCATTAGGTTTGGGAGCCCCAGGCCTGGGGCGACCCCGCCCTTAGGCTTAGGGAGCCTCAGGCCTTCGCGCCCCAGGCCTTAGGCTTAGGGAGCCCCAGGCCTTCGCGCCCCAGGCCTTAGGCTTAGGGAGCCCCAGGCCTGGGGCGCCCCAGTCCTTAGGTTTAGGGAGCCCTAGGCCTGGGGCGCCCCAGCCCTTAGGCTTAGGGAGCCCCAGTCCGGGGGCACCCAGCCCTTATGCTTTGGGAGCCCCAGGACTGGGGCGCCCCAGTCCTTAGGCTTAGGGAGCCCCAGGCCTGGCTCGCCCCCCCTTAGGCTTAGGGAGCCTCAGGCCTGTGAAGCCCCAGCCCTTAGGCTTTGGGAGCCCCAGGCCTGGGGCGCACCAACCCTTAGGATTTGGGATCCCCAGGCCTGGGGCGCCCCAGCCCTTAGGCTTAAGGAGCCCGTGGCCTGGGGAGACCCAGCCCGTAGGCTTAGGGAGCCCCAGGCCTGGGGTGCCCCAGGCCTTAGGCTTCGGGACGCCCAGGCCTGGGGCGCCCCAGCCCTTAGCCTTGGGGACCCCCAGGCCTCGGGCGCCCCAGCCCTTAGGGTAGGGAGCCCCAGGCCTGGTCGCCCCAACTCAAAGGCTTAGGGAGACCCAGGTCTGGGTCGCCCCAGCACTTAGGATTAGGGAGCCCCTAGCCTAGGGACCCCAGCCCTTAGGCTTTTGGAGCCCCAGGCCTGGGCCACCCCAGCCCTTAGTCTTAGGGTGCCGCAGGGTTGGGGCGCCCAGCCCTTATGCTTTGGGAGCCCCAGGCATGGGGCCCCACAGCCATTAGGCTTTGGGAGCCCCAGGCCTGGGGCGACCCCGCCCTTAGGCTTAGGTAGCCGCTGGCCTGGTGCGCCCCAGCCCTTATTCTTAAGGAGCCTCAGGCCTTGGCGCCCCAAGCCTTAGGCATAGGGAGCCCCAGGCCTGGGGCTCCCCAGCCCGTAGGCTTAGGGATCTCCAGGCCTGGGGCGCCCCAGCCCTTAGCCTTAGGGAGCCCCAGTCCTGGGGAGCCCATCCCTTATGCTTTGGGAGCCCCAGGACTGGGGCGCCCCAGTCCTTAGGCTTAGGGAGCCCCAGGACTGGGGCGCCCCAGCCCTTAGGCTTAGGGAGCCCCAGGCTTGGGGCGCCACAGCACTTAGGCTTAGGGAGCCCCAGGCCTGGGGCATCCCATCACTTAGGCTATGGAATCCCCAAGCCTGGGGCGACCCAGCACTTAGGCTTTGGGAGCCCAAGGCCTGGCTCGCCCCGCCCTTAGGCTTAGGGAGCCCCAGGGCTGGGAAGTCCCAGCCCTTGGGCTTTGGGAGCCCCAAGCCTGGGGCACCACAGCCCTTAGCCTTTGGGAGCCCCAGGCCTGGGGCGCCCCAGTCCTTAGGCTTAGGTAGCCCCAGGCCTGGGGCGCCCCTGCACTTAGGCTTATGGAGCCACTGGCCTGGGTCGCCCCCACACTTAGGCTTAGGGAGCCACAGGCCTGGGGCCCCAGCCCATAGGCTTAGGGAGCCCCAGGCCTGGGGTGCCCAGTCCTTAGCCTTAGGGAGCCCCAGGCCTTAGGCGCCCCAGCCCTTAGGCTCAGGGAGCCCCTGGCATGGGGCACCACAGCTTTTAGGTTTTGGGAGCCCCCGTCCTGGGGCACCTTAGCCCTTAGTCTTAGGGAGCCCCAGACAAGGGAAGCCCCAGCCCTTAGGCTTTGGGAGCTGCAGGCCTGGGGCACCCCAGCCCTTAGGCATTGGGAGCCCCAGGCCTGGGGCTCCCCAGCCCTAAGGCTTAGGGAGCCCCAGGCCTGGTGCGCCCCAGCTATTAGGCTTAGGGAGCCCCAGGCCTGGGGCACCCCAGCCCTTAGGCTTAGGGAGCCACAGGCCTTGGGTGCCCTAGGCCTTAGGCTTCGGGACGCCCAGGCCTGGGGCGCCCCAGCCCTTAGGCTTGGGGACCCCCAGGCCTCGGGCGCCCCAGCCCTTAGCCTTAGGGAGCCCCAGGCCTTGGGCGACCCAGCCTTTAGGCTTTGGGAGCCCAGGCCTGGGGCGCCCAGCCCTTAGGTTTTGAAGCCCCAGGCCTGGGGCGTCCCCGCCCTTTGGCTTTGGGTGCCCCAGTCCTGAGCCGCCCCAGCCCTTAGACTTAGGGAGCCGCTGGCCTGGAGTACCCCAGCCCTTAGGCTTAAAAGCCTCAGGCCTTGGGCGCCCCAGCCCGTAGGCTTAAGGGGCCCCTGGCCTGGGTCACCGCAACTCATAGGCTTAGGGAGACCCAGGCCTGGGTCGACCCAGCCCTTAGGATTAGGGAGCCCCAAGCCTGGGGACCCCAGCCCTTAGGTATGGGAGCCCCAGGCCTGGGCCGCCCCAGCTCTTAGGTTTTGGGAGCCCCAGGCCTGGGGCGCCCCAGCCCTTAGTCTTAGGGTGCCGCAGGGTTGGGGCGCCCAGCCCTTAAACGTTCGGAGCCCCAGGAATGGGGCCCCACAGCCATTAGGCTTTGGGAGCCCCAGGCCTGTGGCGCCCCAGTCCTTAGTCTTAGGGTGCCGCAGGGTTGGGGCGCCCAGCCCTTAAGCGTTGGGAGCCCCAGGCATGGGGCCCCACAGCCATTAGGTTTGGGAGCCCCAGGCCTGGGGCGACCCCGCCCTTAGGCTTAGGGAGCCTCAGGCCTTCGCGCCCCAGGCCTTAGGCTTAGGGAGCCCCAGGCCTTCGCGCCCCAGGCCTTAGGCTTAGGGAGCCCCAGGCCTGGGGCGCCCCAGTCTTTAGGCTTAGGGAGCCCTAGGCCTGGGGCGCCCCAGCCCTTAGGCTTAGGGAGCCCCAGTCCGAGGGCGCCCAGCCCTTATGCTTTGGGAGCCCCAGGACTGGGGCGCCCCAGCCCTTAGGCTTAGGGAACCCCAGGCCTGGCTCGCCCCCCCTTAGGCTTAGGGAGCCTCAGGCCTGTGAAGCCCCAGCCCTTAGGCTTTGGGAGCCCCAGGCCTGGGGCACCCCTGCCCTTAGGCTTTGGGATCCCCAGGCCTGGGGCGCCCCTGCCCTTAGGCTTAAGGAGCCCGTGGCCTGGGGAGACCCAGCCCGTAGGCTTAGGGAGCCCCTGGCCTGGGGTGCCCCAGGCCTTAGGCTTCGGGACGCCCAGGCCTGGAGCGCCACAGCCCTTAGCCTTGGGGACCCCCAGGCCTCGGGCGCCCCAGCCCTTAGGGTAGGGAGCCCCAGGCCTGGGGCGCCCCAAAGATTAGCCTTAGGGAGCCCCAGGCCTTGGGCGCCCCAGCCTTTAGGCTTTGGGAGCCCAGGCCTGGGACGCCACAGCCCTTAGGCGTATTGAGCCCCAGGCCTGGGGAGCCCCAGCCCTTAGGCTTTTGGAGCCCCAGGCCTGGGGCGCCCCCACCCTTATGCTTTGGGTGCCCCAGTCCTGAGCCGCCCCAGCCCTTAGGCTTAGGGAGCCCCAGGCCAGGTGACCCCCAGCCCTTAGACTTAGGGAGCCCCTGGCCTGGAGCACCCCAGCCCATAGGCTTAAAAGCCCCAGGCCTTGGGCGCCCCGGCCCTTAGGCTTAGGGAGCCCCTGGCCTGGTCGCCCAAACTCATAGCCTTAGGGAGCCCCAGTCCTGGTGCGCCCATCCCTTATGTTTTGGGAGCCCCAGGCCTTGGGCGCCCCAGTCCTTAGGCTTAGGGAGCCCCAGGCCTGGGGCGCCCCAGCCCTTAGGCTTAGGGAGCCCCAGGCCTGGGGCGCCACAGCACTTAGGCTTAGGGAGCCCCAGGCCTGGGGCGTCCCATCACTTAGGCTATGGAATCCCCAGGCCTGGGGCACCACAGCCCTTAGCCTTTGGGAGCCACAGGCCTGGGGCGCCCCAGTCCTTAGGCTTAGGTAGCCCCAGGCCTGGGTCGCCCCAGCCTTAGGCTTAGGGAGCCCCAGGCCGGGTGACCCCAAGCCCTTAGACTTAGGGAGCCCCTGGCCTCGAGCGCCCCAGCACTTAGACTTAAAAGCCCCAGGCCGTGGGCCCCCCAGCCCTTAGGCTTATGGAGACCCAGCCCTGGGTCGCCCCAAGCCTTAGGATTAGGGAGCCCCCGGCCTGGGGCGCCCCAGCACTTAGGCTTATGGAGCCACTGGCCTGGGTCGCCCCCACCCTTAGGCTTAGGGAGCCACAGGCCTGGGGCCCCAGCCCATAGGCTTAGGGAGCCCCAGGCCTGGGGTGCCCAGCCCTTAGCCTTAGGGAGCCCCAGGCCTTGGGCGCCCCAGCCCTTAGGCTCAGGGAGCCCCTGGCATGGGGCGCCACAGCTTTTAGGTTTTGGGAGCCCCCGTCCTGGGGCACCTCAGCCCTTAGTCTTAGGGAGCCCCAGACAAGGGAAGCCCCAGCCCTTAGGCTTTGGGAGCTGCAGGCCTGGGGCACCCCAGCCCTTAGGCATTGGGAGCCCCAGGCCTGGGGCTCCCCAGCCCTAAGGCTTAGGGAGCCCCAGGCCTGGTGCGCCCCAGCTATTAGGCTTAGGGAGCCCCAGGCCTGGGGCACCCCAGCCCTTAGGCTTAGGGAGCCACAGGCCTTGGGTGCCCTAGGCCTTAGGCTTCGGGACGCCCAGGCCTGGGGCGCCCCAGCCCTTAGGCTTGGGGACCCCCAGGCCTCGGGCGCCCCAGCCCTTAGCCTTAGGGAGCCCCAGGCCTTGGGCGGCCCAGCCTTTAGGCTTTGGGAGCCCAGGCCTGGGGCGCCCCAGCCCTTAGGTTTTGAAGCCCCAGGCATGGGGCGTCCCCACCCTTTGGCTTTGGGTGCCCCAGTCCTGAGCCTCCCCAGCCCTTAGACTTAGGGAGCCCCTGGCCTGGAGTACCCCAGCCCTTAGGCTTAAAAGCCCCAGGCCTTGGGCGCCCCAGCCCGTAGGCTTAAGGAGCCCCTGGCCTGGGTCACCGCAACTCATAGGCTTAGGGAGACCCAGGCCTGGGTCGACCCAGCCCTTAGGATTAGGGAGCCCCTAGCCTGGGGACCCCAGCCCTTAGGCTTTGGGAGCCCCAGGCCTGGGCCGCCCCAGCTCTTAGGTTTTGAGAGCCCCAGGCCTGGGGCGACCCAGCCCTTAGTCTTAGGGTGCCGCAGGGTTGGGGCGCCCAGTCCTTAGCTTTGGGAGCCCCAGGCATGGGGCCCCACAGCCATTAGGATTTGGCAGCCCCAGGCCTGGGGCGGCCCCGCCCTTATGCTTAGGTAGCCCCTGGCCTGGGGCACCCCAGCCCTTAGGCTTAGGGAGCTCCAGTCCTGGGGCGCCCAGCCCTTATGCTTTGAGAGCCCAAGGTATGGGGCGCCCCAGCCCTTAGCCTTTGGGAGCCCCAGGCTTGGGGCATCCCGGCACTTAGACTTAAAAGTCCCAGGCCTTGGGCCCCCCAGTCCTTAGGCTTATGGAGCCCCTGGCCTGGGTCGCCCCCACGCTTATGCTTAGGGAGCCACATGTCTGGGGCCCCATCCCATAGGCTTAGGGAGCCCAAGGCCTGGGGTGCCCAGCCCTTAGCCTTAGGGAGCCCCAGGCCTTGGGCGCCCCAGCCCTTAGAATTAGGGAGCCCCTAGCCTGGGGACAACAGCCCTTAGGCTTTGGGAGCCCCAGGCCAGGTGACCCCTAGCCCTTAGACTTAGGGGTCCCTGGCCTGGAGCACCCCAGCCCCTAGGCTTAAAAGCCCCAGGCCTTGGGCACCCCAGCCCGTAGGCTTAGGGAGCCCCTGGCCTGGGTCACCACAACTCATAGGCTTAGGGAGACCCAGGCCTGGGTCGCCCCAGCACTTAGGATTAGGGAGCCCCAAGCCTGGGGACCCCAGCCCTTATGCTTTGGGAGCCCCAGGCCTGGGCCGCCCCAGCTCTTAGGTTTTGGGAGCCCCGGCCTGGGGCGCCCCAGCCCTTAGTCTTAGGGTGCCGCAGGGTTGGGGCGCCCAGCCCTTAAGCGTTGGGAGCCCCAGGCATGGGGCCCCACAGCCATTAGGTTTGGGAGCCCCAGTCCTGGGGCGACCCCGCCCTTAGGCTTAGGGAGCCTCAGGCCTTCGCGCCCCAGGCCTTAGGCTTAGGGAGCCCCAGGCCTTCGCGCCCCAGTCCTTAGGCTTAGGGAGCCCCAGGCCTGGGGCGCCCCAGTCCTTAGGCTTAGGGAGCCCTAGGCCTGGGGCGCCCCAGCCCTTAGGCTTAGGGAGCCCCAGTCCGGGGGCGCCCAGCCCTTATGCTTTGGGAGCCCCAGGACTGGGGCGCCCCAGCCCTTAGGCTTAGGGAGCCCCAGGCCTGGCTCGCCCCCCCTTAGGCTTAGGGAGCCTCAGGCCTGTGAAGCCCCAGCCCTTAGGCTTTGGGAGCCCCAGGCCTGGGGCGCACCAACCCTTAGGCTTTGGGATCCCCAGGCCTGGGGCGCCCCAGCCCTTAGGCTTAAGGAGCCCGTGGCCTGGGGAGACCCAGCCCGTAGGCTTAGGGAGCCCCAGGCCTGGGGTGCCCCAGGCCTTAGGCTTCGGGACGCCCAGGCCTGGGGCGCCCCAGCCCTTAGCCTTGGGGACCCCCAGGCCTCGGGCGCCCCAGCCCTTAGGGTAGGGAGCCCCAGGCCTGGGGCGCCCCAAACATTAGCCTTAGGGAGCCCCAGGCCTTGGGCGCCCCAGCCTTTAGGCTTTGGGAGCCCAGGCCTGGGGCGCCACAGCCCTTAGGCGTATTGAGCCCCAGGCCTGGGGAGCCTCAGCCCTTAGGCTTTTGGAGCCCCAGGCCTGGGGCGCCCCCACCCTTATGCTTTGGGTGCCCCAGTCCTGAGCCGCCCCAGCCCTTAGGCTTAGGGAGCCCCAGGCCAGGTGACCCCCAGCCCTTAGACTTAGGGAGCCCCTGGCCTGGAGCACCCCAGCCCTTAGGCTTAAAAGCCCCAGGCCTTGGGCGCCCCAGCCCTTAGGCTTAGGGAGCCCCTGGCCTGGTCGCCCCAACTCAAAGGCTTAGGGAGACCCAGGCCTGGGTCGCCCCAGCACTTAGGATTAGGGAGCCCCTAGCCTAGGGACCCCAGCCCTTAGGCTTTTGGAGCCCCAGGCCTGGGCCACCCCAGCCCTTAGTCTTAGGGTGCCGCAGGGTTGGGGCGCCCAGCCCTTATGCTTTGGGAGCCCCAGGCATGGGGCCCCACAGCCATTAGGCTTTGGGAGCCCCAGGCCTGGGGCGACCCCGCCCTTAGGCTTAGGTAACCGCTGGCCTGGTGCGCCCCAGCCCTTATTCTTAAGGAGCCTCAGGCCTTGGCGCCCCAGGCCTTAGGCTTAGGGAGCCCCAGGCCTGGGGCGCCCCAGCCCTTAGGCTTAGGGATCCCCAGGCCTGGGGCGCCCCAGCCCTTAGCCTTAGGGAGCCCCAGTCCTGGGGAGCCCATCCCTTATGCTTTGGGAGCCCCAGGACTGGGGTGCCCCAGTCCTTAGGCTTAGGGAGCCCCAGGCCTGGGGCGCCCCAGCCCTTAGGCTTAGGGAGCCCCAGACTTGGGGCGCCACAGCACTTAGGCTTAGGGAGCCCCAGGCCTGGGGCATCCCATCACTTAGGCTATGGAATCCCCAAGCCTGGGGCGACCCAGCACTTAGGCTTTGGGAGCCCAAGGCCTGGCTCGCCCCGCCCTTAGGCTTAGGGAGCCCCAGGGCTGTGAAGTCCCAGCCCTTGGGCTTTGGGAGCCCCAGGCCTGGGGCACCACAGCCCTTAGCCTTTGGGAGCCCCAGGCCTGGGGCGCCCCAGTCCTTAGGCTTAGGTAGCCCCAGGCCTGGGGCGCCCCAGCACATAGGCTTATGGAGCCACTGGCCTGGGTCGCCCCCACCCTTAGGCTTAGGGAGCCACAGGCCTGGGGCCCCAGCCCATAGGCTTAGGGAGCCCCAGGCCTGGGGTGCCCAGTCCTTAACCTTAGGGAGCCCCAGGCCTTAGGCGCCCCAGCCCTTAGGCTCAGGGAGCCCCTGGCATGGGGCACCACAGCTTTTAGGTTTTGGGAGCCCCCGTCCTGGGGTACCTTAGCCCTTAGTCTTAGGGAGCCCCAGACAAGGGAAGCCCCAGCCCTTAGGCTTTGGGAGCTGCAGGCCTGGGGCACCCTACCCTTAGGCATTGGGAGCCCCAGGCCTGGGGCTCCCCAGCCCTAAGGCTTAGGGAGCCCCAAGCCTGGTGCGCCCCAGCTATTAGGCTTAGGGAGCCCCAGGCCTGGGGCACCCCAGCCCTTAGGCTTAGGGAGCCACAGGCCTTGGGTGCCCTAGGCCTTAGGCTTCGGGACGCCCAGGCCTGGGGCGCCCCAGCCCTTAGGCTTGGGGACCCCCAGGCCTCGGGCGCCCCAGCCCTTAGCCTTAGGGAGCCCCAGGCCTTGGGCGGCCCAGCCTTTAGGCTTTGGGAGCCCAGGCCTGGGGCGCCCCAGCCCTTAGGTTTTGAAGCCCCAGGCCTGGGGCGTCCCCGCCCTTTGGCTTTGGGTGCCCCAGTCCTGAGCCGCCCCAGCCCTTAGACTTAGGGAGCCCCTGGCCTGGAGTACCCCAGCCCTTAGGCTTAAAAGCCCCAGGCTTTGGGCGCCCCAGCCCGTAGGCTTAAGGGGCCCCTGGCCTGGGTCACCACAACTCATAGGCTTAGGGAGACCCAGGCCTGGGTCGACCCAGCCCTTAGGATTAGGGAGCCCCAAGCCTGGGGACCCCAGCCCTTAGGTTTGGGAGCCCCAGGCCTGGGCCGCCCCAGCTCTTAGGTTTTGGGAGCCCCAGGCCTGGGGCGCCCCAGCCCTTAGTCTTAGGGTGCCGCAGGGTTGGGGTGCCCAGCCTTTAAACGTTCGGAGCCCCAGGAATGGGGCCCCACAGCCATTAGGTTTGGGAGCCCCAGGCCTGGGGCGACCCCGCCCTTAGGCTTAGGGAGCCTCAGGCTTAGGGAGCCCCAGGCATTCGCGCCCCAGGCCTTAGGCTTAGGGAGCCCCAGGCCTGGGGTGCCCCAGTCCTTAGGCTTAGGGAGCCCTAGGCCTGGGGCGCCCCAGCCCTTAGGCTTAGGGAGCCCCAGTCCTGGGGCGCCCAGCCCTTATGCTTTGGGAGCCCCAGGACTGGGGCGCCCCAGCCCTTAGGCTTAGGGAACCCCAGGCCTGGCTCGCCCCCCCTTAGGCTTAGGGAGCCTCAGGCCTGTGAAGCCCCAGCCCTTAGGCTTTGGGAGCCCCAGGCCTGGGGCGCACCAACCCTTAGGCTTTGGGATCCCCAGGCCTGGGGCGCCCCAGCCCTTAGGCTTAAGGAGCCCGTGGCCTGGGGAGACCCAGCCCGTAGGCTTAGGGAGCCCCAGGCCTGGGGTGCCCCAGGCCTTAGGCTTCGGGACGCCCAGGCATGGAGCGCCCCAACCCTTAGCCTTGGGGACCCCCAGGCCTCGGGCGCCCCAGCCCTTAGGGTAGGGAGCCCCAGGCCTGGGGCGCCCCAAACATTAGCCTTAGTGAGCCCCACGCCTTGGGCGCCCCAGCCTTTAGGCTTTGGGAGCCCAGGCCTGGGGCGCCACAGCCCTTAGGCGTATTGAGTCCCAGGCCTGGGGAACCCCAGCCCTTAGGCTTTTGGAGCCCCAGGCCTGGGGCGCCCCCACCCTTATGCTTTGGGTGCCCCAGTCCTGAGCGGCCCCAGCCCTTAGGCTTAGGGAGCCCCAGGCCAGGTGACCACCAGCCCTTAGACTTAGGGAGCCCCTGGCCTGGAGCACCCCAGCCCTTAGGCTTAAAAGCCCCAGGCCTTGGGCGCCCCAGGCCTTAGGCTTAGGGAGCCCCTGGCCTGGTCGCCCAAACTCATAGCCTTAGGGAGCCCCAGTCTTGGGGCGCCCATCCCTTATGCTTTGGGAGCCCCAGGACTGGGGCGCCCCAGTCCTTAGGCTTAGGGAGCCCCAGGCCTGGGGCGCCCCAGCCCTTAGGCTTAGGGAGCCCCAGGCCTGGGGCGCCACAGCACTTAGGCTTAGGGAGCCCCAGGCCTGGGGCGTCCCATCACTTAGGCTATGGAATCCCCAGGCCTGGGGCACCACAGCCCTTAGCCTTTGGGAGCCCCAGGCCTGGGGCGCCCCAGTCCTTAGGCTTAGGTAGCCCCAGGCCTGGGTCGCCCCAGTCTTAGGCTTAAGGAGCCCCAGGCCTTGGGTGACCCAGCCTTAGGCTTAGGGAGCCCCAGGCCCGGTGACCCCAAGCCCTTAGACTTAGGGAGCCCCTGGCCTCGAGCGCCCCAGCACTTAGACTTAAAAGCCCCAGGCCTTGGGCCCCCCAACCCTTAGGCTTAGGGAGACCCAGCCCTGGGTCGCCCCAAGCCTTAGGATTAGGGAGCCCCCGGCCTGGGGCGCCCCAGCACTTAGGCTTATGGAGCCACTGGCCTGGGTCGCCCCCACCCTTAGGCTTAGGGAGCCACAGGCCTGGGGCCCCAGCCCATAGGCTTAGGGAGCCCCAGGCCTGGGGTGCCCAGCCCTTAGCCTTAGGGAGCCCCAGGCCTTGGGCGCCCCAGCCCTTAGGCTCAGGGAGCCCCTGGCATGGGCGCCACAGCTTTTAGGTTTTGGGAACCCCCGTCCTGGGGCACCTCAGCCCTTAGTCTTAGGGAGCCCCAGACAAGGGAAGCCCCAGCCCTTAGGCTTTGGGAGCTGCAGGCCTGGGGCACCCCAGCCCTTAGGCATTGGGAGCACCAGGCCTGGGGCTCCCCAGCCCTAAGGCTTAGGGAGCCCCAGGCCTGGTGCGCCCCAGCTATTAGGCTTAGGGAGCCCCAGGCCTGGGGCACCCCAGCCCTTAGGCTTAGGGAGCCACAGGCCTTGGGTGCCCTAGGCCTTAGGCTTCGGGACGCCCAGGCCTGGGGCGCCCCAGCCCTTAGGCTTGGGGACCCCCAGGCCTCGGGCGCCCCAGCCCTTAGCCTTAGGGAGCCCCAGGCCTTGGGCGGCCCAGCCTTTAGGCTTTGGGAGCCCAGGCCTGGGGCGCCCCAGCCCTTAGGTTTTGAAGCCCCAGGCCTGGGGCGTCCCCGCCCTTTGGCTTTGGGTGCCCCAGTCCTGAGCCGCCCCAGCCCTTAGACTTAGGGAGCCCCTGGCCTGGAGTACCCCAGCCCTTAGGCTTAAAAGCCCCAGGCTTTGGGCGCCCCAGCCCGTAGGCTTAAGGAGCCCCTGGCCTGGGTCACCGCAACTCATAGGCTTAGGGAGACCCAGGCCTGGGTCGACCCAGCCCTTAGGATTAGGGAGCCCCAAGCCTGGGGACCCCAGCCCTTAGGTTTGGTTGCCCCAGGCCTGGGCCGCCCCAGCTCTTAGGTTTTGGGAGCCCCAGGCCTGGGGCTCCCCAGCCCTTAGTCTTAGGGTGCCGCAGGGTTGGGGCGCCCAGCCCTTAAACGTTCGGAGCCCCAGGAATGGGGCCCCACAGCCATTAGGCTTTGGGAGCCCCAGGCCTGGGGCGATCCTGCCCTTAGGCTTAGGGAGCCTCAGATCTTCACGCCCCAGGCCTTAGGCTTAGGGAGCCCCAGGCCTGGGGCGCCCCAGCCCTTAGGCTTAGGGAGCCCTTGGCCTGGGGCGCCCCAGCCCTTAGACTTAGGGAGCCCCAGTCCTGTGGCGCCCAGCCCTTATGCTTTGGGAGCCCCAGGACTGGGACGCCCTAGCCCTTAGGCTTAGGGAGCCCCAGGCCTGGCTCGCCCTCCCTTAGGCTTTGGGAGCCCCAGCCCTGGGGCGCCCCAGCCCTTAGGCTTAAGGAGCCTGTGGCCTGGGGAGACCCAGCCCTTAGGCTTAGGGAGCCCCAGGCCTGGGGTGTCCCAGGACTTAGGCTTCGGGACACCCAGGCCTGGGGCGCCCCAGCCCTTAGGCTTAGGGAGCCCCAGGCCTGGGGCGCCCCAACCCTTAGCCTTAGGGAGCCCCAGGCCTTGGGCGACCCAGCCTTTAGGCTTTGGGAGCCCAGGCCTGGGGCACCACAACCCTTAGGCGTAGGGAGCCCCAGGCCTGGGCGCCCCAGCCTTTAGGGTTTTGGAGCCCCAGGCCTGGGGCGCCACCGCCCTTAGGCTTTGGGTGCCCCAGTCCTGAGCCGCCCCAGCCCTTAGGCTTAGGGAGCCCCAGGCCAGGTGACCCCCAGCCCTTAGATTTAGGGAGCCCCTGTCCTGGAGAACCCCAGCCCTTAGGCTTAAAAGCCCCAGGCCTTGGGCGCCTCAGCCCTTAGGCTTAGGGTGCCCCTTGGCCTGGGTCTCCCCAACTCATAGGCTTAGGGAGACCCAGGCCTGGGTGGCCCCAGCCCTTAGGATTAGGGAGCCCCTAGCCTAGGGACCCCAGCCCTTAGGCTTGGGAGCCCCAAGCCTGGGCCGCCACAGCTCTTAGGTTTTGGGAGCCCCAGGCCCGGGGCGCCCCAGCCCTAAGTCTTAGGGTGCCGCAGGGTTGGGGCGCCCAGCCCTTAAGCTTTGGGAGCCCCAGGCATGGGGCCCCACAGCCATTAGGCTTTGGGAGCCCCAGGCCTGGGGCGACCCCGCCCTTAGGCTTAGGTAGCCCCTGGCCTGGGGAGCCCCAGCCCTTAGTCTTAAGGAGCCTCAGGCCTTGGCGCCCCAGGCCTTAGGCTTAGGGAGCCCCAGGCCTGGGGCGCCCCAGCCCTTAGGCTTAGGGAGCCCCAGGCCTGGGACGCCCCAGCCCTTAGCCTTAGGGAGCCCTAATCCTGGGGCGCACATCCCTTATGCTTTGGGAGCCCCAGGACTGGGGCGCCCCAGCCCTTAGGCTTAGGGAGCCCCAGGCCTGGGGCGCCCCAGCCCTTATGCTTAGGGAGCCCCAGGCCTGGGGCGCCACAGCACTTAGGCTTAGGGAGCCCCAGTCTTGGGGCACCTAAGCCCTAAGCCTTTGAGAGCCTAAGGCATGGGACGCCCCAGCCCTTAGCCTTTGGGAGCCCCAGGCCTGGGACGTCCCATCACTTAGGCTATGGGAGCCCCAAACCTGGGGCGACCCAGGCCTTAGGCTTTGGGAGCCCCAGGCCTGGCTCGCCCCGCCCTTAGGCTTAGGGAGCCCCAGGGCTGGGAAGCCCCAGCCCTTGGGCTTTGGGAGCCCCAGGCCTGGGGCACCACAGCCCTTAGCCTTTGGGAGCCTCAGGCCTGGGGTGCCCCAGCCCTTAGGCGTAGGTAGCCCCAGGCCTGGGTCGCCCCAGCCCTTAGGCTTAAGGAGCCCCAGGCCTAGGGTGACCCAGCCTTAGGCTTAGGGAGCCCCAGGCCCGGTGACCCCAAGCCCTTAGACTTAGGGAGCCCCTGGCCTGGAGCGCCCCAGCGCTTAGACTTAAAAGCCCCAGGCCTTGGGCCCCACAGCCCTTAGGCTTAGGAAGACCCAGCCCTGGGTCGCCCCAACCCATAGGATTAGGGAGCCCCAGGCCTGGGGCTCCCCAGCACTTAGGCATATGGAGCCCCAGGACTGGGGCGTCCCCGCCCTTAGGCTTTGGGTGCCCCAGTCCTGGGGCGCCCAAACCCTTAGTCTTAGGGAGCCCCAGACAAGGGAAGCCTCAGCCCTTAGACTTAGGAAGCCCCTGGCCTGGAGCAACCCAACCCTTAGCCTTAGGGTGCCGCAGGGTTGGGGCGCCCAGCCCTTAAGCTTTGGGAGCCCCAGGCATGGGGCCCCACAGCCATTAGGCTTTGGGAGCCCCAGGCCTGGGGCGACCCCGCCCTTAGGCTTAGGTAGCTCCTGGGCTGGGGCGCCCCAGCCCTTAGTCTTAGGGAGCCTCAGGCCTTGGCGCCCCAGGCCTTAGGCTTAGGGAGCCCCAGGCATGGGGCGCCCCAGACCTTAGGCTTAGTGACCCCTAGGCCTGGGGCGCCCCAGCCCTTAGCCATAGGGAGCCCCAGGACTCGGGCACCCAAGCCCTTGGACTTTGAGAGCCCAAGGCATGGGGCACCCCAGCCCTTAGCCTTTGGGAGCCCCAGGCCAGGGGCATCCCATCCCTTAGGCTATGGGAGCCCCAAGCCTGGGGCGACCCAGCCATTAGGCTTTGGGAGCCCCAGGCCTGGCTCGCCCGTCCTTAGGCTTAGGGAGCCCAGGACTGGGAAGCCCCAGCCCTTGGGCTTTGGGAGCCCCAGGCATGGGGCACCACAGCCCTTAGCCTTTGGGAGCCCCAGGCCTGGGGCGGCCCAGCCATTATGCTTAGGTAGCCCTAGGCCTGGGTAACCCCAGCCTTTAGGCTTAAGGAGTCCCAGGCCTGGGGTGACCCAGCCTTAGGCTTAGGGAGCCCCAGGCCCGGTGACCCCCAGCCCTTAGACTTAGGGAGCCCCTGGCCTGGAGCGCCCCAGCACTTAGACTTAAAAGCCCCAGGCCTGGGGCCCCCCAGCCCTTAGGCTTAGGGAGACCCAGCCCTGGGTCGCCCCAACCCTTAGGATTAGGGAGCCCCAGGCCGGGAGCTACCCAGCACTTAGGCTTATGGAACCCCTTGCCTGGGCCGCCCCCACCCTTAGGCTTAGGGAGCCAAAGTCCTGGGGCCCCAGCCCATAGGCTTAGGGAGCCCCAGGCCTGGGGTGCCCAGCCCTTAGCCTTAGGGAGCCCCAGGCCTTGGGCGCCCCAGTCCTTAGGCTCAGGGAGCCTCTGGCCTGGGGCGCCACAGCTTTTAGGTTTTGGGAGCCCCCGTCCTGGGGCGCCCCAGCCCTTAGTCTTAGGGAGCCCCAGACAAGGGAAGCCCCAGCCCTTAGGCTTTGGGAGCTGCAGGCCAGGGGCACCCCAGCCCTTAGACTTTGGGAGCCCCAGGCCTGGGGCGCCCCATCCCTAAGGATTAGGGAGCCCCAGGCCTGGTGCAACGCAGCCCTTAGCCTTAGGGAGCCCCAGGCCTGAGGCGACCCAGCCCTTAGGCTTAGGGAGCCCCAGGCCTGGGACGCCCCAGCCCATAGGCTTTGGGAGCCTCAGGTCTGGGGAGCCACAGCCCTTAGGCTTTGGGAGCCTCAGGTCTGGGGAGCGACAGCCCTTAGGCTTGGGAGCCCCAGATCCCAGGGCGCCCCAGCACTTAGGCTTTGGGAACCCCAGGACCGGTTCGCCCCAGTTCTTAGGCTTAGGGAGCCCCAAGCCAGGGGCGCCCAGCCCTTATGCTTTGGGAGCCCCAGGCCTGAAGCGCCCCAACTAATAGGCTTAGGGAGCCCAAGCCCTGGGGCGCCCCAGCCTTTAGGCTTAGGGAGCCCCAGGCCTGGGGCGCCCCAGCCCTTAGGCTTGGGGACCTCCAGACCTCGGGAGCCCCACCCCTTAGGCTTAGGGAGCCCCATGCCTGGGGTGCCCCAACACTTAACCTTAGGGAGCCCCAGGCCTTGGGTGCCCCAGCCTTTAGGCTTTGGGAGCCCAGGCCTCGGGCGCCACAGCCTTTAGGCGTTGGGAGCCCCAAGCCTATGGCGCCCCAGCCCTTAGGCTTTTGGAGCCCCAGGCCTGGGGTGCCCCCGCCCTTAGGCTTTGGGTGCCCCAGTCCTGAGCCGCCGCAGCCCTTAGGCTTAGGGAGACCCAGGCCAGGTGACCCCCAGCCCTTAGACTTAGGGAGCCCCTGGCCTGGAGAACCCCAGCCCTTAGTCTTAGGGTGCCGCAGGGTTGGGACGCCCAGCCCTTAAGCTTTGGGAGCCCCAGGCATGGGGCCCCAAGCCATTAGGCTTTGGGAGCCCCAGGCCTGGGGCGACCCCGCCCTTAGGCTTAGGTAGCCCCTGGCCTGGGGCGCCCTAGCCCTTAGTCTTAGGGAGCCTCAGGCCTTGGCGCCCGAGGCCTTAGGCTTAGGGAGCCCCAGGCCTGGGGCGCCCCAGCACTTAGGCTTAGGGAGCCCCAGGCTGGGGCGCCCCAGCCCTTAGGCTTAGGGAGCCCCAGACCTTGGGCGCCACAGCACTTAGGCTTCGGGAGCCCCAGTCTTGGGGCACCCAAGCCCTTAGCCTTTGAGAGCCCAAGGCATGGGGCACCACAGCCCTTAGGCTTTGGGAGCCCCAGGCCTGGGGCGCACCAGCCCTTAGGCTTAGGGAGCCCCAAGCCAGGGGCGCCCAGCCCTTATGCTTTGGGAGCCCCAGGCCTGAAGCGCCCCAGCTAATAGGCTTAGGGAGCCCCAGCCCTGGGGCGCCCCAGCCCTTAGGCTTAGGGAGCCCCAGGCCTGGGGCGCCCCAGCCCTTAGGCTTGGGGACCTCCAGACCTCGGGAGCCCCAGTCCTTAGGCTTAGGGAGCCCCATGCCTGGGGCGCCCCAACCCTTAACCTTAGGGAGCCCCAGGCCTTGGGTCCCCCAGCCTTTAGGCTTTGGGAGCCCAGGCCTCGGGCGCCACAGCCCTTAGGCGTAGGGAGCCCCAGGCCTGTGGCGCCCCAGCCCTTAGGCTTTTGGAGCCCCAGGCCTGGGGTGCCCCCGCCATTAGGCTTTGGGTGCCCCAGTCCTGAGCCGCCGCAGCCCTTAGGCTTAGGGAGACCCAGGCCAGGTGACCCCCAGCCCTTAGACTTAGGGAGCCCCAGGCCTGGAGAACCCCAGCCCTTAGTCTTAGGGTGCCGCAGGGTTGGGACGCCCAGCCCTTAAGCTTTGGGAGCCCCAGGCATGGGGCCCCACAGCCATTAGGCTTTGGGAGCCCCAGGCCTGGGGCGACCCCGCCCTTAGGCTTAGGTAGCCCCTGGCCTGGGGCGCCCTAGCCCTTAGTCTTAGGGAGCCTCAGGCCTTGGCGCCCGAGGCCTTAGGCTTAGGGAGCCCCAGGCCTGGGGCGCCCCAGCACTTAGGCTTAGGGAGCCCCAGGCTGGGGCGCCCCAGCCCTTAGGCTTAGGGAGCCCCAGGCCTTGGGCGCCACAGCACTTAGGCTTAGGGAGCCCCAGTCTTGGGGCACCCAAGCCCTTAGCCTTTGAGAGCCCAAGTCATGGGGCACCACAGCCCTTAGGCTTTGGGAGCCCCAGGCCTGGGGCGCACCAGCCCTTAGGCTTAGGTATCCCCAGGCCTGGGTCACCCCAGCCCTTAGGCTTAAGGAGCCCCAGGCCTGGGGTGACCCAGCCTTAGGCTTAGGGAGTCCCAGGCCTGGTGACCCCCAGCCCTTAGACTTAGGGAGCCCCTGGCCTGGAGCGCCCCAGCACTTAGACTTAAAAGCCCCAGGCCTTGGGCCCCCCAGCCCTTAGGCTTAGGGAGACCCAGCCCTGGGTCACCCCAACCCTTAGGAGTTGGGAGCCCCAGGCCGGGGGCACCCCAGCACTTAGGCTTATGGAGTCCCTGGGCTGGGTCACCCCCACCCTTTGGCTTAGGGAGCCTCAGGCCTTGGGCCCCAGCCCATAGGCTTGGGGAGCCCCAGGCCTGGGGTGCCCAGCCCTTAACCTTAGGGAGCCCCAGAACTTGGGCGCCCCAGCCCTTAGGCTCAGGGAGCCCCTGGCCTGGGGCGCCACAGCTTTTAGGATTTGGGAGCCTCCGTCCTGGTACGCCCCAGCCCTTAGTCTTAGGGAGCCCCAGACAAGGGAAGCCCCAGCCCTTAGGCTTTGGGAGCCCCAGGCCTGGGGCGCCCCAGCCCTAAGGCTTAGTGAGCCCCAGGCCTGGTGTGACCCAGCCCTTAGGCTTAGGGAGCCCCAGGCCTGAGGCGACCCAGCCCTTAGGCTTAGGGAGCCCCAGGCCTGGGGCGCCCCAGCCCATAGGATTTGGGAGCCTCAGGTCTGGGGAGCCACAGCCCTTAGGCTTGGCAGCCACAGATCCCGGGGCGCTCCAGCACTTAGGCTTTGGGAACCCCAGGACCGGGGCGCCCCAGCCCGTAGGCTTAGGGAGCCCCAAGCCTGAAGAGCCCCAGCTATTAGGCTTAGGGAGCCCCAGGCCTGAAGCGCCCCAGCTATTAGGCTTAGGGAGCCCCAGGCCTTGGGTGCCCCAGCCTTTAGGCTTTGGGATCCCCAGGCCGTGGGTGCCCCAGCCCTTAGGCTTTGGGAACCCCAGGCCCGGGGTGCCCCTGCCCTTAGGCTTTGGGATCCCCAGGCCTGGGGTGCTTCAGCCCTTAGGCTGAGGTAACCCCTGGACTGGTGCGCCCCTTCACTTAGACTTAGGGATCCCCAGGCCTGGGGTGCCCCAGGCCTTAGCCTTAGGGAGCCCCAGGCTTGGGGCGCCCCAAACCTTAGGTTTAGGGAGCCCCAGTCCTGGGGCGCCCAGCCCTTATGCTATGGGAGCCCCAGGCCTGGGGCGCCCCAGCTCTTACGTTTGGGAGCCACAGGCCTGGGGCATCCCAGCCCTTAGGCTTTGGGAACCCCAGGCCTGGGGCGCCCCAGGCCTTAGGCTTAGGGAGCCCCAGGTCTGTTGCGCCCCAGCCCTTCGGCTTAGGGATCCGAGGACTGGGGCGCCGCAGCCCTTAGGATTTGGGAGCCCCAGTCCTGAGGCGCCCCAGCCCTTCGGCTTAGGTAGACCCTGGCCTGTGGTGCCCCCTCCCTTAGCCTTTGGGAGCCCCAGGCATGTGGCGCCCCAGCCCTTAGCCTTTGGGAACCCCAGGTCAGGGCCGTCCCAGCACTTAGGCTTAGGGAGCCCCAGGCCTGGGGCGACCTAGCCATTAGGCTTTGGGATCCCCAGGCCTTGTGCGCCCCAGCCCATCGGCTTAGGGAGCCTCAGGCCTGTGGCGCCCCCGCCCTTAGGCTTGGGGAGGCACAGGCCAGGGACGCACCAGCACTTAGGCTTTGGCATCCCCATGCCTGGGGCGCCCCATCCATTAGGACTAGGTAGCCCCAGGCCTGGCTCGCCCCGCGCTTAGGCTTAGGGAGCCCCAGGGCTGGGAAGCCCCAGGCATTAGGCTTAGGTAGCCCCAGCCTGGGGCGCCCCAGCCATTAGGCTTAGGTAGCCCCAGGCCTGGGTCACCCCAGCCTTTAGGCTTAAGGAGCCCCAGGCCTGGGGTGACCCAGCCTTAGGCATAGGGAGCCCCAGGCCCGGGGACCCCCAGCCCTTAGACTTAGGGAGCCCCTGGCCTGGAGCGCCCCAGCACTTAGACTTAAAAGCCCCAGGCCTGGGGCCCCCCAGCCCTTATGCTTTTAGAGCCCCAGGACTGGGGCGCCCCAGCCCTTAGGCTTAGGGAGCCCCAGGCCTTGGGCGCCCCAGCCCTTAGGCTTAGGGAGCCCCAGGCTTGGGGCACCCAAGCCCTTACCCTTTGAGAGCCCAAGGCATGGGGCACCACATCCCTTAGCCTTTGGGAGCCCCAGGCCTGGGGAGCCCCAGCCCTTAGGCTTAGGTAGCCCCAGGCCTGGGTCACCCCAGCCCTTAGGCTTAAGGAGCCCCAGGCCTGGGGTGACCCAGCCTTAGGCTTTGGGAGCCCCAGGCCCTGTGATCCCCAGCCCTTAGACTTAGGGAGCCTGGCCTGGAGCGCCCCAGCACTTAGACTTAAAAGCCCCAGGCCTTGGGAACCCCAGCCCTTAGGCTTAGGGAGACCCAGCCCTGGGTCGACCCAACCCTTAGGATTAGGGAGCCCCAGGCCGGGGGCACCCCAGCACTTAGGCTTATGGTGCCCCTGGCCTGGGTCGCCCCCACCCTTAGGCTTAGGGAGCCACAGGCCTGGGGCCCCAGCCCATAGGCTTAGGGAGCCCCAGGCCTGGTGTGCCCAGCCCTTAGCCTTAGGGAGCCCCAGGCCTTGGGCGCCCCAGCCCTTAGGTTCAGGGAGTCCCTGGCCTGGGGCGCCACACCTTTTAGGTTTTGGGAGCCCACGTCCTTTGGCGCCCCAGCCCTTAGTCTTAGGGAGCCCCAGACAAGGGAAGCCCCAGCCCTTAGGCTTAGGGAGCCACAGGCATGGGGCATCCCAGCCCTTAGGTTTTGGGAACCCCAGGCCTGGGGCGCCCCAGGTCTTAGGTAGGGAGCCCCAGGTCTGTGGCACCCCAGCCCTTAGGCTTAGGGAACCCAGGACTGGGGCGCCGCAGCCCTTAGGATTTGGGAGCCCCAGGCCTGGGGCGCCCCAGCCCTTAGGCTTAGGTAGACCCAGGCCTGCGGTGCCCCCGCCCTAAGCCTTTGGGAGCCCCAGGCATGGGGCGCCCCAGCCCTTAGCCTTTGGGATCCCCAGGCCAGGGCCGTCCCAGCACTTAGTCTTAGGGAGCCCCAGGCCTGGGGCGACCTAGCCATTAGGCTTAGGGATCCCCAGGCCTTGTGCGCCCCAGCCCATCGGCTTAGGGAGCCTCAGGCCTGTGGCACCCCCACCCTTAGGCTTGGGGAGGCACAGGCCAGGGACGCACCAGCCCTTAGGCTTTGGCATCCCCATGGCTGGGGCGCCACATCCATTAGGATTAGGTAGCCCCAGACCTGGGGCGCCAAAGCCCTTAGGCTTTGGGAGCCATAGGCCTGGGGCACACCAGCCCTTCGGCTTAGGGAGCCCCAGTTTTGAGGCGCCCCCACCCTTAGGCTTAGGTAGCCCCAGGCCTGGGGCGCCCCAGCCCTTATGCTTTGGGAGCCCCAGGCCAGGGGCGCCCCAGCTCTTAGGCTTTGGGAGCCCCAGGTCTGGGGCGCCTCAGCCCTTAGGTTTTGGGAACCGCAGGCCTGGGGCGCCTCAACCCTTAGGCTTAGGGAGCCTCAGGCCTGGGGCTCCCCAGCCTTTAGGGTTAGTGAAACCAGGACTGGGGCGCCCCATCCCTTAGGATTTGGGAGCCCCAGACCCGGGGAGCCCCAGCCTTTTGGCTTTGGGAGCCCCATGCCTGGGGCACCCCAGCCCTTCCGATTAGGGAGCCCCAGACCAGGGGGGCCCAGGCCCTTAGGCTTAGGTAGCTCCTGGCCTGGGTCGCCCCAGCACTTAGGCTTAGGAAGCCTCAGCCCTGGAAGCCCCAGCCCTTAGGCTTAGAGAGCCCCAGGCCTGGGGCGCCCCAGCCATTAGGTTTAAAGAGCCCCAGGCCTCGGGTACCCCAGCCCTTAGGGTTAAGGAGCCCCAGGCATCGGGCGACCCAGCCCTTAGGCTTAGGGAGCGCCAGGCCTGGGGCGCCCCAGCCCTTAGGCTTAGGGAGCCCCAAGGCTGGGGCGCCCAAGCCCTTAGGCTTTGGGAGCCCCAAGGCTGGGGCACCCCCGCCCCTAGGCTTAGGGAACCCCAGGACTGGGGTGCCCCTGCCCTTAGGCTTTGGGAGCCCCAGGCCAGGGGCGCCCCATCCCTTAGGCTTAGGGACCTCCAGGCCTGGTGACCGCCAGCCCTTAGACTGAGGGATCCCCTGGCCTGGGGCGCCCAAGCACTTAGTCTTAGGGAGTCCCAGTCCTGGAGTGCGACAGCCCTAAGATTTAGGGAGCCCCAGGCCTGGGGTGCCCCAGCCCTTAGGCTTTGGGATCCCCAGGCCTGGGGCGTTCCAGCCCTTAGGCTTTGGGAGCCCCAGGCCTGGGGCGCCCCAGCCCTTAGGCTTAAAAGCCCCAGGCCTTGGGCGCCCCAGCCCTTAGGCTTAGGGAGCCCCAGGCCTGGGTCGCCCCAACCCTTAAGCTTGGGAGCCCCAGGCCAGGGCGCCACAGCCCTTAGGCTTAGGGAGCCGCAGGCCTGGAGCACCCCAGCCCATAGTCTTAGGGAGCCCCAGGCCTGGGGCGCCCCAGCCCATAGTCTTAGGGAGCCCCAGGCCTGGGGCGCCCCAGCCCTTAGGCTAAGGGAACCCAGGACTGGGGCGCCGCAGCTCTTAGGATTTGGGAGCCCCAGGCCTGGGGCGCCCCAGCCCTTAGGCTTAGGGAGCCCCAGGGCTGGGGCGCCCCAGCCCTTAGGCTTTGGGAGCCCCAAGCCTGGGGCACCCCCGCCCCTAGGCTTAGGGAACCCCAGGACTGGGGTGCCCCAGCCCTTAGGCTTTGGGAGCCCCAGGCCAGGGGCGCCCCATCCCTTAGGCTTAGGGACCTCCACGCCTGGTGACCCCCAGCCCTTAGACTTAGGGATCCCCTGGCCTGGGGCGCCCAAGCACTTAGTCTTAGGAAGTCCCAGGCCTGGAGTGCGACAGCCCTAAGACTTAGGGAGCCCCAGGCCTGGGGTACCCCAGCCCTTAGGCTTTGGGATCCCCAGGCCTGGGGCGTTCCAGCCCTTAGGCTTTGGGAGCCCCAGGCCTGGGGAGCCCCAGCCCTTAGGCTTAAAAGCCCCAGGTTGGGCGCCCCAGCCCTTAGGCTTAGGGAGCCCCATGCCTGGGTCCCCCAACCCTCAAGCTTGGGAGCCCAAGGCCAGGGCGCCACAGCCCTTAGGCTTAGGGAGCCCCAGGCCTGGAGCACCCAAGCCCATAGCCTTAGGGAGCCCCAGGCCTGGGGCGCCCCAGCCCTTAGGCTTAGGGAGCCCCAGGTCTGGGGCGCACAGCCCTTAGGCTTAGGGAGCCCCAGGCTTGGGCGCCCCAACCCTTAGGCTTAGGGACCCAAGACTGGAGCGACCCAGCCCTTAGGATTTGGGAGCCCCATGCATGGGCCGCCCCAGACCTTCGGCTTAGGGAGCCCCAGGCCTGGGGCGACCTCGCCCTCAGGCTTAGGTAGCCCGTGGCCTGGGGCGCCCCAGCACTTAGGATTAGGGAGCCACCGGCCTGGGGCTTCTGAGCACTTAGCCTTTGGGAGCCCCAGGCATGGGGCGCCCCAGCTCTTAGGCTTTGGGAGCCACAGGCCTGGGGCGCCGCAGCCCTTATGCTAAAGGAGCCCCAAGCCTGGGGCACCCCAGACCCTAGGCTTAGGGACCCCCAGGCCTGGGGTGCCCCAGCCCTTAAGCTCTGGGAGCCCCAGGCCAGGGGCGCCCCATCCCTTAGGCTTAGGGACCTCCAGGCCTGGTGACCCCCAGCCCTTAGACTTAGGGATCCCCTGGCCTGGGGCGCCCAAACAGTTAGTCTTAGGGAGTCCCAGGCCTGGAGTGCCCCAGCCCTTTGGCTTTGGGAGCCCCAGGTCTGGGGCGCCCCAGCCCTTAGGCTTAAAAGCCCAAGGCCTTGGGCGCCCCAGATCTTAGGCTTAGGGAGCCCCAGGCCTGGGTCGCCCCAACCCTTAAGCTTGGGAGGCCCAGGCCAGGGCGCCACAGCCCTTAGGCTTAGGGAGCCCCAGGCCTGGGGCACCCCAGCCCATAGCCTTAGGGAGCCCCAGGCCTGGGGCGCCCCAGCCCTTAGGCTTAGGGAGCCCCAGGCCTGGGGCGCCCCAGCCATTAGGCTTAGGGGGCCCCAGGCCTGGGGCGCCCCAACTATTGGGCTTAGGGAACCCAGGACTGGAGCGACCCAGCCCTTAGGATTTGGGAGCCCCATGCATGGGGCGCACCAGACCTTCGGCTTAGGGAGCCCCAGGCCTGGGGCAATCTCGCCCTCAGGCTTAGGTAGCCCGTGGCCTGGGGCGCCCCAGCACTTAGGCTTGGGGAGCCTCCGGCCTGGGGCGTTCGAGCCCTTAGCCATTGGGAGCCCCAGGCCTTGGGCGCCCCAGCTCTTAGGCTTTGGGAGCCACAGGCCTGGGGCGCCGCAGGCCTTATGCTAAGGGAGCCCCAGGTCTGGGGCGCCCCAGCCCTTAGGCCAAGGGAACCCAGGACTGGGGCGCCGCAGCTCTTAGGATTTGGGAGCCCCAGGCCTGGGGCGCCCCAGCCCTTAGGCTTAGGTAGTCCCAGACATGGGGCGCCACATCCCTTAGGCTTAGGGAGCCCCAGGCCTGGGGTGCCCCCGCCCTTAGCCTTTGGCAGCCCCAGGCATGGGCCGCCCCAGCCCTTAGCCTTTGAGAACCCCAGGTCTGGGCCGTCCCAGCCCTTAGGCTTAGGGAGCCCCAGGCCTGGGGTGCCCCAGCCGTAGGCTTTGGGAGCCCCAGGCCATTGGCGCCCCATCCCTTAGGCTTAGGGACCTCCAGTCCTGGTAACCCCCAGCCCTTAGACTTAGGGATCCCCTGGCCTGGGGCGCCGAAACACTTAGTCTTAGGGAGTCCCAGGCCTGGAGTGCCCCAGCCCTTTGGCTTTGGGAGCCCCAGGTCTGGGGCGCCCCAGCCCTTAGGCTTAAAAGCCCCAGGCCTTGGGCGCCCCAGCACTTAGGCTGAGGGAGCCCCAGGCCTGGGTCGCCCCAACCCTTAAGCTTGGGAGGCCCAGGCCAGGGCGCCACAGCCCTTAGGCTTAGGGAGCCCAAGGCCTGGGGCACCCCAATCCATAGCCTTAGGGAGCCCCAGGCCTGGGGCGCCCCAGCCCTTAGGCTTAGGGAGCCCCAGGCCTGGGGCGCCCCAACCCCTAGGCTTAGGGTGCCCCAGGCCTGGGGCGCCCCAACCCTTAGGCTTAGGGAACCCAGGACTGGAGCGACCCAGCCCTTAGGATTTGGGAGCCCCATGCATGGGGCGCCCCAGACCTTCGGCTTAGGGAGCCCCAGGCCTGGGGCGACCTCGCCCTCAGGCTTAGGTAGCCCGTGGCCTGGGGCGCCCCAGCACTTAGGCTTGGGGAGCCACCGGCCTGGGGCGTCCGAACCCTTAGCCTTTGGGAGCCCCAGGCCTGGGGCGCCCCAGCTCTTAGGCTTTGGGAGCCACAGGCCTGGGGCGCCGCAGGCCTTATGCTAAGGGATCCCCAGGTCTGGGGCGCCCCTGCCCTTAGGCTAAGGGAACCCAGGACTGGGGCGCCGCAGCTCTTAGGATTTGGGAGCCCCAGGCCTGGGGCGCCCCAGCCCTTAGGCTTAGGTAGCCCCAGACATGGGGCGCCACAGCCCTTAGGCTTAGGGGGCCCCAGGCCTGGGGTGCCCCCGCCCTTAGCCTTTGGCAGCCCCAGGCATGGGGTGCCCCAGCCCTTAGCCTTTGGGAACCCCAGACCTGGGCCGTCCCAGCACTTAGGCTTAGGGAGCCCCAGGCCTGGGGCGACCCAGCCCTTAGGCTTAGGGATCCCCAGGCCTTGGGAGCCCCAGCCCATCGGATTAGGGTGCCTCAGGCCTGGGGCGCCCCCGCCCTTGGACTTTGGCATCCCCATGCCTGGGGCCCCTCATCACGTATGCTTAGGTAGCAACAGACCTGGGGCGCCACAGCCCTTAGGCTTTGGGAGCCATAGGCCTGGGGCACCCCAGCCCTTCGTCTTAGAGAACCCCAGTTTTGGAGCGCTCCCGCCCTTAGGCTTACGTAGCCACTGACCTGGGGCGCCCCAGCACTTAGCCTTAGGGAGCCACAGTACGGGGCGCCCAGCCCTTATGCTTTGGGAGCCCAAGGCTTGGGGCACCCCAGCCCTTAGGCTTAGGGAGCCCCAGGGCTGGGACGCCCCAGCCCTTAGGCTTAGGGAACCCAGGAGTGGGGCGCCGAAGCCCTTAGGATTTGGGAGCCCAACGCCTGGGGAGCCCCAGCCCTTAGGCTTTGGTAGCCCCAGACCTCAGGCGCCCCAGCCCTTAGGCTTAGGGATCCCCAGGCCTTGGGCGCCACAGCCCATCGGCTTAGGGAGCCTCAGGCCTGGGGCGCCCCCTCCCTTAGGCTTAGGGAGGCACAGGCCAGGGACGCCCCAGCTCTTAGGCTTTGGCATCCCCATGCCTGGGGCGCCCCATCCCTTAGGCTTAGGTAGCCCCAGACCTGGGGCGCCACAGCCCTTAGGCTTTGGGAGCCATAGGCCTGGGGCACCCTAGCCCTTCGGGTTAGGGAGCCCCAGTTTTGGCGCGTCCCCGCCCTTAGGCTTAGGTAGCCCCTGGCCTGAGGCGCCCCAGCAGTTAGCCTTAGGGAGCCACAGTCCTGGGGCGCCCAGCCCTTAGGTTTTGGGAGCCCCAGGCCTGGGGTGCCCAAGCCCTTAGGTTTTGGGAACCCCAGGCTTAGGGCGCCCCAGCCCTTAGGCTTAGGGAGCCCCAGGCCTGGGGCGCCCCAGCCCTTAGGCTTAGTGAACCCAGGACTGGGGCGCCCAATCCCTTAGGATTTGGGAGCCCAAGGCCTGGGGTGGCCCAGCCCTTAGGATTAGGTAGCCCCCGACCCGGGGAGCCCCAGCCTTTAGGCTTTGGGAGCCCCATGCCTGGGGCACCCCAGCCCTTCAGCTTAGGGAGCCCCTGACCTGGGGCGCCCACGCTCTTGGGCTTAGGTAGCTCCTGGCCTGGGGCGCCCCAGCCCTTAGGCTTAGGGAGCCCCGGGCCTTAGGCGCCCCAGCCTTTAGGCTTAAGGGGCCCCAAGCCTCGGGCATCCCAGCCCTTATGCTTAAGGAGCCCCAGGCATCAGGCGACCCAGCCCTTCGGCTTAGGGAGCCCCAGGCCTGGGGCGCCCCAGCCCTTAGGTTAGGGATCCCCAGGGCTGGGGCGCCCCAGCCTTTAGGTTTTTGGAGCCCCAAGCCTGGGGCACCCCAGCCCCTAGGCTTAGGGACCCCCAGGCCTGTGGCGCCCCAGCCCTTAGGCTTTGGGATCCCCAGGCCTGGGGCGCTCCAGCCCTTAGGCTTTGGGATCACCAGGCCTGGGGCGACCCAGCGCTTAGGCTTTGGGAGCCCCAGGCCTGGTGCGCCCCCGCCCTTAGACTTAAAAGCCCCAGTCCTGGGGCACCCCAGCCCTTAGCCTTAGGGAGCCCCGGCTGGGGCGCCCCAGCCCTTAGGCTTAGGGAGCCCCAGGCCTGGGGCGCCCTAGCCCTTAGGCTTAGGGAACCCAGGACTGGGGCGACCCAGCCCTTAGGATTTGGGAGCCCCATGCATGGGGAGCCACAGACCTTCGGCTTAGGGAGCCCCAGGCCTGTGGCGCCCTCGCCCTCAGGCTTAGGTAGCCCGTGGCCTGGGGCGCCCCAGCACTAAGGCTTAGGGAGCCACCGGCCTGGGGCGTCCCAGCCCTTAGGCTTTGGGAGCCCCAGGCCTGGGGCGCCCCAGCCCTTTGCCTTAGGGAGCCCCAGGCATGTGGTGCCCCCACCCTTAGCCTTTGGGAGCCCCAGTCTTGGGGCGCCCAGCCCTTAGGTTTTGGGAGCCCCAGGCCTGGGGTGCCCCAGCCCTTAGGTTTTGGGAACCCCAGGCTTAGGGCGCCCCAGCCCTTAGGCTTAGGGAGCCCCAGGCCTGGGGCGCCCCAGCCCTTAGGCTTAGTGAACCTAGGACTGGGGCGCCCCATCCCTTAGGATTTGGGAGCCCCAGGCCTTGGGCGCCCCAGCACATCGGCTTAGGGAGCCTCAGGCCTGGGGCGCCCCCTCTCTTAGGCTTAGGGAGGCACAGGACAGGGACGCCCCAGTCTTTAGGCTTTGGCATCCCCATGCCTAGGGCGCCCCATCCCTTAGACTTAGGTAGACCCAGACCTGGGGCACCATAACACTTAGGATTTGGGAGCCATAGGCCTGGGGCACCCCAGCCCTTCGGCTTAGGGAGCCCCAGTTTTGGGGCACCACCGCCCTTAAGCTTAGGTAGCCCCTGGCCTGTGGCGCCCCAGCATTTAGCCTTATGGAGCCAGAGTCCTGGGCGCCCAGCCCTTATGCTTTGGGAGCCCAAGGCCTGGGGCACCCCAGCCCATAGGCTTAGGGAGCCCCAGGCTGGGGCGCCCCAGCCCTTAGGCTTAGGGAGCCCCAGTTTTCGGGCACCCCCGCACTTAGGCTTAGGCAGCCCCTGGCCTGGGGCGCCACATCCCTTAGGACTTGGGAGCCCCAGGCCTAGGGTGGCCCAGCCCTTAGCCTTAGGTAGCCCAAGACCCTGTAGCCCCAGCCTTTAGGCTTAAGGAGCCCCAGGTCTTGGGCACCCCAGCCCTTAGGTTTAAGGAGCCCCAGGCATCGGGCGACCCAGCCCTTAGGCTTAGGGAGCCCCAGGCCTGGGGCGCCCCAGCTCTTAGGCTTAGGTAGCCCCAGGGCTGGGGCGCCCCAGCCCTTAGGCTTTGGGAGCCCCAAGCCTGGGGCACCCCAGCCCCTAGGCTTAGGGACATCCAGGCCTGGGGTGCCCCAGCCCTTAGGCTTAGGGAGCCCCAGGCATCGGGCGACCCAGCCCTTAGGCTTAGGGACCTCCAGGCCTGGTGACCCCCAGCCCTTAGGCTTAGGGATCCCCAGGCCTTGGGCGCCCTAGCCCATCGAATTAGGGTGCCTCAGGCCTGGGGCGCCCCCGCCCTTAGGCTTTGGCATCCCCATGCCTGGGGTGCCTCATCACGTAGGCTTAGGTAGCCCCAGACCTGGGGCGCCACAGCCCTTAGGCTTTGGGAGCCATAGGCCTGGGGCACCCCCGCCCTTCGGCTTAGAGAACCCCAGTTTTGGTGCGCTCCCGCCCTTAGGCTTCGGTAGCCCCTGGCCTGGGGCGCCCCAGCACTTAGCCTTAGGGAGCCACAGTCCAGGATGCCCAGCCCTTATGCTATGGGAGCCGAAGGCCTGGGGCGCCCCAGCCCTTAAGCTTAGGGAGCCCCAGGTCTGGGACGCCCCAGTCCTTAGGCTTAGGGAACCCAGGAGTGGAGCGCCGAAGCCCATAGGATTTGGGAGCCCCAGGCCTGGGGAGCCCCAACCCTTAGGCTTTGGTAGCCCCAGACCTCGGGCGCCCCAGCCCTTAGGCTTTGGGAGCCCCAGGCCTGGGGCGCCCAAGCCCTTTGGCTTAGGGATCCCAAGGCCTGGGGTGCCCCTGCCCTTAGCCTTTGGGAGCCCCAGGCCAGGGCCGTCCTAGCACTTAGGCTTAGGGAGCCCCAGGCCTGGGGCGACCCAGCCCTTAGGCTTAGGGATTCCCAGGCCTTGTGGGCCCCAGCCCATCGGCTTAGGGAGCCTCAGGCCTGGGGTTCCCCCGTCCTTAGGCTTAGGGAGGCACAGGCCAGAGACGCCCCAGCTCTTAGGCTTTGGCATCCCCATGCCTGGGGCGCCCCATCCCTTAGGCTTAGGGAGCCCCAGACCTGGGGCGCCACAGCCCTTAGGCTTTGGGAGCCATAGGCCTGGGGCACCCCAGCCCTTCGGCTTAGGGAGCCCCAGTTTTGGGGCGCCCCCACCCTTAGACTTAGGTAGCCCCTGGCCTGGGGCGCCCCAGCACTTAGCCTTAGGGAGCCACAGTCCTGGGGCGCCCAGCCCTTAGGTTTTGGGAGCCCCAGGCCTGGGGTGCCCCAGCCCTTAGGTTTTGGGAACCCCAGGCTTAGGGCGCCCCAGCCCTTAGGCTTAGGGAGCCCCAGGCCTGGGGCGCCCCAGCCCTTAGGTTTAGTGAACCCAGGACTGGGGCTCCCCATCCCTTAGGATTTGGGAGCCCAAGGCCTGGGGTGGCCCAGCCCTTAGGCTTAGGTAGCCCCCGACCCGGGGAGCCCCAGCCTTTAGGCTTTGGGAGCCCCATGCCTGGGGCACCCCAGCCCTTCAGCTTAGGGAGCCCCTGACCTGGGGCGCCCACGCTCTTGGGCTTAGGTAGCTCCTGGCCTGGGGCTCCCCAGCCCTTAGGCTTAGGGAGCCCCAGGCCTTAGGCGCCCCAGCCTTTAGGCTTAAGGGGCCCCAGGCCTCGGGCATCCCAGCCCTTATGCTTAAGGAGCCCCAGGCATCAGGCGACCCAGCCCTTAGGATTAGGGAGACCCAGGCCTGGGGCGCCCCAGCCCTTAGGTTAGGGATCCCCAGGGCTGGGGCGCCCCAGCCTTTAGGTTTTTGGAGCCCCAAGCCTGGGGCACCCCAGCCCCTAGGCTTAGGGACCCCCAGGCCTGGGGCGCCCCAGCCCTTAGGTTTTGGTTACCCCAGGCCAATGGCGCCCCAGCCCTTAAGCTTAGGGGCCTCCAGGCCTGGTGACCCCCAACCCTTAGACTTAGGGATCCCCTGGCCTGGGGCGCCCCAGCACTTAGTCTTTGGGAGTCCTAGGCGTGGAGTGCGCCAGCCCTAAGGCTTAGGGAGCCCCAAGCCTGGGGCGCCCCAGCCCTTAGGCTTTGGGATCCCCAGGCCTGGGGCGCTCCAGCCCTTAGGCTTTGGGATCACCAGGCCTGGGGCGACCCAGCCCTTAGCCTTAGGGAGCCCCAGGCCTGGGGCGCCCCAGCCCTTAGGCTTAGGGAGCCCCAGGCCTGGGGCGCCCTAGCCCTTAGGCTTAGGGAACCCAGGACTGGGGCGCCGCAGCCCTTAGGATTTCACCATATTATTCCATCTATCTGCGGAGCAAACGATCTGGGAAGCTAAACTATATGACGAAGAACATGGTATCAGAATTAGAGGAAGACTCATCAACAACCTGTGACGTGCAGATAACACAACCTTGTTTTCTGAATGCTAGAACAACTTGAAGCATTTATTGGTGAAGATCAAGACTACAACCTTCGGTATACATTACCCTTCCTCATAAGGAAAACAACAATTCTTGCAACCGGACCAATAAGCAACATCAAGGTAAATGGCGAAAAGATGGCTGTTAGTTAGCAAAGATTTTATTTTGGTTAGATCCACAATTAATGTCCATGAGAGTAGCAGTCAAGAAACCAAGCATTGGGAATATTTGCTGCAAAATATCTCTTTAAGGATTTAAAGAGCAAAGCTGCCACTTTTAACACTAACATGAACCTGAGCCAAGCCATGGTATTTTCAGTCGCCTCATATGCATGTGAAAACTGGCCAATGAGTAAGGAAGAGAGCAGAGGAATTGCTACATTTGAATTATGGCATTGGCAATGAAAATAACATGGACTCAAGAGGGACAAATAAATCTGTTTTGGAAGAAACACATCCAGAAAGCTGCTTAGAAATTAGGGTGATGAGAAGTTGTCTTACTTTGGGCATGTTATCAGGAGGGACCAGTCGCTGGAGAAGGACATCATGCTTGGCAGAACAGAGAGTCAGTGACAAAGAGAGAGACTCAATGAAATGCAATGACACTGTGGACATAGCAACAGGACTGGACAGTGTCTTGTTCTGTTGTACATGGGTGACTGTGAGTCAGAATCAACTCAACAGTACTAACAACAACAATGTCAATATGTTTGTGTGTTGTACAGTGTGCTTTTTTCTGTCATTGATTTTTACCTTCACCCCATTTTGATCAGAGAAAATACTTAGTATGATTTCAATCTCTTAACATTGCTTCACGATCCCACACAGAGAAAGACTCGTGTGTACTAATGTATGTTGTGCTCTTTTGAAGTGTAGGCTGTTATCCGTTAACTTCGATTGCTTTCTAGTGCCGCTCAGGTCCCCTGCTGCCTTGTGGATCTGCTTTCTAGATGTTCTGTCCAATATTTTGTGGCCTAATGAAGTCTCCAACTCTTATTATGGTACTATTGGAGGCTCGCTTCAATGCTATCAGTACTTGTTTCATATATGGGGTGTCGTAATATTGGGTGCGCATATATTATGATTGTTAAAGCTTCTTGATGAATCGGTCTGTTTATCTCTATATAATGTTCATCTTTATATCGTCTGACAGATTTTGTCCTCAAACCTACTTTGTCTGATCACCACTGCAGTTGCCTTTTGGTTATTATTTACATGGAATATTTTCCCCATCTTTCCACTTTCAACCTATTCATGTCTTTGGATCTAAGGTATATCTTTTGTAAACAGCATATAGGTGGATCTCTCTCTTTTCAGCCCATTCTGCCATTCTCTACCTTTTGATGGCATACTTAATACATTTATCTTCGCTTTAATTACTGCTAAGAATTACTTTTGCCATTCTGATACTGTGTGTGTGTGTCTAAGAATTACTTTTGCCATTCTGTTACTGTGTGTGTGTCTTAAGCCTTTTTTCAGCTATCCTTTGTGCTGCTACTTCTGGGTTGTGGGCTTGTTGTAATGAGCTTTTCTGGTTCCCTTCCCCCTTCCTTTTGTGTATGTTTTTAATGTATTTTCTTAGTTGTTACCATGAACATTACAGTAAACAGCTTGTATTTATACCATTCTAGGATAAGTTGGTACCAATTTAACTTCGGCAATTTAGAAATTCCGTCTCTACCACTCCTTCCTGCCTCTTGCTTTTTGTTTTATGTCTTTTTTATATATACTTTTTAAAAAGTTTTATTGATATAAAATTCATATATCATACACTTCCATAGTTCGGTCACTTTTAAAAAAGAGTTGTACATGTGTCATCATAATAATCATTTCTAATGCTCCCTGCTTCCCCAGCATTCATTGTTTGCTCCCCAAATCTCCTCTGTTTTATGTCTTTCTATATCATGTACCCTGTGACATAATTTAATCCTTGTTTTTAATGTATTTGCCATTTTAAAACATGAAGGATAAAATATTAGAATTATCGAGCATAAATATCTTGTTACTAGCCCATATACTTGTCCATACATTGCCCTTTGTTAAGGGGGTCTTTTTAAAAATTTAAATTGTATTTTATTGGGGGCTCTTACAGCTCTTATCACAATCCATAAATATATCCATTTTGTCAAACACATCTGTGCAGATGTTGTCATAATCTTTTTCAAAGCATTTTCTTTCTACTCGAGCCCCTGGAATCAGCTTCTCATTTTCCCCTCCTCTCCTCCCCCCCAACTTCCCCCATGCCCCCTTGATAATTGATAAATTCTTCTCTATTTTGATATTTTACACTGATTGCTGTCTGATTTCACCCACTTTTCTGCTGCCCGTCCCCGTGGGATGGGGCCATACGTTGATCATTGTGATCGGTTCCCCCTTACTCCCCCCTCTGGGAGTGTCTTTCTTTCTATATATAGATTTGCATTATTTCTAGTGTCTTTTCTCTTCCATTGACAGAACTTCCACTTGTATTTTTTTATCCATAAAGGTATTTTTTTGTACCCACGCATGGCTGAATTCTCAGATCACCCAGTCTTTCCTCCAAGGAACCTGTGGCTGGCCTCAAAACACACCAGTCCTTCCTGGAGAGCCCGTCCCCTCTGCCTTCACTTCCTAGTGCTGCTGCAGCAACAGTGCCACAAGTGACCGCTACGGAGAGCAGGCATGTGCCTTCTCACAGTTCTGGATGCGCCAAGTCCACATCAGGACTGTCGGCGTCCTTCCTGGTGGGTACTGTCCTTTGGATCTTGATCCTCACATACATCTGTGCTCCCTAGTAGGTGCCTGCCTCTCTGTCCAATCTGCTCTCGTTGTAACTGAGAAATAGTGAGGTTTAGGACCCCTGATACATTGATATGACTTCATTAACATGACAGAGAAGATGAGTAGAGGGTCAGGATTCCAGTACGTATTTTGGGAGTACACAATTTAATCTATCACACTCTCCCTCATTCTAAGTCCAAGACGTTGGGGGGCGGGTATTGAGTTCACCCCGCAAGGGTAGTATAGTCTCTAGGCTAGACCATTATAGCATAAAGTTTCCCTTCTCTGTTTTTAGTCAAGCCAAGTCAAGCCAATCAGAATCTGCAAGGCTCAATGTGGATATTGGTTGTTTGGCTTACTGGACTTACCTTTTCCTTTGTTGCTGAGCTGGGGTCACCATCTAATGATGACAAGACTAGGAAACCACATGGTGGAGAACAGACTTGAGACACTGGCACCTGGAGTCATCCTCTGACGCCCTGATCACACTGCGCCTGAACCTTATCGCTGCTGTTCTTCATGTCTCACCGAGTGGGTGGCACCCTCCCCTCGGGGAGGCACTGGAATGGTGGAGGGGCCTGCAAAGGCAGACGCTGACGCTGGATCCTGAATTATGGTTATTATGAAAGTTTTCCTTGCCAAGGAGCACTGAGTAATTTTTTTCCCCCTGAAAAGGGATCGGTAAGCCAAAATAAGTTTGGGAATCTATGAGCTAGATGAACCAATCAATCCACTTTTGGCTTCAACCAGTCTGAGTTAGGTTCTCTGTAACTCACAAACCAGAGAGGCCGCACTGGTTCTCTCTTGTCCACCTCACATCCATCTACTTCTGCACTAATGAGCCCACGGCAGGGTCACAGCTCCCCTGCTGTTGATCTAAATACCGCGCTCTGCTCTTACTCTGCAGGATGAGAACTGCACACGCTTCAGTGAAAGTCAAGAAACTCTTTTCCAGCAGTCTGAGCTCCCGCCTCCTCGGTCCCTCCAAACAGGCGCGTCCCAGATGTTCCCAGCAGACCCGCAAACTGGCATCTGGCTTCCATGCGGGGCACCAGAGCAGTTCTCTTGCAGGGAAGGCAGCCTGCTTCAGGCAGGACCAAGGGGACAGGACATTCTGTGTCCCAATGTGTTGACCGAACTGACCGCGTTCACCCCTGCCAGCATGTCTCCGGAGGTCAAGAGCGTGCATGCCATGTTTGGAAGCCTAGCACACCTGGCAAGTAAGGCAAGGGAGAGAGGAGGTTAAAACAAGGGCTCAGGTGTCAGCCAGGGCTGGATTCAAATCTTCATGTCAATCTCTAGGCAGAAAGTCGTATCGCCAGGGCAAGTGACCGAGCCCCCAAGGCCAAAGTTAACCCATCTGCAAAGTGGAGATAGCAGTATCGACCTGACAGAGCATTTGGGGGTACTGAATTAAATAATATACAATGTGTATGGACTGGAGTAATCATCTAATACATGGGAGGAATAATGATAGCGATAATTATTATCATTATTGCAGCCATAAAGGGAAATGAAGTCCTGATGTAGGCCGCAACTTGGATAAGCCCTGAGCACAGCATGCTGAGAGAAATAAGTCAATAACAACGCCATCAATACTATATGATCTCACTTATATGACATAAGCAGACAGGTAGGAGCCAAAAATTATGAAAGGTTACCAGGGGCTGTGCGGAGGAGGGAAGAAGGAGTTTCTTCTTGAGGGCAATACATTTATGTCTATGGTGATGGAATATTGAGGAAACGGTTGTCAGAGGCGGTGGTTAAACTACAAAACCTGCCCATTGGCATCGGGTCGGTTCTGACTCACAGCGACCCTACAGGACAGAGCAGACCTGGCCCTGTGGGTTTCCAAGGTTACAAACCTTTACAGGAGAGGAAAGGCTCACCTGTCTCCTGTGACAGTAGTGGTACAAGAGAAACAATGTAATCACGTCATGGGCTCGGACATGTGGACATTGTGTTGTTGAACATTTTGGTACATGGTTTTCATTCCAGTAAAAAAGAGGTAAAAATCGTCACAATCATTATTCAATCTCTCTTACCCAGGCGGCCCTGGTAACTGGGAAGGGTTTAAAAACTAGAGTTGAGAGAAGCTCGCTGCAATCAGACTTTCCAAATCAGGCGCATGGTATGAAGAGCTCACTGCCATTGAGTCGATTCTGACCCCCGGTGGCCCTATGGGACAGGGCGACCTGCCCCCGTGGCGTTCTGAGACTGTCCCTCTTTACAGGAGTAGAAAGCCTCGTCTTTCTTCCGGAGCATGGGCTTAGGGTCAGGTAAACTTGCATTCCAATCTGACTCTCTCTTTTATGAGCTTTTAGCAGTGAATAAGCCACAAGGGCGACCTTTCTGAGCCTCCATTGCCTCGGCTGTAAAATGGGCAAAATAAAACCTATCTTTGAGACTTGTGAGCAGGTAACCAGCTAAGGCCTGACCCCTGGGAATGGCAGGTACATCGCTGGCGTGACTGCGGGCGGGTCATGCAAGTGGCGGCCATGATTATGTAAGCCCAGGAATGAGGCTGTCATTCTCTTTATCTCCCATGCGTTCACGTGTTCCTGAGACAAGGGATAGAATGTATGTGGAGAAAAGAGGAAGAGGAAGCCAAAAAGAGGAAGAGTGAGAAAAGAGCCGGTGCTCCCGGGGAAGAGCTCTGTGGGCGAGGCTGTCTTCCTGGAGGACTTTCTGTGTGGACTGCTTGCTGCAGGCTGGGAGCCGGCCCCGCGACAGGAGGCCACTGGGAACTGGCATGCCTTTTATTTGGGCCAAGTTCCTTGACCCCGGATGTGGCTTCCCTGAGCCATCTGTCTGAGCTGTAAAATGAGACTGTTCCAATGTGCCTCTTTCACGGGATGGTCATGCAGGTTAAATGAACATGGATGCACCTTAAAAATTCCCTTCCAGCCCCATCAGGCTATAACAGTCCACGGGGTGAGTCCTTCCATTTCACAGTGTACGTCCAACATGTGAAACTCTCTGCTTCGGCCTGTGCAGATGGATAGGGCTGCGGCCCAGAATTTCGTGTGCCCAGTGTTCCCTGAGTGGGAGGGCACGTGAGTTGGCACTGGCACAAGACACACCTGAGCATGACTTTCAGGTGGGAGACCTTGGGCAGGTCACTTAGGATACTCTGGAATCTCCCTTTGTTCATGGGCACTCGAGGGTTGTCGTGAGGCCTAAATGAGCAATGGGCTTCATTTTAAGGCACTCGGGGTCATGCCTGGCGTGTTCTTACGTCTCCATGAGCTTTATTTTACCACTGAAAGAGGAGAAACAAATCAGAAACCCAGGGATCTGCAAGAGCACACCCTACCAGCTGTCATCAAGTTGGTTCTGGCGCATGGTGGCCCATGCGTGTTGGAGTGAACTGCTCTCTGTGTTTTTCGACGGCTGAGGTTTTGGAAGTAGATCATGTTTTCATCTAAGGCGTCTCTGGGTAGACTTGAACCTCCAGCCTTCCAGGAAGCAGCCAAGTGTTTAGTCATTTACACTACCCTGTTACTCACCCCTGAGTCTAACCCGAGTTCTAGAAATGCACCCTTGACCGTCCAAGAGACAGTCTGATTTTCAAATGAACTGCTCTCCTTTCATTTAACAATAATTGATTGGCCCGGAAGGGCCGAGTGTGGACTCTGATGGTTGGAAGACATTTGAGGTAGCTGTGGCCCCAGGAGACGTGGGCTCTGAGAGATGCCAGGGAGGCCAAGTGGGCAGCGCTCCAAGGGGTTTGGACACCCACAGCTCAGTGTATGGCTCCATTGGGTCTTCTGGAGCTGCCGCTGGGGCCCTTCTTTGACTAATCGTTTGGTAGCAATATCACTATCTTCAAAGTGAACCGTCCACACTGGATACAAAATCTTTAAGTCATCACCCTCTATGTCCAACTTCTAGATCTGACTTCTGGAATTCTTCATTCCTCAGGAGCACCTTCCAGCATAACCCACGGGTGCCCCAGTGCTCTGCTTTATTGGCCTTGTTGAGGGTTGGGGTGGGGGACTGGAAACTCATGTTGAGCATCAAAAGACAAGAGTCCTTGAGAAGCCAGTCTTGATGGGGTGGGGTCTCGGGGACCAGAGGCTCCTGGGACAGTGGGCTCTGTCCTCTGTAAAGTCTCCTGTTGTGATACTACAGGGCTGTAATTAAATGGCCGAAGCTCTGAAAAAACTTCCTATCGTGCTAATCCAAAATGAAAGTTGCCTGGCCCTGGTGCCCAGAGCCTGCAGACATACATGTTACTAGTCTGGAGGCTCCAGCAGAGAGCACGCACAGTAAAGGGAGGTACCCCACTGACATCAAGTACGCACAGACTCAGCCTTCCATAGTGAGAGGGCGCATCCTTCCCCCCCCAGGCTCCACTCAGCCAGGAAGAGCAGGTCCAAGACCTGCTGCCCGGGGTATGAGACATTCAAACGGGAAGTCTAGGAGGGCTGGAGGTGGCGGGGCTGGAGAATCTGCTTCAAGAATGGCTTCTTTCTTTCTTTTTAAATCATTTTACTGGGGGCTAGTACAGCTCTTATCACAATCCATACATCCATACATCATGTCAAACACATTGTACATATGTTGCTGTCATCATTTTCAAAACATTTGCTTTCTACTTGAGCCCTTGGTATCAGCTCCTCATTTTTTCCCTTTCTTCCTTCCACCACCCTCCCTTGATAATTTATAAATTATTTTTTTCATGTCTTATACCGATGTCTCCCTTCACCCACTTCTCTTTTGTCCATCTCCAAGGGAGGGGGTTATATGTAGATCATTGTGATCAGTTCCTCCTTTCTCCCCCCACCTTCCCTTTACCCTCCTGGTACTGCTACTCTCATTATTGGTCCCGAGGGGGTTATCTGTCCTGGATTCCCTGCATTTCTGGATCTTATCTGTGCCAGTGTACGTGCTCTGATCTAGCCGGATTTGTAAGGTAGAATTGGGATCATGATAGTGGGTGGGAAGGAAGCATTAAAGAACTAGAGGAAAGTTGTATGTTTCCTTGGTGCTATACTGCACCCTGACTGGCTCATCTCTTCCTTGGGACCCTTCTCTAGGGGGTTGTCCAATTAGCTACAGATGGGCTTTGAGTCTCCATTCTGCACTCTCCCTCATTCACATTAATATGATTTTTTTGTTCTGGCTGTTTGATGTCTGATACCTTATCCCATCGACACCTCATGATCACACAGGCTGGTGTCCTTCTTCCGTGTGGACTTTGTAGCTTCTCAGCTAGATGGTTGCTTGTTTACCTTCAAGTATTTAAGACCCCGGACACTATATCTTTTGATAGTCAGGCACCATCAGCTTTCTTCACCACATTTGCCTGTGCACCCATTTTGTCTTCAGTGATTGTTTGGGAAGGTGAGCGTCACGGAATGCCAGGTTATTAGAACAAAGTGTTCTAGGATTGAGGGAGTACTTCAGTAGTGGCCCAATGTCCATCTGCTACCTTACTACTTAACATATAAATATATGTACATAGATCTATTTCTCCATCGTCATATATAAATATATTTACACATGTACATGCCTATATTTGAACCTCTATAAGTGGTCTTTGCCTCCTAGCTCTTTCCTCTGTTTCCTTCACTGTCCTCTTGTAGAGATGGCATCTTTCAACTCCCAACTTGTACGTCTATTTGTCCCTGCTTTTGCCCAGAGCATGGAGTCATTGGCGGCACAGAGGTAGAATTCTCGCTGTCTTGGAGGCGGGGGCGGGGGGCCGGGGGGGCGGTGGTGGAGATCTGGTTTGATTCCCAGCGAATGCACTTCAAGGGCAGCCACCCTGCTCCAGTAAGTGGACGCTTGCTTGCTCGCTTTCATGATTCTGAGCAACTTTCTGCTGAGCTTCTAGACCAACACAGACTAGGAAGAAAGGCCTGGAGATCTATGTTGGAAAATCAGCCATGAAGAACCCTGTGGATCACAAGGGTACAACTACAACTGATCATGGGGATCTCGCAGGACCAGGAAACAGTTTCATTCAGCTGTGTGTGGAATGGCCTTCCGTGGTGGTAGGAGGACGGTGAGGGGACTGGACAGCAGCCAGTCACAGCAGAGCCGGGCATGGAGCTCAGCCATGCCTCTCCTGCTCGCTGCTGCACATCCACCCACTGAAAACAGCACTGACTCTCCCGTCCTATCAAACGTCTTCTTTTCTAATAGCTTACTGTGCTTTAGGTGAGAGTTTACATAGCAATGGGTTTTCTAATCCATGCTCCATACACACATTGTTCCCTGACATAGGATGCAATTCCTGTAATGTGTCAACACTCCCCCCATTTCCTTCCTCTCTCTATCAGGTTTTTCTGTCCCTCCTTGTCTTCTCATTTTTGATTTGGGGCAAATGCTACCCTTTTTGTCCCAGTTGATCGATCAAAGAAGCACAGTATTCGTGGGTATTGTAGTTTATTTTACAGTCCTGTCTATTATCTGGCTGAAAGGGGTCTTGGCCTGTCCCACTTCAGCTCAAGAAGCTGTAGTCACTTCCCAAGGTATGGCATCAGACCCTCTGCCTGGGTCTAGGTCTCATGATCTTCCCCGCCTCCTCCAATCTGCATTCGCTCTACATGCGTGCTTGCTTTGCCGCTCTAGTCCCCTCACCTCCTGCCACCACTTCTCGGTAGGAGGAACCTGGTGGCACAATGGTGAGGCACTCAGTTTCTAACCCAAAGATGAGCAGTTCAAATCCATCGGCTGCTCAGTAAGAGAAAGCTAGGCAGTTCGCTTCTGTAAAGATCAAAAAGACAAAAGCAAAACTCCCAACACGCTGCTCATGCATCACATCCCACTGCAGAGATTCCTGCTTTGGATGCTCTATAAGACAGTTCTACTTGATCTTATAGGGTTGCTAGGAGTCGGAATTGCTCATAAAAATTAGCAATATTTTCATTCTATCTTTGTTTTTGTTCTCTTCTATTAAATGGCACTCCAACCCCAAGCCCAAACTCCTTGCTGGTGGAGTCCCTTCGCACAGAGAGGTGGTGAGTTTGAACTTCTGACCAGGGCTCCTTAAAATGATGCTCCTGACTCTGCTCAACTCAACTCCCTGCCATCAAGTCAGTTCGGACGCACCACAGCCTACAGAACAGGGTGGAATTGTCCTTGTGGATTTCCAAGGCCTCGTCTTTCTCCCATGGAGCAACTGGTGGGTTTGAACTGCTGGCCTTGCTGTTAGCAGCCCAACATTTAACCCACCACACCAGCCAGGGATCCTTTAAAATGGCACAAAATGTGCCTATGGCATGAGTTGCTTTTCGTGAGGATTCAACGAGAACAATGCATGTGTCACAGTGCCGGCCCTTATACTTTATATCCAACGATATAAGATTGCATATCATTTGCCTACTTGACAAATAGCACATTTTTCAGACAGCTCAACATTGTTCGTTGTGCCCTTTTAATTTTTTTGGATGGCACCTTTTGTGTTTGCTGGTTGCTTGTTCTTTAGTTGGCACCGTTCTGCTTGGCCTTGGCCCTGTGCCACCATGCACGGTGGTGAGCGAAGTGGTAAGGGCTGTGCCAGGGCCACTGAGTAGCAGTTCCAGGAGACCGCATTGGCTCAACAGGAGTTTTCTAACCAGGAGCGAGCTGCCTCCACCCGAAGAGCTCCCTGTTCCTGGAAAGAATTCTACTCCAGGCCAACTATCACCTGGGGAGCACCTAGCACAGTTTCAGCACTGTCCCCTGTGGGAAGAATTATTTTTTTCCTTCCTTTGAACATTTGGATGATGGTTTTATAGAGAACAGTAGTTTCTTATGCAATGATTCACATGCATTTTGCTTCGAGACCTTAGCTGTAAGCCACTCAATGTAACAGCTTCTTCTACATTTCTCCCTGGGCTCCCTGTCTCCACGTCCCCATCTGTCTGCCCCCTGCTGCCTCCTGAACTTGGCTTTTGGGAAAATGCTGCCTTTTCGGTGTACTCTGGTTGGTAGTTCTGAGGGCATGTTCCTCATGGGGGCTCACTTTATTTTTATTATTTTTAAACAGCTTTATTGGCACTTCATCCACGTATACAGTCCAGCAGTTCAATTGTGTCCAGAAGAGTTGTACAGTCATCACCACAATCAATCTTCTTCCTTGTACTCATTGCTATTAGTGTTGTTGTTATTATTATTATTTTTAATTTTGATGAAAATATACGGAACAAAACATCCTGTAGTTCAATAGCTTCTACATGTATCATTCAATGCCATTGATTATACTCTTCATGTAGTGTAACAATTATTGATATCATCTTCCAAATTATTCTCCCACCATTAACAAACTCAGCCCCCAAGCCAACACTCTTCCTCCTAATATCTGTCAACTTTAGTTTCTTTTAATTTTTTAGTAGCTTTCGTGGTATAAAATTCACATATCACACACTTTCATAGTTAAGTCACTTTCAAAAAGAGTTGTGTATGCATCATTACAGTTAGTTCTAGTGCTTTCTTTCCCCTCCTGCATCGATTGTTTGCTCCCCAACTTCCCTCATCCTCCCTATCCCATCTCCCCCCCCCCCATGCCTTATCGACCATTGCATCCGTTACTGTGTCCAGTAACTCCTTCTGCACTTCATGAACTGGGAAACCTAGCAAAACATACAAAGCAAAACCAACACGAAACAGGAGAAAAGAATAATAACATAAGGATAAAGATAAAAATAAAGGATAAGAGAGAAAAACCACAAACAATATTCTTAAAAACCAGAGAAGACATTTCTGTTGTGGAACAAGTGGTAAATATTTAAGCCTAAAGCCAATTCAGGTTGGGACAAGAGGAAGGCCAATTGACCAAGTATCCTATTATACCCTGGTTCAGTCCTCCATAATCAAGTTTACAATAGTCTCTGTCTGCCTGATGGTACAGCTAAAGTTTGACTCCTTCGTCTGTGGCTCGAGGGGATCTGCCAGTGGCCTAATCTGACCAGATACTCTGGAGACGGGTCTTGGGCTCCCACTGTCCTCCAGAGCCTTCTACAAATTGTGTGCTCACAATTTAAGCTCTGATACTTTTCCCTGTATCATGTTTGGATTTTGTTATTGTCATCTTTGGATCCCACAGGCTGATGTGCTTCTTCAATACGGACTTAGTTGATACCTAGATGGCTGCTTGTTTGTTTGGTTTTTGTTTTTTTTCAGGGTTTTAAAGCAAGCTCTGGCTAGTTTTGTTTATTTCTGGTTTGTTTTAAAATTAAACCATTTATTTTTATTTTAATAAATCATTTTATTGGGGACTCTGATAGCAATCCATGCATCAATTGTATCAAGTACATTTGTACATATGTTGCCTTCATCATTTCCAAAACATTTTCTTTCTACTTGAGCCCTTGGTATCAGCTCCTCTTTTTTATCCCTCCCTCCCCCACCCTACCACCCTCATGAACCCTTGATAATTTATAAATCAATTTTCTTATCATATTTTACACCATCTGCTGTCTCCCTTCACCCACATTTGTTTTTCTCCTCCTGAAGGGTGGCAGTTGGGGTTTTAAGATGACCATTGGGATCAGTTCCCCTTTTCTCCTCCTCCTCCTGCCTCACCTTCCCCTACCCTCATGGTATCACTACTCTCATGATTGGTCCTGAGGGGTTGTATGTCCTGCATTCTGTGTGTCGAGAGCTCTTATCTGTATCAGTGCACAGGCTCCAGTTTAACCGGATTTGTAAGGTAGAACTGGGGTCATGATGGAGGTGTGTGGGTGAGGGGGAAGGAAGCATTAAATAACTAGAGGAAAGTTGTGTGTTTCATCGGTGCTATATTGCACCCTGGCTGGCTCGTCCCTTCCTTGCGACCCTTCTGTGAAGGGATGTCCAATTGTGTACAGATGGGCTTTGGGTCTCCACTCTGATGCCTGATACCTCTGGCCAGTTTTATTGGGAGAAAAGAGGGCAGGATTTCTTTTCGCCCTCAGCTCTGGCACGTTCTCACGTGATCAGCACCCCCGGGTCGACCATGGCCGTGTGCACGCTCTGCAGGACTTGTCGCCCATGTTACGGCCACTGCAGTGACGGCCACCGGTGTGGGCCGACGTGGTGCAGTACTCGATTTCGGGTTTCCTCTAGGCTGGGCGGTCATTGGCCACAATGACCAGTTTCACTCTGCCCTGCCCGACCATCTTCAGCGTCTGCTTGTGGCCCAGCATGTATTTCCCATTTTTCACGAGTTGAAGCCCGGAGTTGATGGACTCCAGCGACTTTTCTGTCTTCTTTGCTGCCCCATCTTCCAGTCTTAGGTGTGGGGTTCCCCAGCCAAGAGCAGCCGTCCAGATGGCCGAGAAGGGAGAAACAGCTGATGGCAGCTTGAATACAAGCCCTTCAGACCGCACACACTATCGCAATTGTTAGCTGGCCGCCAGCGCTTTCTTCCCACACTGTGCTGGAGCAGCCTTCTCTTCCGTGATCGCTTCGTGATGGCCAGGATCGAGTAGGACCTTGTTACCAGAAATCACTGTGCCTGGATTGGGCATAGAATTCAGTGGGTGCCCAGAATCCATCTGTTTGTCCACGGGTTACAGACCACTCTGGTTTACTTTGGTGGTTACAGATGACTCTGGTTTACTTATGACAAAAACCAAGAAGAAGAAGAAAAACAACAAGAAAACAACCCTCCCCCCAACTAAAAATAAAACAAACAGAACAGAAAAACATCACTCCCCTGGGGCACAGGGCGATTTCATTGATAACATCAATAATTCATCTAATGGCTTATAACGGTAAGGTACTCCTGATAGGAAGAGTTTATTGAGTATATTTCAGCTGCGAGCTGCAGTCCTTGAGTTGCTGCTTTGTGCAGATTGATTTCTTAATTGATGGAGCTCTGTTTACATTGAGCATGGGGGTTAGTGCTAGGGGAAATTTCCTGTAACATTCTTTACATTAACATTCTTTTACCTATTAGATTAATACCTATCGTATTAATGCAAGGGGAGCATTGATGTATTACATATATGGTGACTCTGGGTCTCCGTTCATTGGATACCCACTAAGCCAGGGGCCCCACCCAAGGTCCAATGACAACCATTTCCACAGTCTTGTCATGAGCACGCTTTGTTTCCTCTCCCAACAGGGAAATTCAGTCCTAAATCTAAGGGTACGGGTAGTTTTGAGGTAGGGCCCAGTCCATTCAGTTGAGCTTCCACATGGAGTCCTTCTGGTGTGGCCCTTGGGGCATGCCATGCTCCCTGTAAGGCCAGCGTCTAAGGTCATTATCGTGCTTAGTCCATGGTGTGGTTCACTGAGGGCTGGGGGAAAGCGTGTTCAAAGGGTCTACCCAGGAACAGAGAACTGGGTTTTTTCTCCCCTTAGCTTTCCTACAATTGCTATGTAGCACCCCTTCCCGACGTGAGGTTCCTCCTCCCCATTTACCACCATACCCACCATCAGAAACGTGTTTCCTCTGAAATACTGATGCTCCCCTCCCCTGGTGATTTTCCAGTGAGATTCTCCTCTAATTCCTATTGGGGGAGGGGGGACGGGGCACCTTTATAGGTCTGTCTGTTCTTTGACTAAAAGGGTATCTCTAGGTGTGGGTTCAGTTCCAGGTCTGAGAGGTTTTTAGGAGCCATAGGTGCTACCAGATTGGTAAACCCGGTCTTTTTTAATGATTCTGAATTTTACCCAGCATTTTTTACCCACTCTGTCCAGGGCCTTCTGTGTGATCCTGATAAAGGTGGTTATTGGGTAGCTGGGCACCATCTAGTCCCTCTGGTCTCCGTCTGGTGGAGGCTGTGGCTCCTGTAGTCCATTAATCTTTTGGACCAATTCAAGGACCAGCTTCCTTGAATCTTTGACTTTCTTCACTGTTCTTGGCTCCAGACAGGATCCAAGAGGGCTGGATCTTAGAGGGCTGCGTGCCAGCTTTTAAGACCCCAGAAGTTATTCACCAAAGCAGGATATAGAACATCACTTTATGTGGATCAATATATTCCCTGAGACAATGGTTTAAAACCCTCAAGTGCTGTGACTCAGTCCCTCATGGTGATTATGTCTAACAAGTTTGCATAATTTTATGCCCTGTATGCTAAACTGTTTACCTGGACATATTTGCAGCACATACATATACATATGTAGAAATATTATATGCGAGCCATATCACATTGGCTATACTCTCATACATAATTTGAATGAATTAATATTCATTAATTAATGTTCTCTATTTTATTCCTTTGGGTTCTAATATCCATTGAAATGGCTACACAGAAATTCACAGACAAAATTCATGACTGAAGGGTTTATTAAGGAAATTAACAAGTTGTAAGGCAGGAAGAAATGCTCAGGGTGGTTGTTTCCCAGAACACGTTACATGTTACAAAGTTTCAGGTTTGCTAATAAATGTCCAAAGGCGTACACCACTCTGCTCTCAGCCTTAACCAGAAGGCATTCAGCTCAAGTTCTGGAGGTCAGCAAACCCAGCTCCCTGAATGAAGTGCCTACAGGCACCCTACTCCAATAAGCCTCACCCAGAAGACCCTCAGCTCCACTTCCACGAGTCAGCAAATCCAACTTCCCCAATTAAGCACCGAGGGGCACCCCACTCTGCGAGCCAGCCTCCTGCGCAAAAACATTCGTCTATGGATGGGGAAGTCCATCATTCTATTCCATGCTCTGCCTCCTGGTTCTGCTGGTGCTCCTCTGAAGGTACAGCTGTCACCTGGATCCAAAGGTTCACTGTGCAGGAACCTCGGGTCCAGAGGACTTGCTCCCCTCTGGTTCTTGTTGATAATGAGATCCCTCTCCTGCTTCTCAGAGGGCTCATTTTATACACAGCAGGATTCCACTCCAGGGAACCTTTACCCAATTACTCACAGATGAATCCTCTGAGTCTCTTCCTCCACCCTATTACCAGACCCGTGCAGGGAAAGGTCGTTTGGTGGAGTTAGAGACTTTAGTTAGAAGAGCCATATTAAATAATTCACTGCCCCTGCACCATTGCAGACCCGCTCAGCGTACATCTCCTTACCTACATATCCATTTATAACATGCTGATTATTACTGCTATGGAATGACTGGGCAGGAAATAGTTTCCTCTTGTTACATTTTACTCGTGTATACCTCCCACTGGCTTCCTTTGCCTTGGCCATGCTATGCTGACCTGCCGCTCCCAGTGTTTTGCCTTCTCCTGCGCCAAAGTTAATCCAAATCTGCTCTCTAGTTAATGACTTTCCCTCCATCCCCCCGTGACGCTCGGAGAATATTTCTTTCTCCATGGAGACTTTTTCTTGCCTCTTTATAGTAGTGTTCTCACACAATGTCTGTCCTTTTGTGATTGAAGGATGACAGGATGTCGTCTCAGGTACTTTGGCCATGTTGTCAGGAGAGAACAGTCGCTGGAGAAGGACATCATGTTGGGTAAAGTGGAGGGCAGCGAAGAAGAGGAAGGTCCTCGAGACGATTGGCACAGTGGCTGCAACAACAGGTCAAGCCTAGAACGACTGGGACGATGGCCCAGACGGAGCAGTGTTTTGTTCTGTGGTGTACTGGGTCGCTATGAGTCAGAAGCAACTCAATGGCACTCAGTGTGTTAGTCTGAGAAACTAAAGAAACAAATCCAGAGACACCCATGTGTATGAGAAAGAGCTTTATATAGAAGGGTAATTGTATATTAAGAAAACATCCCAGCCCAGTCCAAATCAAGTCCACAAGTCCAATATTAGACCATATGTCCAATACCAGTCTATAAATTCCTCTTCAGACTCATGCAACACGTGCAATAACACTGAATGCAGGAAGATCACAGGCCAGGGGGTGGAAAGTCTTGTGGATCCAGTGGCAGTGGAAGCAGCACAGCACTGCCGTGGGTCTACACATGACTCCTCCAGCCCCAGGGCTCTGGCTCCATAGCATAGCTCCATGTGGCTTGTCAGCAGGAAGACAAAGCAGAGAGAGATAGTCCGTCTGACCTCTAGTGAGCTATTTATCTCCAAATGAGCCTCCAAATGAGCTGTGACTTGATTGACACCCTTTTAATATCATCAGGTTGACACCAGATTATGTAACTATCAAAGGCACCTACCAACAACAACAACAATTTCACTCAGTAGCATGTCCTCCAGGTTCATTCTCCCTCCCCCGCCCCAGGTGCATTCTTGTGAGCCGTTTTGTGGCTCCATCGCTATCCTATATGTCAGAAGAATTTCTATCCTCCAGGAGAAGCTAGCCAACAGAGCCTCTAGAGTTTCTTCCTGCTTCATGATGTCATGGGCACAAGGATACTGCCTGCCGCCTGCCACGCAGAGTGTGGTCCTGGGACCTGCAGCATCAGCACCAGCTGGGCGCTGGTGAGAAAGGCAGAGCCTCAGACATCACCCTAGGACTATGGGAGGAGAACCTGCATCGCCACAATTTCTGGTGATTCATTGCACGTTGCCGTGTGAGAGGCATTGCTCTTATCATCCCCCAATAACCTCCTCTCTTCTCACCAGTAACTCCTGTTCTAGACTGACAAGAGCTAGATGTTTAAGGGCTTAGTTGGAGTGTATAAAAAACAAACAAACAAACAAACAAACAAACCCCACAGCCCTCAAGTCAATTCTGACTCACAGTGACTCTAAACAGGTTTCTGAGGCTGTAAATCTTCCCAGGAGCTGACAGCCTCATCCGTCTCCCTCAGAGCAGTTGGTGGGCTTGAACTGCCAACCTTGTAGTTAACAGCCCAATGCTTACCCAACAGTGCCACTCAGGAACTTTTTGGAAGTTATGAACTTAGGGAAGAGTATTGATCTAAAATTAATGGAATAAAAATCAATACAAAAATAAAACAAAAAATGAACACAAAGAAAAGGAAAAACAAAAAAGGTAACTAAAATTGTGATCACAAATGATTCAGGATTCGAATAAAGCTGGCTGAGGGCTCTAGGTCATTCCTGGACATTGCTCAGACTCAAGGGCCATCTGTGGGTTGGGGCCTGGGTGAGGAAAGGGTCCACGAGGGCTCAGGGCCAGTCTCAGAGTGCCCTTCTGTGCCCACAGAGCGTAGTCCCTCCAACAAAATAAGTCTCCCTGGCTGGCCGGGGCTTCCTGGGAGCTTGCTGCAGGCTGAAGGGAGCTCACTGGGATGAGGAGTCTCTTTTTGTGGGAGGGCAGAGGGAGGCCTACGTGAGCTCTGGCAGGCTCGAATTCTGAGTCACAGTGCTGCAGCGTGGAGGGCGGGATGCCAGTCAGTCACATCGTCAGTAGGCATTTGTGCATGGAATCAAACATCATCAGGTTAATCTGTGCGGTGATGAATTGGGGTGGGAGCCATGCGAGAATCACGTGGTAAGGGTGCTCCCCCGGGCTGGGCTGCAGCCTGATCTGAGAATACCGAGGCACGGAGCTGAAGGCCTCTGCAGGGTCCAGAGGCAGATGATGGGAGGTTATGGATTGTCTCCCCTCTGTCAGGCTCTTGCAGGGGTGGGCATATGGCACCCCTGCCCCCTGTCCTTCAAGGAGCTGTTGGTCCGGCGGCGGGACGGGACGGGGGTGTGTGTGCTGGATAAATGCCTACATGGCTCTGAAATAAGGCGGTGGTCCCCAGAAAGCGTGGCTCGGTGTGCCTGGTGGCTTCACACTGTCACCAGAGTAAGTGTGTCTCCGTCTCAGGGAGCCTCCTGAAGAAGTCCTGCTCCCGAAAGGATGCTTCTGAACTTGACCAGGGCCTCCCACAGACAAGGCCTGGACAAGGTCTCACCACTTGCCTGCTTTCCAGTGGCTTCTTTTAAACATTCGTTCCAGCTATTGGCTTTTCAGAGTAGAACTTTTGTAAGTTTCCAGCGGATTTCCTCATTCTCACTTGTATTATTCCCAATTGTTTTTCATTTTTACAAAAATTAGAAGATATTTTTTCCTTATTAAATAGTCTCATTTTAAGTCTTATCCTTTCAAGTCTTTTAAGCTTTCTGGCTTCCTTGTGCACATCTTTTTTAATGATCTGGTGTTTTTGTGTTGGTTCCCTGTAATTTCAAAATTCTATTTTTCTGACTAGAAAAGTGTAAGGAATTTTCAATATGACATGTTTGGAAAATAGAAGAAAGAAGAAAATTAAAAGAGTCCTTTCAGTACCCTTGAGAGTCATAGAGGCATCTAGGATAGAGTAGAAAGGCTTCTGAAGCCATCATCTTCACAGAATCAAATCACATCCTTCTCCCATGGAGCAGCAAGGGGATTTGAACCTCCAACCTTTCCATTAAGCTGAGCGCATAATCAGGGCCCCACAAGTGAGAATCAGCTCAATGGCACAGCACCCAGGTTACCTACTGCTGCTATTTCATTACGTTCTCCTCAACCATTTTCTTTTTTAATTTATAAATACTTGTATGCATCTCTTTAACCCTTTTATCTACAAAAGGTGGGCTGCAAATATTTTTCTGTGATTTGGTATTTATTGAAAATATTTTGGGGGTTATTTTGTCACTGTAAAACTAGCATATGCTTGCTGTGAAAATGTCTAACAATACTGACAGGATTACAGCAAGCAGGGAGTCCTTCTCCCTCCCAGAGCCACCTGGTTGGTAACAGCTGGGGGCTGGAGGCTGCTCAAAGGTGCTTTGGAATAAAGGCCTGGTGATTGACTTCTGAGAAACCAGCTGCTGAAATCCCCACAGGCGCAATCCTAAGCTGATCACCATCGGGTGTCAGGAGTGACACCAACCCAATGGCAGCTGGCTCACCCCCCACCCCTGTCCCTGCTAAGATCCCAACCCAGAGGTAACCACTGTGTATACATCCTTCTAGACTTTCTAAATGTATTTCCCTAAATATTGTAACCAGTGGTTCTACCAGACTCACGATTTGCAACTTGCCTTTCTCTTTCACAAGGCACCATGAGCTTTTCTGAGGTTAAGCCCTGAGTGGGGTCGAGGTGGACTTTTGAAAGGACAACAGCCAGGGTGAGGCTATGGCCCCACACCTGGCACCCAGGAAGGGGAACTTGCCAGTCATGCAGAAAGATCCCAAAAGAAACTGCTTGTGTGGACCAGAGGCAAAGAGGATTAAAACCCTGTTTCAGGATTGCCTGGGCAAATGCCTGATACCAGAGCCACCTAGATTTGAGAACCAGCACAAAATTTGTGCTCTGGTGCCTCCCTCCTCTGCTTTATTTCCCTACAAGTACTGCAGGGTGTGGTTTCAGCCAGCAGTGCCAGGTGACGGCAGGCGGGGGTGTTCCCATGTGACTTTCCAGAATCCTGGTGCCCTCTCAGGAGAAGCTAGGAGAGCCAGTCTGTTCAGGTTGGAGATCTACCAGGAAGGATATTTTGTTGTGGTGATGGTTGTTTCATTTAAAGTCTCTTGGATGCCATTGCAATGATGATCACAACTAACCTTTACATAATTACAACGAACATGCACAGTTCTGAATATATGCTTTATGTATACCAACTGATTTAATTTCTCCAACAACCTGGGAAGACAGACAGGATTGTAATCTGATTTTAACTTAGTAGGATCGTACAGATAAGAAAACGATCGGAAATCGGGCAGTCCACATTTAAGCCCTGCTCTTCACATAAGTGCTACAGGTAGAGAAACGACCTGGATATCAGGACTGAACCATTGGATTTGAAGGCTGACAACCATAGTCCTGAGGGACATCCAGGTCAACTGGCAGCATCTTGTGCCTAATGGAAGGACATGCTCAGCATATGGGGTAGTTACATTATCTGTTGTCAATTTGAGACTTGAGTGAAGGGGTGGCGTTTAGTCTGTCAATCAGATCGCAGCTTGATGACCTCATTCAGAGGTGCTCAGGAGATAAATAGCTCGCTGGAGGCGGGACACACACACACACACACTCCCTGTGCCAAGACATTACTGAGGATGAGCCTCATGGAGCTACACTGGTGCAGTCAGAAATCAGAGAGCTGGAGAAGTCATGTGGAGACCCACACCAGTGCTGGGATGCTTCTACTACCACTGGATCCACAAGACTTTCCATCCACTGGCCTGTGATCATCCTGTATTTGGTGTCATTGCATGTGTTGCAGGAATCTGAAGAGGACTTTAGAGAGTGGTATCTGACAAATAGGCTAATGTCAGACTTATGGACTTGATCTGGACTGAGCTAGGCTGTTTTCCCAATACTCAATTGCTCTTGTATATGAAGTTCTTTCCTATACACATATGAGTCTCTATGAATTTGTTTCTCTAGTCTATCCAGACTAACACACACTGGCTTGATTGCTTTGGAGGTCTGAAGAATGGCACCATGTCTCATCACCAGTAATGACCTTGCAGAAAGTCTGGGTCAATTCGGAGCTGTTCTTTCAAAGCTCAGCATGTTTCCATTCAGCACTCTTTTTCCTGGTCAGTTTCAGGACCCAAGGCACAAATTTGCCAGCGACCCTTCTCATTCTTAAATCTTCCTTTACAATTCACTGATAAAATCCAGATAACTTCCTCATCTCTTCAATGGTCTTGGAGCACAAGTACCTGAATTTTGTCAACATTTTTGTCTCTTTGGAATGTTGACAGATATCTAGAATGATGTTTATCATCAACTGATATTTTACCTTTTATGAAATGAGAAAACCACTGTACACTTGAGTTTTCCCATAGCACTGTCCTTGTAAGCTGTATTCAACATCATAACAGTTTCTGCAGCATTTTTCCCAAGCAGGAAACAAACTTTCACAGCTGCACTGTTCTCTTAAATCAGCCACCCCATAAAACGAAGTTAGAGTGAAACTTCTTTTATGAAAAATTCGCTGTGACCAGAGAGAACCTTCCCAGGAGACACCACTGGGTACACTAACTCAGAGCGAGTTGCTTGATGCTCGCATAAAGGGGAAAATGCATACCACCAAAGCTCTGCCCTATGGAGCCTTTTCCCAGTTTTTTTGGGGGGGTACCCGCTCATATTAACAGCATGGCTGCAGCAATGGGCTCAAGTGTAGAGACAATGGTGAGGATGGAGCGGGCCTGGGCAGTGTCTTGTTCTGTTGTGCTCTAGTGGTAGGACCGACTTGGTGGTACATAACAACGATAGATCCTAAAGATAATGTTTTACATCCTAGTCTGCTAAATAGCATCTAGGGTCTGAAAAACTTGCAAGTGGGCATCTAAGAAGCAACTGTTGGTCTCTTCCTGCCTGGAGAATAGGAGTCCTGTGTTAGACAGGGTTCTCTAGAGAAACAAAACCTAAATTCTAATAATTATATATATATTAATACAGATAGATATATAACGTAAGGAATAAGCAGTTAATTAAATTATAAAGCAGTACAAATGGCTCAGTGCAACTCACTCCGTGAGAGAGTTGTGAGACACTGGCAGTCCTTCAAGTCTTGAGGGCCGCCAGGTAGTCCTCTATAGAGCAATTTAGGCTATCTGGGCACAGGCAGCAAACAGCAAGGCAGGGCACAAACAGTCAGCCAGATGTAAATTCCAATTGTGTAGTGAAGCAAGTCTTGAAGGAACCTCAAATTACAGCGACACAGTCCATGGGTTAGGTTTCCCACAGGTAGTGTGACTTGCAAATTGAGGCACAGAACAAGCAAGGCAGCCGCATACTGGTCCGGTGATCAAAGAGCAAACAACAAGAAAGGCGAGGCTCGCCAAACCATTTATCTCTCTGCCCTTCAATTAATCCCACACATGTTTATCAGCCAGTTTGGCACAAAAAACTAACTACCAAGAAAACCAAAGCCTCAAGGAAGCAATTAGTCCAAAGGAAGAATGGCCCATTAACAAAAAAAGCCTGTTCTAACCTGAGACCAGAAGAACTAGATGGTGCTCAGTTCCCACTACCAACCACTCTTAAAAATTTTATTCTTGTTTTGTTTATCTTTAATCATTTTATTAAGTGCTCATACAACTCTTATCACAATTCATACATACATCAATTGTGTAAAGCATATTTGTACATTCATTGCCCTCATCATTCTCAAAACATTTGCTCTCCACTTAAGCCACTGGCATCAGCGCCTCATTTTCCCCCCTCCCTCCCTGCTCCTCCCTCCCTCATGAACCTTTGATAATTTATAAATTATTATTTTGTCATATCATGCCCTGTCCGACATCTCCCTTCACCCACTTTTCTGTTGTCCATACCCCAGGGAAGAGGTCACATGTAGATTCTTGTAATCTGTTCCCCCTTTCCAACCCACTCTCCGTCTACCCTCCCAGTATGGTCACTCTCACCACTGGTCCTGAAGGGATCATCCACCCTGGATTCCCTGTGTTTCCAGCTCCTATCTGTACCAGTGTACATCCTCTGGTCTAGCCAGACCAACCACTCTTAAGAATAGGAAATAATAGAATGGATTTTTGAAAAAAGCCAAAAGAAAAATATCAGACATTGCTCTGAAAGAGACTAGAGGAGATTCAGGAAAAAAGAAAATAAAGCAACGCACGAGCCGGCCGAGCCAGAACCGTGGGGCTGGGCTGGAGTGAAGGTGGCTACGAGCCCTCGTGCTGGGATGACAGAAGACGAACCTGATTCTAAGAGCCCGAAGGCTGGGGGGAGGGCTCCCCGAGGGCCCCCCCCCCCAGGTAATGCGGAGGCGGGTGAGCCCACCACCCTTCTTCAGAGGCTCCAAGCTACCATTTCCAAGGCCTTGCGAACAAAGTGGAGGGGATTCTGCAAGATGTACAGAAATTCTCAGACAACGACAAGCTGTATCTCTACCTTCAGCTCCCCTCAGGGCCCAGCACTGGAGACAAAAGCTCAGAGGCCAGCACACTCAGCGACGAGGAGTATATTTATGCTTATAAGTGGATCCGCAACCACCTGGAAGAGCACACAGACACCTGTCTGCCAAAGCAAACTGTGCACGAGCCTCGCCTGTTGCAGCCCACTCAGCACAGCCAACTTTGGCAAAGCCATCAGAGAGATTTTTTCTGACATCAAGGCCCGGAGGCTGGGTGGCCAGGGCCAGTCCAAATATTGCTACAGTGGCATACGAAAAAAGCCCATGGTATGTATGCCACCCCTGCCCGGACTTGACCTGAAGGGCCCCCGAGAGCCCAGAAATGGGCCCAGAAGTGACCCAGGCACCGCGGGATGAACTGGTAGATGCAGCCTGCGCCCTGACCTGTGACTGGCCAGAGCCAATCCTGAAACGGTCCTTCAGTTCCATCGTAGAGGTCGCCCGCTTCCTGCTTCAGCAGCACCTCATCTCTGCCAGATCCGCCCATGCGCATGTGCTCCAGGCCATGGGGCTTGCTGAAGAAGATGAACATGGCCCCCGAGAACGGTTATCGAAATCCAAGAGCGGTGTAGAGAACCTGGAGGGCGGAACCCGAAGAAATCAGAGGGACCAGCCCAGCCTTCCAAGGAATTGGAAGCCCGGGCTGGGCCTGGCCCCCTAGGGCGTGGAGAACGGGAGAAGAGTGTAGTCGAGAGCCCGGCCCCAGCAGCCAGTGACCCCCAAGCTAAGTCCCTGGTGGCTCGACTCCCTCTGCTCCTCCCCCGGACCTCTTGCTCACATATCCAGTCAATTCGAGTCTCTCCACCTATTCTGGCCCCAAGCTCTCTCAAGGCCCCTTAAAAGTGGCTACATTGCCTTTGCCCAGCAGGGCTGGGGTTCCTCAGGCGGCAGTGCCCATCATTAGCATGACCTTACCAGCTGTCCCGCCTTTTCCTGGGACTGGTGAGCTCCACCTGTGGGTCTCCCTCAGCCCGAAGCATGGAGAACAGGGAGGTAGGCACAGCCAGCGACCCGGGACCCCATGACAAGGGCGTCAAGAGGACCGCTGAAGGACCTGTGAGGGAGGCCAGGGGGCAGGGCCTGCCAACAAAAGCAGCGAAGCAGGATGGAGAGGATGTAGGAGCTGATGCCAAAAGAAGGTGGGGGAGTCCTCGATAAAAATCAGGTGGAAGCGGGGGAAAGGAATTCTAACCCCGGAGAAGTCAGCAGCTGCCCCCGACTCTGCCCGGTCAAGGTTACCACTGGAGACATGGCGCTCTGGAGCGGCAAGCAACTCCTCGGGAGGGTCGGAGGGGACAGGGCTAAAGGGTGAGGCCGAGAGGGGGACAGTGCTTGCCCAGGGTCAGGAAGATGGCGCTATTCCCAAAGGAGTAAGGGGCTCTAGTTCTCGACATGCCAAAGAAGCAGGGGAGAAAATTATTGTCACCCCCAAAGTGAGTGTCATCAAGGGCAGTAGAAGCCCCAAAAGAGGCCCTTCCGTTGGGAAAGGGAGAGGCAGAGAGTGCCACACAGGATAGCAAAGGCTTCAAGGGGCATGTGCTTCCAAGTCCCTTACCCCATGACTGGAAGGACCCCAAAGCAACCCCCTCGTGAAAGGTGGGGAAGAGAATTTAAGTGTGTATACATACATATGTCAACTCTGCCTGCTTAGTAGAAGCCCCTTTGCACTTGCTTCTCATTTGACCCATTCTCTGTACAGCTGCTGAGTCACCTCGTCTTGCCTCTGACCCCGCCAGCTTGATACCTTTGCCTTCTATGTCACTAACAAAACTCTAGTGACCTTCTTACCTGGATCCCTGTGCTAATCTGTGGGAAGATAGGGCTAGGTAGGATAAGTATGATGGATGTAAAGCTTAGGAATCTTGGTTTTAAATCATAAAAAAACCCAACTCAAACTGGCTTAAGAATCAAAAGGCTTTATTGTCACAGATACCTGTAAACTTCAGAGGTTAGGGTTGGCTCCAGGTGAAGCTTGATCCAGGAGCTCAGTCTATGTCAAAGTACCTAATTTATTTTATTCTTTATGCTCCACTTTCTGTAGGATCACCTTAAGGCCGGCCACCTCGTGACTGCCAGCGCTCCTGGGGTTCCATGTGCCCTCGTTAAGTGGGGGTTCTTTGTGACGGGGCTCCCAGCATAAGCCCTTTAGATCCACTCTGCTCAGGTCAGCCTGAGATATACATCCATCCCTAACCAATCCCTGTGGCCTGAGGACGATGCATGCTCATTTGCTTACTCTACACCATGGACTACACTGTGCTTTCTTTAAAAAGGCCAGTCTCTTCAGTCACCAGGCCTAAATGAAAACCGTAAGGGGGGAGTTGCAGAGGAGGATGCTGCTAAGAAAGACAAGTGATCAGCGAGACCTACTGCCTGTATCCATCATAGTCTTCCTCTTGATCGGGTCTCAGAAGGAACAAGAAGGGGGTCATTCCCCTTTAGGGACTCGCTCTCTAGGCTCCGTATGAAGAATGACAGTCCCTTGCTTCCATCTCTTCTCAGAGTGGAGCAGCTTCCCTTTCGTGTTTCTGAACTTCCCTTTTCCCCTCATTACTAGTACACCTCCCCCACCATCTTTCACCAGGACTAGTAAAGCTATTGACTTCCTCTTCATTTCATTAAATTCATTCTGTATCCCCCCCCCAAGAAAAGAGACTAGAGGAGCCCCAAAGACCATTGCCCTGGGTCAATGCCTAACTTGAGACTACAGACCCTTCTTGATGTCAGCATAGCACCATAAAGCAAACACTAACGCCCATGAAGAACATGCTTCCTAGAATAACCGACCACATGCGACTCACAGGACAGCATGTGCCCAAAGCCCAAGATGAGAGGGCAAGGAGGGACAGGAACAAGAAATGAGGAAACCCAGGGACGAAAGAGGGAGAGTGCTGACACATTGTGGGGGTTGCAACCAATGTTAGGGAACTCTTCCTCTGTGGATTATTGATTGGAAAACTAATTGGCTATGGAAACTTCTACTAAAGTTAAGTGTTAGAAAAAAAACCCAACAAATCGGATTGTAACCATGGTGCTACTCTGTCTCCCTTGCTAGTTTGTGTTGGCTTCTGCTGTCTGCATCATCTAGGTTTAACCCTTGGGCTCTTGGAGCAGTTTCATCCTGCACCATGCTGCTAAGGTGCGACACTAGCCGGAGGCTGCAAAGTAATGACCATGCATTGTTCCTGTCAGTCACCTCACAACCTTGCCAGCGCACATTGCCAATGGTCAGTCATGTCACAACCTCGTGAGCATGCATTGTCTTTTGTTTTCTGGTCAGGAGGCCTAACAAGATCTGAACTCACAGATCAGGCCTTGGCTGTCGCAGCCTCATTCAGGACTGTGGAGTAGAAGCTGGATCGAACCAGACATAGAGTATGAGCTGAGGCTGGTCATCTGGAGACATGGAGTAGATAAGCAATCCCTGTGTAAGGTCAGAAGGTGAGGTATGGCCAGTCCCGCCCCAACTTAGCCTGTGAGCTTCGGAGAACCACAGGACAGTGGATGGAGGCAGCCCACAGGAAGATCCCGCATGGGCATGTCCTCTTAACACATTGACCCTACACCCTTCTAAGCAGGGTCCATTTCAAGCTTATCACCTCCTCCCAGGTCGGGCTTGGGAGGGGCTGAGAGGCCTAAGAGAAGCAGAAGTACACACAGAACTAGTGTATTATTTTTACCCACTGCATGACACTCAATCACAAGGCTTTATCTAGTCACGAACATTTAGATTGTCTCTCTTTGTTCTATTAAAAGCAAAGCTGCGGTGAATAAATTCTACTAGCCTCCACTGAGCACTTCATTTTCCCCAGGTCTGCTTTTACATACTCCGGTACGTTGTATAGGTTTTATTACTAGGCAGTGCACGTTTCATGTGCATTGCCCCGCCCCCCGCCCCCTAGGCAGGTTATAGTTGTTATTGGTGGGGACTTGGGATGGCCTTTTAAATGCATACATTGTATTTTGATATTTCCAACTCGGCCACTTTCTCCTCTTGTGCCCAGCTTGGCAACAGTAGGGGTCCTTGTGGGTTAGAAAGACCTGTCCTTTAAGAGTATGGAAGTACTTGCGTACATTTTCTTTTAAAATGTACCTGTTTTTACCCACTCAATGTGATTAAACATTCTGTGTTTGTTTGTTTGTTTACTGTGAGAGTTCCTTTAGCACACTGTATGTGAAAACTGGACACTGACCACGGAGCACAGAGAAGAATGGATGCATCCGAATGACAGTGTTTATTGAAGAATATGAACATTTCCATGGATGGTCAGAAGAACAGGTACATCTGCTTTAAAGAAATGCAGCCAGAATTCCCCTTAGAAATGAGGATGGAGAGGTGCTTACTGCGAACACGTCATCAGGAAGGGACCAGACGTTGCAGAGGGTAAAATAGAGGGTCAGCGAACAAGTGGAAAACCTTCAACCAGAGGGACTGACACAGTGGCTGAAACAATGGACTCAAACGTAATGCCAATTGTGAGCAAGGCACAGGACTGGGCAGTGTACATAGAGTTACCACAAGTCAGAACTAACTCAGTGGCATCTACCAGCCACAACAGAAAGCTCAGCTTGATCACCCAAATTGTTAGCCACTGGAACCGATGAAATGTATTGAGCTGTCTGTCTCCCCTACCATGATGTGAAATCTACCTTGATAATACAACAGATTCTTCTATTTATTGAATCTCTTTTCCAATTTTCTCTCCTGATTCATTGATCTGTTGGTTTATTCCTGGATCAGTACTAGGACTTTATTTCTTATTAGAAAAGCTATAAAGGCTTATTACAGAAAGATCAGCAAACACACAGATGCAAATACATACACACATAATAAGCAAAACTCACTTATGATACCATCTACAGATAAGTATCGATTTTGCCTTGGTGTCTATTGCTGCAAGTGACTTAATTTATGTGAGTGTGTATAAATATATATTCATAAAGTAAGTGCCATACAAACAGTTATGTAAACATTTCATTTTCATGATGTATCAGGAGTGTTATCAGTAAAAAAATAATGCTTCTTTAAAAACTTATTGTGGAATCCCCCAATACAATAGCACCTCGCCCTGCTAAGCAGCCATTGCAAGATACCCATCTTCCCGACATGATCACTGAAGACAGCCGTGTGTGTAAGCAAATGTGGTGAAGAAAGCTGATGATGCCCGGCTATCAAAAAAAGATATAGCGTCTGGGGTCTTAAAGGCTTGAAGGCAAATAAGCGGCCATCTAGCTCAGAAGCAACAAAGCCCACAGAGAAGAAGCACACGGCCTAAGCGAATACAAGGTGTTGAATGGACCATGTAGCAGATACAAAGGAACAAAAACAATCATTGTGTGATCACCTTCCTCACATAATGACTGAAGACGAAAGTGTGCATAAGCAAGAGTGGTGAAGAAGGCGGATGGTGCCCGGCTACTGAGAGATATAGCGTCTGGGGACTTAAAGGCTTGAAAGCAAACAAGCGGCCATCTAGCCCAGAAGCAACCGAGCCCACACGGAAGCAGCACACCAACATAGGTGACCATGAAGGACAGAGGAGACCAGGTCTCCAACATCAAAGGTGGGGTGGTGGTGAGAATCACATCACCGTGAAAGAGGGGGAGTGCATGATGGGGACCCAATGCCCACCTGTAGAGAGCTGAACACCCCTTCCAGAGGGGTAGTGAGGAGGAGATGGGCCACACAGGGTTCAGTGTAACAACAATGAAACTCAAAACCTTCCTCTAGTTCCTGAACGCTTCCTCCCCTCCCAATCATCATGACCCCAATCCTACCTTGCCTTGCGGAGCTGGTTGTACCAGAGGATGTACAGCGGTGCAGTGGGGATCTGGAGGCACAGGGAATCTAGGACAGACGAACCCTTCAACACCAGCGGTGGGAGTGGCGACACCAGGAGGGAAGGGCATGTAGAAAGGGAGAACCGATCTCGGAGATCTATGTGTAACCTCCTCTCTGGGAGATTGGCAAGGGGGAGGCGGGTGAGGGGAGACGCCGGGGAGTGTAAGATAAGATATAATAATTATTTATAAACTATCAAGGGACCAGGGGTGGGATCGGGGAGGGAGGGGGATGGGGGATGGGGGGAAAAAATGGGAAACCGAGCTGATTCCAGGAACCCAAGTGGAAGGTGAATTATGAGAGTGATGAGTGCAACGAATGTATAAGGGTGCTTTGCTCATTTGATGTATGTACAGACTGTGATAAGAGCCTTATGAGCCCCAATAAAAAGATTTTTAAAAAAAAGAAAATGATTAGGGCAAAGAATGTACGGATGTGTTTTATACAATTGATGTATGTATATGTATATGTATGGATTGTGATAAGAGTTGTATGAGCCCCTAATAAAATGTAAAAAAATAAATAAAATTAAAAAATTTAAAAAAAGATAAAAAAAACTTATTGTGGAAAAATGTATATGCACTTATATATAATATATGCCCTATATACACACAATATATATATATATAATGATCATATATATAGGTCATTTCAACTATATGTGTGTATTGATGTATATATATTAATGCTACCAGATTATAAATAAATCATATAAAACTTAGTTTGACTTGGTGCATATAATTATATATAATCTGGTAGAATTAATTACATTCACCATGTTGTGCAACTCTCACCACTCTCTATTTCCAAAAGCATCTCCTCACACCAGACACAGCCTCAGTACTCCTTCAGCCATGACTCCCCAGCTCCCTCTCTGTAGCCTCCCCATTCCAGTCTCTGGGAACCACCAATGAGCTATTGCCTCTATGCCTTTGCCTAATCTAGATATTCATATAAGGAGCCCTGGTGGGTTATGCACTGGCTGCTGCCTGCAAGATCAGCAGTTCAAAACCACCAGCCACTCCTCGTGAGAAAGATGAGGCTTTCTACTCCCCTAGAAAGTTATAATCACAGAAAGCCAGAGCGGCAGTTCTACTCTGTCCTGTAGGCAGGCTTGCTATGAACCAGAATCAACTCAAGGGCAGCGTGTTATGAGAGTAAGAGATGCTCCATATAAGCTGGGTCATACCTTATTTGTCCTTTTGAGTCTGCCTTATTTCACTTAACATGAGGTCTTCAAGGATCTTTCACGTGGGAACATATTCAGGACTCCCTTCCTCTTTAGGACTGTGTAGCATTCAACTGCAGGGTTAGACCACATCTTGTTTTCCCACTTGTCTGTTGATGACCTGTCTGCCCATCTCTGTGTAGTGTTAGTTTTACTTGGTGCACTTAATGGATTTGAATTAACTCAAGTACTCGAGATCTCCGATGCTGACAAAAGTGTTTCTGAGTTGATCAAACTTTAGAAGCCATCTTCTCCTGAATGGAGAAGCATCATTCAGAGAAAAAATTGCTCCCTGAACCTCTATCTTCTTCAGATCCTGGTTCAAAAAGTCTTCACGTTCTAGTTTGCATCTGCTGCCGTTATGGATTGAAGTGTATGTCAGCTTGGCTGGGCCAGGATTCTCAGTGGTGTGACAGTTAGGAAATGTTGAGACCATTCTCCCTGAAGCGATCTAATGTGACAGCCCATTTGTTTTACAGGAGTGTGTGTGTGTGTGTGTGTGTGTGTGTGTGTGTGTGTGTGTGTGAGATGCAATGCGCTGACTCATGTCTCAGCTTTAATCTCATGGCTGGGAGTTTCCTGGAGGTGTGGCCTGCATCACTTTTTCCCTTACCAGAGACGAAGGGAGCTCACTGTCACCCAGGAAGAAGAGCTGGGAGCAAGTGTGTCCTCCTTTGGACCCAGGGTCACTGTGCCGAGAACCTGCTAGATTTGGGGAAAGACAAGAGGCTTGCTGGTAGAATGAGGTGCCTCAGGCACTTTCGGCAGAGCTAAATGAGCTTTGTAACTCTCACCTGAGCTGGGCAGGGGCCAGGCAACGAGGACCGTGAGAGGAGGCCTGCATGACGAAGGGAGGTTGGCCTACATGCTTCTTGATCCTCTCCCTAAGTCGTGGCTTACTGGTTTTGCTCCCAAGTTGTAAGCTGGCACTTCACTAATAAACCCCACAGGCATGAGTATTATCATAAATATCATGAATTCTGTGAGACCACTGCACACGATTAGTGCACCCAGTAGAGAAGTAGAGAGGGCTCTGGGAGGGGCGGCCAGGTCAGAATTGGTGAACAGGCTGGAGGGCTCAGGTATGTTTGACCTCCTCCTTCTCCTGGGACTCAGCCTTTTAGAGGTATAGCGCGCACGCACACACACTCACACACACACACACACACACACACACCTCCTTTTTACACCAATGTCTGATGCTGTACACCATGTTCTGCACCTTTGTTTTTTCGCTTAACAACATACCTTGGGGATTATTCCACATTTATAGTGACAAATATCCAAAGGTGGTCCCCAAGGAATCATGCCTCCTGTTTCTATTCACCAGTCCTTGAAGGTGGGCTGTCACTATGACTTAGTTGTAAGCTATCAACTGTGATGGGGCCCATGAAACAGCAGGACTTCTGAGCACAGGTCAGAAGAAGCCTTGCTGCTTCTCCTTTGGTCTCTTGAAACCACCCTCCCTCCATCGATGCTGTGCCATCGCCACTCATTGAGACTGTTGCCTTTCCAGCTGTTGCTGTGCTTTAGTTTAGCTGTCGTCAGTTACAGTATAGAAAGATCTTTATAAGGGTGATACACTAGAGGCAAACACTTGGGCTACGCTGTTATTTTGTTTAATGATGGCTTTGTAGGATAATTCCAGTTTAAAGTTTATAGGTGATCGCTGAGGATTTCTCCAGCCTCAATGGATGAAACACTTTCTCAGAGCCTTGAGCTGCCAGGTAAGGAACCTGGCCACCTTGTAGAGATGATCAAGTAGAAGGGTCCTGAGACTTCAGGAGGAGGAATTGCTGGGGGTGAATTTGAGACTAACCTGTTACCCATTCTCAAGGCAATGGCATGAAATGCCACCCAATGACCTTCATGAATGCCATGTGGAAACAGATGCATCAACCTTACTTGAATACGTGGCTCACAAAATCATGAAACATTTAAAAAGTATTTTGGCCTTAAGTGGAGAGCAAATGTTTTGAGAACGATGAGGGCAATGAATGTACAAATGTGCTTTACACAATCGATGTATGTATGGAATGTGATAAGAGTTGTATGAGCCCGTAATACAATGATTTTTTTAAAAAGTGTTTTAAAAAAAAAGAGGTCAGGTGCACCTTAGTCCTCTAAATGCGCATCCTTGTGCATCAAGAATCTAGAGAGGTCTTCTGCAGCAGATCGACTCAGTGCAATAGCTTTTGATCTGACTGTTGTGTCCAGGAGCATTGATTGTGGATACCAGCAAGACAAAATCCTTGACAACTTCAAGCTTTTCTCCATTTATCATGTTACTTATCGGTCCAGTTGTGAGGATTTGGGCCTTCTTTGAGTTGCCATCTACACTGAAGGCTGCAATCCTTGATCTTCATCAGTGCGTCAAGTCCTCCTTACTTTCAGCAAGCAAGGTTGTGTCATCTGCATATTGCAGATTGCTATAAACCTCCCTCCAGTCCTAATATAGCATCCTTCTTCGTATAACCGAGCTTCTCTGGTTATTTGCTCAGCACACCGATTGACCAAATATGGTGAAAGGCTACAATCATGATGCACACCTGTCCTGATTTTAAACCATACATTATGCCCTTGTTCTGGTGACACAACTACCTCTTGATCCACGTACAAGTTCTGCAGGAGCATGATGAAATGTGGAATTCCCATTCTTCTCAAGGTTATGCACAGTTTCTTATGGCCTACACTGTCGAATGCCTTTGCACAGCCGATGAAACACAAATACACACCTTTCTGGTACTCTCTGCTTTGAGCCAAGATCCAGCAGACATCTAACTTGTTCCAAGTCCTCTTCTGAATCCAGCCTGAACTTCTGGCAGCTCCCTGTCAATGTACTAGTGCGACTGTTGTTGGATGATCTTCAGCAAAGTTTTACTTGTAAGCGTTATCAATGATATTGTTCTATAGTTTGAGCATTCTGTTGGGTCATCTTTCTTTGGAATGGGCACACATATGGATCTCTTCCAGTTAGTTGACCAAGTAAATGTCTTCCAAATTTCCTGGCATAGACCAATGAGTTCTTCCAGTGCTTCTACAGCTTGCTGAAACATTTCTATTGGAATTCCATTGATTCCTGAAGCCTTGTTTGTGGCTACCTCCTGAAATGGGAGATTGACTATTTCTTTTTGGTACACTGACTGTATTCTTTCCATCTTCTTTGATGCTTCCTGCGTCATTCAATATTTTGTCCATAAAATCTTTCAGCATCGAAACTTGAAGCTTGAATTTTTTCTTGAGTTCTTTCAGTTTAAGATATGCTGAGCATGTTCTCTGAAAGGTTTCAAGGTCTTTGAACATTTGTTTCTTTTTTCTTAAAATCATTTTATTGAGGGCTCGTACAATTCTTATCACAATCCATACATCAGTTGAATCAGGCATATTTGTACATATGTTGCCTTCATTCTTTTCTAGACATTTACTTTCTATTGAGTCCTTGATATTAGCTCTTTTGTTTCCCCCTTCCTCTCCCTCATAACCCCCTGATAGATTGTGCATTGTTATTAGTTTCATCTCTCACATTGACTGCTGTCTCCCTTCCCCCATGTTTTCTGTTGTTCCTCTCCCTGGAGAGGGGTGTATAGTGATGTGTCGATCATTGTGATCGGTTCCCCCTTTCTCCCTTCCTCTCCCCCTCTTTCCCCTACCCTTCTGCTATAACTATTCCCACTCCTGTTCCTGGATTCTGTGTGTCGTGAGTTCCTATCCCTTTCTTTCTTAAAAAATTCTTTAAATTGTTTTATTAGGGACTTATACAACTCTTATCACAATCCACACATACATCAATTGTGTAAAGCATATTTGTACATTCATTGCCTCATCATTCTCAAAACATTTGCTCTCCACCTAAGCCCCTGGCATCAACTCCTCATTTTTCCCCTCCCTCCCTGCTCCCACCTCCCTCATGAACCCTTGATAATTCATAAATTATTATTTTGTCATATCTTGCTGTGTCTGACGTCTCCCTTCACCTACTTTTCTGTTGTCTGTCCCCCCGGGGAGGAGGTCACATGTAGATTCTTGGTTCCCCCTTTCCAACCTATCCTCCTTCTACCCTCCCAGTGTCGTCACTCACACCACTGGTCCTGAAGGGATCATCCACCCTGGATTCCCTGTGTTTCCAGTTCCTATCTGTACCAGTGTACATCCTCTGGTCTAGCTAGATTTGTAAGGTAGAATTGGGATCATGATAGTGAGGGAGGAAGAAGCATTTAGGAACTAGAGGAAAATTGTATGTTTCATCGTTGCTACATCGCACCCTGACTGGCTCATCTCCCTGAGACACTTCTGTAAGGGGATGTCCAGTGGCCACTTCACACTCCCCACCTCATTCACTATGATAAGATTTTTGTTCTGATGATGCCTGATACCTGATCCCTTCGACACCTCATGATCACACAGGCTGGTGTGCTTCTTCCATGAGGGCTTTGCTGCTTCTGAGCTAGATGGCCACTTGTTTACCTTCAAGCCTTTAAGACACAAGACGCTATATCTTTTGATAGCTGGGCACCATCAGCTTTCTTCGCCACATTTGCTTATGCACCCATTTGTCTTCAGTGATCATATCGTGGAGGTAACCAAACAATGATATGATTTTTTTGTTCTTTGATGCCTGATACCTCATCCCTTCAACACCATGTGATCACACAGGCTGGTGTGCTTCTTCCATGTGGGCTTTGTTGCTTCTGAGCTAGATGGCCACTTGTTTACCTTCAAGCCTTTAAGACCCCAGACGCTATATCTTTTGATAGCTGGGCACCATCAGCTTTCTTCATTTGCTTATTCACCCGCTTTGTCTTCAGTGGTTGTGTCAGGAAGGTGAGCACCATAGAATGCCAATTTAATAGAAGAAAGTATTCTTGCATTGAGGGAGTACTTGAGTGGAGGCCCAATGTCCTTCTGCTACCTTAATACTAAACCTATAAATATAGACTCATAGGTCTATTTCCCCATCCTCATATATAAATATATTTGCATATGTAAATGTCTTTATTTAGACCTCTATATATGCCCTTTGCCTCCTAGCTCTTTCCTCTATTTCCTTTGACTTTCCTCTTGTCCCACTATCATGCTGAGTCTTCATTGAACATTTCATTATAATATTTTTTTTCTCAAGCTGCTCTTTGAAATTTTCTATTCAGCTCTTTGACTTTATCCTTTCTTCTATTTGCTTTAGCTATTCTATGATTAAGAGTATATTTCAGAGTTGCTTTTGATGTCCACTTTGATCTTTCTTTCCTGTCTTTTTAATGATTCACTTTCTTCACGAATGATGGTCTTGATGTCCTCTCACCGTTCATTAGGTCTTCTATTCAATGCATCAGATCTGTTCTTGAGATGGTCTGGAATGTCAGATGAGAGAGGAACTGAGGTCATATTTTGGCTCTCATAGATTTGTTTTAATTTTCTTCAACTTCTACCTGAACTTACATATGAGCAATTTGTGGTCTATTCCACAGTCAGCTCATGACCTGGTTCTAGCTGCTGAATTTTTCTCCATAGTGTCTTCCCACAGATATAGTTATTTTGATTTATGTGTATCTCCTCTGGGGAATTCCATGTTATAGTCAACTTTTGTGTTGTTGAAAAAGGTAGCTATGAACAAGTTGTTGGTTTTGCAAAAGCCTATCATGTGATCTTCAGCTTAATTTCTATTACCAAATCCATATTTTCCAACGACTGTTCTTTCCTCTTTGTATCGAACGTTTACATTCCAACCACCAATGCACCAAGATGCATTCCAATCAGTGCATCTTGATTCCCTGTTTGATCAATTTCAGTCTGAGGAAGTTGGTAGAATTCTTAAGTTTCTTCATCACTAACTTTTGTGGTTGGTGCATAAATCTGATGGTATTGATTGGATTTACCTGGAGACAGATAGAATCCTATCACAGAGAGCATTGTACTTCATGATGGATTTAACAAGATCCTTTCTGACAAAGAATGCCATACCATTCCTCTTGATTGTGTTATTCCTGTCACAGTAGATCACATGATTTTCAAATTCAAAATGGCCAATACCAGTCCATTTCAGCTCATTAATGTCTAGGGTATTGCTCTTTATGAATTTCATTTCATTTTTGACCATTTCCATTTCCCTAAATTCCTACTTCACACATCCCTGATCAGTAGAAGATTTTGGCATCTGTTGCTCCTCACCTTGAGTTGTACCCTATCAGCAAACGAAGATCCCATAGGCTCCACCCCCACAGACTTTACCAGATTCACATCACCATGGTCTACACCCCAAGAAATCAGCTCTTCTTCAATCACATTTTGCTTGTCCTCAAGACCTGAGGGGCCCATAGTCTGGCACTATCTCTGATAGTATGCTGCTTCCTTTGTTCAAGCCAGCAGTTCTTAACCTGTGAGTCACGACCCCTTTGGGGGGGTCGAACGTCTCTTTCACAGGGATCGCCTGACACCAACAGAAAACACATATTTCTGATGGTCTTAGGAACTGAGACACCGCTCCTCTATCCCTCTCCAGCTGGGTCTGCCCCCATGCAGATCCACCCACATACGAGTACCAGGCATGAAGACTTACCCCTGCTACACCGTGCTTCAAGACAAAATTTCATTTATTTGTCATTAGAAATAAATATTTCACAATATATAATAACATATTGTTTTGTGATTAACCACTATTCTTTAATTATGTTCAATTTGTAGCAATGAAAATACATCCTGAATATCAGATATTTACATTATGATTCATAATAGTAGCAAAATGACAGTATGAAGTAGCAACAAAACAATTTTATGGTTGGGGGTCACCACAATATGAGGAACTGTATTAAAGGGTCCTGGCATTGGGAAGTTTGAGAATCACTGGTTTAAGCTTTCAGTATCTGACAATGCTTCAATGTTATGCATAGAATTTCAGCGGCTTCTTCCACCGAAGTGGAGACTTCTTCCTTGTCTGTTCTTAGTCTGGAAACTTCAGAAACCTGTTCACGTTGGGTGACCCTCCTGGCATTTGAAATACCAATGACGTAGCTTTTAGAATCACAGCAAACATCAACAAACTGACAGACAAGTGTTGGCAATTTTGTGGCAGTTTCCACGGGAGGCCAGCGGCTCTTTGGCACGTTCCTTGGGCTCTGCTGGCAGACAGCAAGCAGCATGGCCCCTAACCGCCAGTCTTCAAGCCTGCCGCAAATGAAGAAGCCTAAGGTGCAGGAGACCCCGGCCCCCCCCAAGGAAGAAAAAGAACAGCTGGAAGCAATTGAACATATTGATGAGGTACAAAATGAAATAGACAGACTTAATGAACAAGCCAGTGAGGAGATTTTGAAAGCAGAACAGAAATATAACAAACTCTGCCAACCATTCTTTCAGAAGAGGTCAGAATTGATCGCCAAAATCCCAAATTTTGGGGTAACAACATTTGTCAACCATGCGCATGTGTCTGCATTGCTTGAGGATGAAGAGGCTCTGCATTATTTGACCAGAGCTGAAGTGACAGAATTTGAAGATATTAAATCAGGTTACAAAATAGATTTTTATTTTGATGAAAATCCTTACTTTGAAAATAAAGTTCTCTCCAAAGAATTTCATCTGAATGATAGTGGTGATCCATCTTCAAAATCAACTGAAATCAAATGGAAATCTGGAAAGGACTTGACGAAACATTCCAGTCAAACACAGAACAAAGCTAGCAGGAAGGGGCAGCATGACGGACCTGAGAGTGTCTTTACCTGGTTTACCGACCAGTCTGATGCCGGCGCCGATGAATTAGGAGAGGTCATCAAAGATGATATCTGGCCAAATCCATTACAGCACTATTTGGTTCCTGATATGGATGATGAGGAAAGTGAAGGTGAAGAAGATGAAGAAGAAGAAGAAGAAGAAGGGTTTAGAAGATATTGATGAAGAAGGGGATGAAGACGAAGGGGAAGAAGATGAAGATGATGACAAGGGAGAGGAAGGAGAGGAGGATGGAGGAGAGGATGACTAACAGAACACTAATGGATTCCAACCTTTTTAATTTTCTTCAATCCCTGGGAGCAAGTTGCAGTCTTTTTTTGTTTTTGTTTTCTTCCTCTTGTGCTCAATCACCCTGTTCTTGAGGTCTCTTTTCTCTACACCATGGTTCTCAACTTATTTGGGGGTGGAGGGAATAATGCCTTGTGCAGAATACAGTGGAAAAGAACCTCTACCCCCTTGTGTTCAAATTAATTTTTGTCCCTTCCTGTCTCAACAAAAACTATGGAATCAACACACCACCGTGCTCTGTGGGAAAACAAAACCCTCTGCTCCCTTGGCCCTGCTGGCAGCTGGAGGGTGCTCGGCCCCTGTAGCTTCTTTCCTCCTTCCTCTGTACATTGGGCTCAGAGATTACACTGTGTCTCTATGTGAATATGGACAGTTAGCATTTACCAACATATATCTGTCTACTTCTCTTGTTTAAAAAAAAAGGAAAAACAACTTTAAAAAAGGGGGTTATAGAAGGTCAGCAAAGGGTGGGTTTGAGATGTTTGGGTGGGTTAAGTGGCATTTTGAAAACATGGGCTTCTCCTTTGGCATGCTTAATTGTGATGTTTAACGGATAGCCTTGCAGTTTAAGATGACACTTTTAAAATAAAATGCTCTCCTAATGATGACTTGAGCCCTGCCACTCGATGGGAGAATCAGTAGACCCTGTAGGATCTTCTTTGGAATTGACATTCTCTATTGTAATTTTGTTCCTGTTTATTTAAAATTTTTCTTTTGTTTCACTGGAAAGGAAAGATGCTGTCTTTAACGTTAAAAGTGTACAAGTTGCTTTGTTACAATAAAACTAAATGTGTACACAAAATTTTTTTTGTAAAAGTGGGAAATTAAGCAATACTTTGGGAATCTACTTGAAATTAAAAAAAATTCACTGGTCAATGTTATTTTTTTAATATTTATTTTCTGTTACCATTAATTCCTTTAAAATGAGATGATTTTGCAATTTCAACAAAATGCAAAATTTTGAAGTGTTTTAACTGTCTTTTATAGTATTTTTATATTTTTTCGAATGTGTATGTAATATGTATAAATATTTATAATATGCATAGGTTTAAATTATTTTATTTTTTAAATTATTTTTTGTTTGTTTGTTTAAAGGTTTCGGTCGCCTTTATTGTTACGAGGTAGGGCCCTGAGTGGAGCCTTGCAAGCTGATGCATGTGGTCCTCCAGGGATCACGGGGTGGTCACGGTTGCAGACATGATCGCCACAACGGAAGGACACGGTCCAGGAATGCAGGAAACATGATCAGACAGGTTGGGGTCAGGGCCGGCCCCTCACTCCTGCTTCTTGAAGTTCTACAGGTGCGACAGGACACAGCTGGACCGCAGGAAGAAACACAGGAAGAAGGAAGGTGAGCGCAAGGACGCATTCCATGGTCTGGAGATGCTCCGCGCGGAGTGGACCTGGGCGCGCAGCACCCGGGGCCACCAGGCCGAGCCCGCCAGCTATCAACCCGGCTCAAGGTCCGGGAGTTTTAAATTGTATAATTGTGTTTTAATTATGTTTATAATAAATTGACTCCTCTAAAACAAATTCCATTGGAAATCTTCTAGGTTCATAGAAAAGTTCCACTTAAACCCTCTAGGTAGTAGAGCTTTTAAAAGTGTACTTTTTCTTTAATTATTTTTGACAGTAATATTAACTCTTTTTCAACATTCATTTTATGAACTTATTTTTTATAATCTTACACTTTGGACAAAAACAAACTGAAATGTAAAATATTACTAGTTTTAATAGGATATATGGAATTCAAGAAAAGGTAAGTGATGTTATATAGGTAAATTAAATGTATTCATTAATTAAAAAGAAAACAAAAACGGGTCTCTATTTAGCTGTAAAGCCTAAAGTCAAAAGAAGAGTTTTGCCTCTTCCTCAAATGTGTTTTTTCCTTATGTCCCCAGCTTTATTACTCATGGAAAACATCTCCCAATCGGTATCTTCCCTCATGTGTCTCTAAGGATAGATCGACTCCCTTTCTTTAGAAAAGATCCGGTATTCTGCTGCAACGGTGTTGACCCCCGAGGCGCCTCAAACTAACACACACTGGTTCCTCCGAGAGCCCAATGTGGGGTCATTGATAGCTGCCATGGGCTGGCCTTGGCCCTTGACACCGCCATACACAACAGGGCTGAAGGCAGCAGCGCCTGCTCTGTTCCCATCATGGGTTTTGGAGTGGACCACACACAGGGTTTTTATCGGCTGCTCGTTAGAGGTGGATCACGAGACCTTTCTTCCTAATCAGACTGGGTAAACTCCATTTAAACCTGTTCAGTATGATAGCTTCGCTAACAGATGGGAAACGGATGCACTTAAGGTATTTTGACCGGAAATCAAACTTACGTTTCCTGCACGGAAGATGAGAATTCTACCACCGCCCTCACTGTTACCCCGAAACCAACCAAGCAAACAAACCTACTGGGAACGAGTTGATTCCAATCATACAGGAACCCTGCAGAGTAGTGGTTCTCAGCCTTCCTACTGCCGCGACCCTGTCATACAGTTCCTCAGGGTGTGCTGACCCCCAACCATAACATTATGTTCGTTGCTACTTCATCACTGTCATTTTGCTACTATTATGACTAGGCAGGGTGTATTTTCATTGTTACAAATTGAACATATTTAAACATAATTAAAGCATAGTGATTAATCACAAAATGAAATTCCATATTGTGAAATGTTTTATGTGTTTTCCCATAGCGACCCTGTGAAAGCATTATTCAACCCCCCCAAAGGGGTCACGACCCACAGGTTGAGAACCACTGCTGTAGAGGGTTCTCCATCTTTATGGAGATTCCATTTTTACTGGAACAGATGGTCTCTTCTTTCTCCTGAGGATTGATCGTTGGGTTTGAATAACTGACCGTGTAGTTAGTAATCTAACACCCAACACTGGTACTAAAGCTCCTTCAATATGTTGCTAGCTGTGGTGGAGTGAGATTTCACAATATGCTTCTTCTACTCAAGCCTTGTGGCTCCCCCCGGGTTGATGGGGTGGGACTCTGTGCGTAGGGGGTGTGTGGCACTGGCGGAGAGGACTGGTCAGTGTTTACTGCCATCCCCCTGGCTGTAAGGAGGAGCCTTCTTTGAAGCAGCAACAGAGAGACAAAGCCTGAAGACCTTGGAAGAGCGCCCTCAAGATCCCTGTCTGAAGAGGTGGAGGCTGCTGAGACCAGATGCATCCAGACTGTGGTACAGAGACTCCCAGGAGCAACGCGGAGCTCCTTACCAGTTCCAAGCTACGGAACTGTGGGACCGAGTGACAAGTGGGCTGACTTCCTGGAAAAGAAGGCAAAGGCCAAGAGACCATGTGACCGAGACACTGAGAATGGAGAGAGACTTGGCTGTTGGCTGAGAAGACCAGTGACTATATCCTTACTGTTTGCCAATCCTGATTTGTAGTAACCCCTTATTGGTGAGTATTGCCTGTGAGCTCCGTGTAGGAACTACTGAACCCAGCAGAGATGTAGGGAAGATTCACTGGAGTAGGGAATGCAGGATGCACCAGAGAGGCTTGGCTGACCCCTTCCTTGCGGCAATCGGATATGCCTGCCTCCATACCTGTACCACCCTAGCTGCCAATAAAATAATACGTTCTCGGTTGAGCTTACAATATCTCCATATAAGGTTAATTCTGTTTTCAAATTAAAGTTTAAAAATCTCTAAGTAAGAGCTTTAATTTAATTTCTTGGGCTATAGCATTACTTTGGTTTTTGTTTTTTTTTTATCTTTTCCACTTTCTTGAATTAGGCATTAAAAATTTTGGTCACAAACCACATTCTTTTGCAACGTTTAATGTACTATGTTTTATGCGTTTGATTAAGTAGCCTTGGTAGCGTCGTGGTTAAGAGCTAAGCTGCTAGTCAAAAGGTCAACAGTTCGAACCTCCCTGTGGGGAAAAGATGCGGCAGTCTGCTTCTGTAATGCTTACAGCCTTGGACACCCTATAGATAGGGCAGCTCTGCTCTGTCCCGGAGGGTCTCTAGGAGTCCTTCCTAATCACTGGTAACAAGTTTGGATGTCGGTTGTGTGTGGTTGTTCCGTGCATCAAGCCAGCTGCAACTCATAGCAATCCTGTGCACCACCGAAGGAAATACTGCCTGATCCTGTGCCACCTTCAAAAGTGTTGTCATATTTGAGCCCATTGCTGCAGCCACCAAGTCATTCTGTCTTGCTGAGAGGCTTCCTCTTTTTAACTATCCTTCTACTCTACCAAGCATGATGACCTTTTCCCAGTGACTAGTCTCTCCTGATATCGTGGCCAGAGTACATGAGGCAAAGCCTTGCCACGCTTGCTTCTGAGGAGCATTCTGGCTGTACTTCTTCCAAGGCAGCGTTGTTGATTCTTTTGGCAGTCCATGGTACTTCCAATATTCTTCACCAACACGGATCCTTCTGTAGCCTTCCCTACTCAATGTCCAACTTTCACATGCATATGAGACCATTAAAAATAGCAAGGCTTGGGCCGGTGCACCTTGGTCCTCAAAGTCACCTCTCTGCTCTTCAATACGCTAAAGAGGTCTTGTACCCACTGCAATGGGTCATTTGAATTTTTCGCCATGATTGTCTACTTACAGTCAAGACTGTAGATCAGTGTTTCCCAAAGTGGGCCAGACCGCCCCCTGGGGGGGGGGGACAATCAGGGGGACAGCAAAAACAGATACCTACACTTTACTCTCCATTGTGGGCTACAGTCTAAAAGTTTTTAATTGCCAGGGATGCTGAGTAATTTTCTCTTTTTTTCCTGGAAAGAGAAAGGGGGAGAAAATGAAATGTTTGGGAAGCTAAGATATAGATTAAGATTAAAAATAAGTAAAACAAAAATAGCCCTATGGTTCAGAAGGAAGAAAAAGCTACATATAAGGTTCACTCTTTCTCTTTTAAAATAATCATTTTATTGGGGGCTCTTACAGCTCTTAAAACCATTCATCCATTGTGTCAAGCACATTTGTACATTTGTTGTCATTCTTCTCAAAACATTTTCCTTCTACTTGAGTCCTTGGTATCGGCTCCTCATTTCCCCCCCTCCCTCATGAACCCTTGATAAATTATAAATTATTTTTTTCATATCTTACATCATCTGCTGTCTCCCTTCACTCATATTTCTGTTGTTCATCCCCCTGGTAGGGGGTAGGGGATTAATATGTCGATCATTGTGATCACTTCCTCCTTTCTCCCACCACCTTCCCCCTAGCCTCATGGCATTGCTACTCCCATTACTGTCCCTGAGGGGTTTATCTGTCCTGGATTCCATGTGTCAAGAGCTCTTATCTATACCAGTGTACATGCTCTGATCTAGCCAGATTTGTAAGGTAGAAGTGGGGTCATGATAGTGGGGGGAGGGGGTGGGGAGAAAGCATTAAAGAATTAGAAGAATGTTGTGTGTTTCGTCAATGCTATACTGCACCCTAGCTGGCTCGTTCCTTCCTTGTGACCTTTCTGTGAGGGGATATCCAGTTTTCTACAGATAGGCGTTGGGTCTCTCCTCTGCCCCCAACCCCCATCCCATTCGCAATGATATGATTATTTGTTCTGGGTCTTCTGATACCTGATCCCATTGACACCTCCTGATCACACAGGCTGGTGTGCTTCTTCCATGTGGGCTTTGTTGCTTTCCACCAAGATGGCCACTTGTTTATCTTCAAGCCTTTAAGACCCCAGATGCTATATTTTTTAATAGCCGGGTACCATCAGCTTTCTTCACCACATTTGCTTATGGGTCCATTTTGTCTTCAGCAATTGTGTTAGGAAGGGGAGCATCACAGAATGCCAGGTTATTAGAACAAATCATTCTTGTTTTGAGGAAGGACTTGAGTAGAGGCCCAATGTTTGTCTGCTACTTTAATGCTTAACATATAAATAGATGTACATAAGCTTATATCCCTATATTAATATATATTTACATATGTATGTGCCTATATTTATACCTCTATAAATGTCCTTTGTCTCCTAGTTCTTTCCTCTATTTCCTTTTAATTTCCTCTTGTCCCACCATCATGTTCGACCTTCCTTCAGCTTTCAGTAATTCCTCTCAGCTAGTGCATAAAGTTCACTCTTATAAACAGTAAAGGAAAATAGAGTTTCTCTGTCTAACAATAGCTCCAAAGAGTATTATGACCCTTGTCAGGTAATCAGCCCTGACCAGAGAATGACTCATCAAAACACCGAGGCCTGGATATGAGGACTCTTGCTTCCTACCCATCTCCTAAACGAAGATTCTCTTATCTTCAGTAACTAACCCTGTCTGTCAAGTCAGGACAAGTAACTGGAAGCTTCTAGCCAGTATCAATGGGAAGCTATTAAAACACTATCATCTTTGATTTGAAAGCAAACTTAAACAATTGCATCAGACCCTACAGTGTTTATGTGTCCACAGCAGAATCCGGAATTATAGCAAGTAAACCCAGCTCCAGGGGAGGCAGTCACCATCTGGCAACCGAGGACAACAATAATATTAAATCTCATTATGTAGTCACTGTTCGTATCCTCAGTGAAGCTATTGTATTTTATTTTAGGAGAAAACAAATAGGTGATTATACTTGTAATCCTGATTTTAAGTTAAGGCTCATCATTTTATAAAAGAAAAGGGGTAACCAATTTGGACGCTGGAAACACGAGGCTTTCGAAGGTTCCCGCGCTCCAAGGCAGCATGCTGTGTGTGCAGGCGGGGACGGCGGGCCCACCTCTACTGGCAAAATGGTCACTTGGGACATTCGGACCTTGGGGATGCAAAATAAGACTGTACACATTGAGAATAAAGGGGACATATTTAGCACAGATGTCTAGTTCAGCTGGTCAGATGGCTTGTCTATTGGCAAAGGGTTACAGTCAGGGAACATGCCTCAGATATGCTCTAAAGATATTTATTGACTGTAACACAGGCATTGATCTATGTCATCAAGTCTTGCCTGTGTTTGAAGAGCTCTAACCCATTCATTACTCCATGGGAGAAACGTGTGGTAGTCTACGTCAATAGAGATTACAGCCTCACAAAAGAATCATATTATTGTGAATGAGGGGTGGTGAGGCCTGGAGACAAAGCCCATCTGTAGGCAACTGGACACCCCCTCACTGAAGGGTCGTGAGGAGGAGATGAGCCAGTCAGGGTGCAGTATAGCAACAATGAAACATACAACTTTCCTCTAGTTCTTTAATACCCCCCCCACTATCATGACCCCAATTCTAGCTTACAAATCCAGCTAGACAAGAGGATGTACACTGTTACAGATAGGAGCTGGAAACACAGAGAATCCAGGACAGATAAACCCCTCAGGGATAATAATGAGAGTAGCGATACCAGGAGCCTAAGGGGAAGTTGGGGGAGAAAGGGGGTACCGATCACAAAGATCTATATATAACCCCTTCCTTTGGGGACAGGCAACAGAAAAGTGGGTGAAGGGAGACATCAGACAGTGTAAGACATGAAAAATTATAATAATTTATAAATTATCAAGAGTGAGGGAGGGACTGTGTGGGAGGGAGGAGAAAAAATGAGTAGCTGATACCAAGGGCTCAAGTAGAAAGAAAATGTTTAGAGAATGATGATGGCAACAAATGTACAAATGTGCCTGACACAATGTATGGATGTATGGATTGTGATAAGAGTTGTACAAGCCCCCAATAAAATGATTTTTAAAATTGTAGAAGGCGATGGAGGACAGTGGAAACCCAAAATCCATCTGCAGAGCATCTAATTAGATTAAGCCTGTGGCAGATCCCTTCTTGCCACAGTCAAGGTCCTCGAACACCTTTACTATCCGAGGTTATTGTGAACTTGACTGTGTGGATCAAACACGGCATCACCTATCACCTGTTCAGTTGACCTCCCCATTGACCCAACTTGAATTCAATCTGGGCCCACGTATTTCTTGCTAGTGTCACGACCAAAATGTCTTCACTGGTTTTTAACATATTGATGGTGGTCTTTTCTTTCTTACTCTTTACTTGTATTTTTAACTTTATTTGTTATTATTATCTTATTTTGTTTTTTATTGTTTCTGTTGGGTTTCCCAGTTTGTGGCGCACAGAAGGAGTAGATGCATGGAGACAATACCTGATACACTGGTTTATCCGGGAAGTGGGGCATCGGTGAGAGGCAGGGAAGGGGAGAGGATTTGAGGAGCAAACAATGGATGCAGTGGCTGGGAGGGAGCACTAGAACTGATTGGCTACATAGCTCATTTGAAAAGTGATTGAACCATGGAAGTGTATGATATGTGAATACTATACCAAGAAAACCACTTAAAAAAAACTTGACCAATTATTACCATGGATGAAGGGAAAGAATGACTGCCAATGGTGGTAGAACAGTTTGGAAAAGGGTCCCAAGAATGGCTGAACAACATGAAAAGTACAGTCGCCGGCACTGCATACACAAGCGAAAGTTGTGGAATTGGAGAATGCTTTGTTATATATATTTTTGCCACAATTAGAAAAAAAATTACATGAATAACAATCTGTACAAAAGAAAATGTGCTAGAATGTAAGTGGTGACAATTGTACAACTCTTCTGGATAAAGATTGAATTATTTAATTGTATGACATGTGGCTAACGTGCTAATAAAACAGTTGGGAAAAAAAAGATTGCAGCCTCAGGTAACAGAATTCTACTCTGTCTTACAGCGTGACTGTTAGTTTGAATCTACAAGGATGGAAATTGGTTTTGTGATTTTGCTTAAGTTTTGAGCACACTAATGGTTTTTAATGTACTGATAGTATGAACGACACCGACTCCTCATTTCTTGGCTACCTTGTTATCTGACATTTCACATTTAGGACAACCATGAAACATCTGCTACTGGACTATCTTGCATGTGAGCGTGTCTGGCAATAACAAGTACCAAGGTTGTGACGGTTCAGTGTCAACTTGGTTGGGCCAAGATGCTCGCAGGTGTGGCGGTCGGGTGATGATGTAATTGTCCTTCACTCTGTGATCTGTTGTGGTCACCTGCTGTTTTTGAATAACACTGATTTTTGCAAAATGCTGATGCTCACATGACCACCTGGTCTTTGGAAACGAGCATGTTGTGAAGTGAGGAGTGGGTATGCAAGACTCCATTCACAGGAATCTTAAATTGCTTTATGAGAAGAAAAAAATCCTTAAAACAATGCTACAAATACAGCCAATAGGCTTGTGCTTAAAAAGTGGGGAGAAAATCGTAAAATAAACAGTGATTTATAGGAGAGGAACGAAAATGGAGTGGAAGGGACAAAGGTATAAGCTGTACATCTCTGGATACTCCTTGTTTTGTAGATCAGACTCTAGAATTATATTAGTTTTCGCCTTCATAGTAAAGCAAACTTAAGTCAAAATGTATTGGTACTGTGTCTTCTCCCCCTTTTACTTGATCAGTCTAGCTACAGGTTTATCAATTTTATCGATCTTTTCAGAGAACCAGCTTTTGGCTTCATTGATTTTCGCTCACATTTGTCTATTTTCCATCTTATTGATTTCATCTCTTATCTTCTGTCTGGTTCTCTTCCATCCACTGACACGGAGTGTAAGCGGCTCTCCTTTTTCTAGTTACTGAAGAAACAAGGAAACATCTTTTTTTTTTCTAGTACAAGCCCATGCACAGCTGTCCATGTAAAGGCGGGTGAGGGGGGGGTTGTCTCTTTAATAGGTTCAAGGATATTCAGATTGCCTGCTTCTTCTTATCATTTGTCACTTGCGCCCAAATATCTCTGCGTCTTAGATAAGCTATAGGAGCTCTCTTGCTCTCGGCTCTCTGGCAGCTGTTCCTCACCTCCCTTGCATCCCTGGATGACAGGTATGTGTGTGGCTGAAAGGTGTCACCTCTCAGACCCTCACAGTGAACAGACCTAAGGAATAGATGTTTCGAAATATGCACATACATTTACATCTGTACTTCTGTGTCCATCTAAATGGAAAGAGGTGAGTTCACATGATTTGGATTTCAATTCTAACCCAACCCATTAATATATAATAGCTTCCTCCCTTTTCATATTTGTTGTTCTCATCTCTGTCAGTGAGAAGTGTGGCTATCTTTGCCTTTGAAATATTAAAGGAGCATGGTGGCATTGTTCACGTGTTAGGCTGCTGAATGCAAGGTCAGCAGTTCATCTCCACCAGCTGCTCAGCGAGAGAAAGATGAGGCTTTCTACTCCCTTAAAGATTTCCAGTCCCAGAAACCCACAGAGGCATTTCTGTCCTATAGGGTTGCAATGAGTTGGCATTGACTTGATGGCTGTGAGTTTGGACTTTTGAAAAAAATTATATATCTATATTATTACTCCTCTTTCCCCCGTCCCCCCAATCAACCCACAGACTATGCAGAAGAAAGTTCTGGTGATCCACTTCTTTTGTCTTTCTTTAAAAAAACAACAGCTTTATATTGTGGTTTGGGTAAAAGCAAATGGGTTTCCCACCCAACACCTCATAGACATTTCGATGTGTGACATTGATGGTAACTCCCATAGTGTAACAGCTCCCCTCATGCTTCCTCCCTGTGTGTTTAGTAGTGCCATCCCCTCTTTCCTACGCCCACATGCCTTCTGAGCTTTATTGCTTGGCACCTTTTGCCCTTCTGATGCTGTATGATTGGCTGCTTGTTCTAAGGAGTGTGCATTGTTCGCCCTACAGGCCTGCTGTTTGGCTATAAGTTGGGGCACAAGAGTGAATTCAGTTCTGCATTTGAAGAGTGTCTAAGGGCCAGTCTCAGAGGTTCTCCCCGTCTCCATCAGACCAGTGAGGATGATCTTCTTGATTGTTTTGAGTTTGCTTCCATATTTTTTTCAACTTCTGACAAATCAGTCATTGAAACTCTACAGAGTACAATTTTATTCTGACCCACTGTTAGTCCAGATGGACTAGAGAAACACATTCATAAACACCCAGATGTGTATAGGAAAGAGCTTTATATACAAGAGCAATTGAATATTAAGAAAACATCCCATCCCAGTCCAGATCAAGTCCATAAGTCCGATATTAGCCAATAGGTCCGATACCAATCTACAAAGTCCTCTTTAGATTCACAGGATGATCACAGGCCAATGGGTAGAAAGTCTGTGGATCCAGTGGTGTTGTAAGCATCTCAGCGCTGGCAGGGGTCTCCACATGGCTTCTCCAGCTCCCAGGGTATGGGGGTCTATCAGCATAGCTCCATGTGTCTTGTCAGTAGAGTGTCTCTCAGGGAGTGAACAGAGAGACAGAGAGAGAGAGAGTCTCCAGCTTCCAAGGAAGAAAATACCGGAATTCCCAGAATCCTCAGGGGAAGGCCATGCCCATGCAGAGGCCTCATTGACTATGCAATGATTGACAGGCTAGACTCCACCCCTTCACTTGCAATCCTCTCAAATTGACAACAGATTATATCACACACACTGTGGTATTATCAAAAATTAGAATCAACTGAGGGGCAAATGAGTTTTTTAGTGTGGTTGGTTATTTGTGTAACCAACTTCTTTGCAGCTGTCACTCCTGCCCATCTCTATACCCTCCTCACCCGTCAGGCTCCACACCTCACACACGCCTCTCGGTCATGGGTGCCTTTCCATACCTCTGAAACGCCATCTTTGCAGAAAGGTCCACCTCCACACAGGACACCTCCTCTCGTGCCCCCAGGCCAGGTCATTCCTCTTCGGGGACTCCCTCCCTCCCCCACCCTACCGTGCTCTGGCTCCTCAGGTCAGGCTGCCTCCCCTCATGGGCGCTCTCTTCACTCCAGGGCTGCTGTAACGGAGTGACCACATGCGGCTCGCTTTACAGAATGGATAGATGTTTTCTCACAGGTCAGCAATCTAGAAGTCTGAATGCGAGCCACCAGCTCTAAGGGACTCTGCTCTATCTCTGTCTGTCGACTCTTGGGAAAAGCCCTGGCTTCAGCCTTCTTCTCTGCGTGCCACGGCAATCTCCGCGTGGCACCTGTCTTCCACCATTCGTGGATGCTTGTCTCTGGAGCCTGTTCTTGTATCTCAAAAGTGGTCACTTTTAAGACACACCCTATCGCCTCAGTAACATAACGAGGGGTCTACCATGTGTTTGGGAGAACACAGTTCAATCCACGGCAGAGCACTTGGGTCCTGACCCCCTAAGCCGAGCTGCTTCTTCATGTGGACCTTGCTCTGCTCCTCTAAGCTTTAGTATTGATTTTTTTTTTCAGGAAAGGGAAGGTTATTCTTTAATGTTAGATGCTCCTGGAAACAAGATGCTCCTTCTATTATGTTTTCCAAGTTGTTATTTCCAATTAGTAGCAATTTCTTTATCTTGGACTTGTACCCAGCGACATTGCCAGATTCATGTTATTAGTTGTTTTCTTTCTCTATTTTTTCATCGTCACTGCTGGTCTATAGACCCCTATGTGTTTGGAACATATGATCCTGTATCTACCCACATTGCTAAATTTGTTGATCATAATCATCTTGATGCTGCTGGAATGACTCCAAATAGTGACAGCTCTCGGTTTCTCTTGCTAGTATTTAAACTCTAGAAACTCTTGTCTTGCGGAATGAGCTAGAACTTACCATTAAAATGCATGCTTTTCCCCTACTGCTCTCTCTCCAGTACCTGGGACTGTGGATGGCATGTGAGAGATGTTCAGCAAACAGTTATCAGGAGTTCCATGTTGGGGTTCCATGTTGGGGTCCTAACTGCAAGTTCAGCAGTTTGAACCACCAGTTTCTCCCCCAGGAGAAAGACAAGGCTTTCTTTCTTAAAAAAAATCTTTTATTGAAAAAATTTTTTTATTGGGGGCTCGTACAACTCTTATCACAATCCATACAAACATCCATTGTGTCAAGCACATTTGTACATTTGTTGCCATCATCATTCTCAAAACATTTGCTTTCTACTTCAGCCCTTGGTATCAGCTCCTCATTTTCCCCCTCCCTTCTCCTTCCTCCCTTCCTCATGAACCCTTGATAATTTATAAATGATTATTATTTTTTCATGTCTCATACTGACTGATGTCTCCCTTCACCCACTTTTCTGTTGTCCATCCCTCTGGGAGGGAGTTATATGTAGATCATTGTGATTGGTTCCCCCTTTCTACCCTTCCCTCCCCCTCCCCCTCCCCCTCCTGGTATGGCTACTCTCAATATTGATCCTGAGGGGTTTATCTGCCCTGGATTCCCTGTGTTTCCAGCTCTTATCTGTTCCAGTGTACATACTCTGCTCTAGCCAGATTTGTAAGGTAGAATCAGGATCATGATAGTCGGGGGAAGAAGCATTAAAGAACTAGAGGAAAGCTGTATGTTTTATCGGTGCTATACTGCACCCTGACTGGCTCGTCTCCTCCCCGAGACCCAGACAAAGCTTCCTTACTCCCTTAAAGAGGTACAATCTCAAAAACTCACAGTTCTACCCTGCCCCACAGGGCGGATATAAGCTGACATCGACTCGATGGCAACGAGTTTTAAATACTTACTGAATGAACAAAAGCCGGAATTTAGCTCAATCTTATTGTACTATTCAAATCCTTACATGTGTGAGGGAGTTTCAAAAAGTTTGTGGGGAAAATAGAATGAAAATATAGTGGGATTGTCCCACAAGTGTTTCCCTTGTATCAGTGTGAGTGTTCTCCTAGATGAATTCTTTATGACCGCAGACCTTTAGGGCTTGTATATCTGAAGGTATAAATCCCAAACTATGGAGGCATGCCTTCCTCCACCTCCATGTTCCCTATGTGTTGCTGTCCATAGTTTGGTTGCTTATTCATAAGTAACTGGAAAAACCAACCAACTAAACAAAACACCATGCCTGGAGCCACCAAATAGTCCCTGGCTCGTGGCCACTTCTCCCACCATAGAGTCAGATTAAACTCTATGGGCTTCCTTGCCTCTCACCTCGATGCTAACAGATACTCCAACCAGCCTTTCACTTCCAACCTGGGCGTGTCTTGATATTTATAAGGGCATTTGATACAACTATTTCAGACAAATATGTAAGCAACTTGAAGCACGCCATGAAATTTGATAATGCTTGCTATTATTCTGCCCTACTTATTTTAAATTTCCCTGTTGATGTCGTTAATCTGAGTGATTTATGGCTACGTGTGGGGATTTTTCATTTACCTATTTTTCTTTTTCCTCCCCTTCCCTCGCTCCCCTGTCTGCCACTCTGACCAGCCACCCTAATCTGTGCGAAGCTGCTGGACTACAGACAGCACACCGCCTATCCTCCAACTGCGGGGCAGGGGACAGAGCCTCTGGTCTTGTAGGCTTTCTCAGCCGTTAGGTTGTAGAAGGCAGGGACCCAGTCAGCCCAGGGCCCAAAACAGCCTCAGAGGGCCAGTGGAGTCTGGGCCCACGAGGGGGCTGGCCGGTGGGTGACTCTGACCGCTGACCTCTCAGGTGGCTGCTTGGGCAGCAGGGATGCTCCCTAGCTAGTCCACTGCCTTCCCTCGCGGGCCCCTGAACTCACCCGACTACTAAATCTACCTGGGAAAGCTGAGGATGACTGTCCCCCGGATTCTCCACCATCAGCCGCATTGTTCTGTGCTCGGGCCACCCAGGGCTGCGGAGCACCGGTGGGGACAGAGCCCCATGCAGCTGAGCACGCCCATACGCCTCTCATGCGGGGTCCTGCCCGGCTGCCTCCCCTAGGCCTCAGCCAGTGACCGGCTGGCGAGGGAGGTGAAGCGCCCCGAGCCCTGGGCTGGCCCTGCCAGGATGGAAGAGGCCAAGGTGCCTGAAAAGGAGCAGCTGGGGCCCAGGAAGCTCTTTTCCCTGTTAACTTTGAACTGTATTGAACTTTGTATCATCCTAGGCACCGAACGGAGTGGGCAGGCTTTCTGGATCATTTTTGTTGCCACTTCACATACGGTTCAGAAAAAGAAATACTTTTCTTCTCACTGTTGGGTACAGAGCCCTTTATCCTCATTAGGCCAATTCGTTCATTGTGTTTCCAGATGGCCTGCCTCTGTACTGATTTTGTTTGTTTTCCTATTTGACCTATCCAGAGAACAGGGTTGCTGTTTCCCACTTTGATTTATTTTTCTTATTCTTTTTTAAGTGTTATTTCGTTGTTGAGAATATACATAGCAAACCATAGACACCTTGAACACTCTCTGCGTGTAAATGCAGTAACGTTCGTTGATGCCGGTCTCCAGGTTGTGTAACGATGTTACTCTTCTCTTCTGAGTCGTTTCTTCCCCGCTGCAGACTCACTGCCTCTAAAGTTCCTGTTGTCAATTTGATCCTACATACATAGTTCTGCAAGAAGCACATCAAACTCAAGGGTGACTTTTTCTTTTAATTAGCTGAGCTAAGCTATTATTTGGCTTTAAGAGGAGTTCAGGAGATGTTTTTGATTTACCGTTTCAAGTTCATCTCGGGAAAATCATTTAGGAACTCATCCAGCCCTGATGGCTCCAGAACGCCTGCAGTCCATGAAAATTTGGAATTCTGTTCTATATTCCTTCTACATTCCTCCGCATTTGGTCAGGAATCTTCTGGCTCTTTTGGCGCCTGGTCAAGGAGGCAGGTCTTTCTGTATCTATATTCATGCTGGTGGGGTACTGTGTTAGGCGCACATAAGTTTGAAATTGCTATGATGAGAGTTCTGCTACTTATCATAATACAGTGACCCTCTCTAACACTAATAATACTCTGACTTAAAGGCGAAGATGAAGATCATTATTTATCTAAAATAGCTAATATTGGAATGATTACATCAATTTCTTTTTGTTGATATTTTCTTTCATTATTAAATATTTTTATTGGGGGGTTCTTACATCTCTTATCATAATCCATACATTCATCCATGTGTCAAGCACATTTGTACATATGTTGACATCATCATTTTCTAAACATTTATTTTCTATTGGAGCCCTTGGTATCAGCTCCTTTTTCCCCCTCCCTCCCCTTCTCCCACCCTCATGACCCCTTGTATACATTATTGTTGTTTTCATGTCTTATACCAACTGCTGTTCTCCTTTCACCCACGTTTCTGTTGTTCAGTCCCCTGGGGATGGGGGGATTAACCATCGATCATTGTGATCCGTTCCCCCTTTCTCACCCCAATTCTGGTATCGCTACTCCCAATTCTGTTCCTGAGGGTTTATCTGACCTGGATTCCGTGTGTGGTGAGCTCTTACCTGTACCAGTGTACATGCTCCAGTCTTGCCAGACTGAAAGGTAGGACTGGGGTCATGATAGTGGGGAGTGAGGAAGCCTTAAAGAACCAGAGGAATATTGTGTGTTTCATCGGTGCTTTACTGTACCCTGGACGACTCGTCCTTTGTGACCCTTCTGTGCAGGGATGTCCTATTGTTTACAGAAGGGTTTGGGGTCTCTGTTCCAGCCCACCTCATTCTCAACAATATGAGGGGTTTTTTGTTTGTTTGTTTGGGGTCTTCTGGTGCCTATTACCTGATTCCATTGACACCTCATGATCACACAGGCTGGTGTGCTTCTTCCATGTGGACTTTGTTGCTTCTCAGCTAGATGGCCACTTGTTTAACTTCAAGCCTTTAAGACCCCTGATGCTATATCTTTTGATAGCCAGACACCATCTGCTTTTTTCACTGCATTTGCTTAAGCACCCATTTTGTCTTCAGCAATCGTGTTGGGAGGTTGAACATCACAGAATACCACGTTGTTAGAACAAAATGTTCTTTCAAACAACAGAGAACTTTGATGAGGCAGTCATCCACATTATATTGATTGTATGGCAATGTTTTCTTTTATTTTGGATATTTCTTCTCTTTTCTTTTTCTTTCTTTTAAGTCAAGTCGGAGAAGGGCTTGGGTGTGGCAAATCTTCTAGGAATGGTCTGTTTAATGATCTTTCAAAAATAGTGCTCTCATACCCTGAATGGCAGTTTGGTTAAATACAGAAGTCTAGGTTTCTGCTTTCATTTCCTTCAGTAGTTGAAAACACATTCTCTTCTCTTTGCACCCAGTCCTGCTGTAAAAAGGTTAACGGGAAGCTGCACTTTTCCCTTTGGTACAACTGGCTCTTTTTCTTGTAACCTTACTCTTTTTTTTTCCTGTTTGCCTTTGATATTCTTAAATTTCACCATTATTTCTCTAGATATATGTTTTTCTTATCTTTCCTTGCAGTGCAGTGAGTTACTTGATATGGTCCTTCTCATTCTGTCCAGTCTTTGTAGCTCCCACCAAAGGAGTGGGTTAGAAGCCCAAACCCACTGCTATTGAGTAAGTTTGGACTCTATTTAGACTTTCTGAAGCAGTAAATCTCTTGGGGACCAAAAAGCCTCATCTTTCTGCTGTAGAGCAGCTGGTGGGTTTGAACTGCTGGCCTTATGGCTAGCAAACTAATTTGTAACCCCTCCCGCAACCACTCCACCCCACCCTTCACCACCAGGGTTCTTTTTTTGTTTTGTTTTTAAACATTTTATTAGGGGCTCATACAACTCTTATCACAATCCATACATATACATACATCAATTGTATAAAGCACATCTGTACATTCTTTGCCCTAATCATCTCCAAAGCATTTGCTCTCCACTTAAGCCCTTTGCATCAGGTCCTCTTTTTTCCCCCTCCCTCCCCACTCCCCCTTCCCTCATGAGCCCTTAATAATTTATAGGTTATTATTTTGTCATATATTGCCCTATCCGGCGTCTCCCTTCACCCCCTTTTCTGTTGTCCGTCCCCCAGGGAGGAGGTCACATGTAGATCCTTGTAATTGGTTCCCCCTTTCCAACCCACTCACCCTCTATTCTCCCATTATCACCCCTCACACCTCTGAAGATATCATCCACCCTGGATTCCCTGTGCCTCCAGCTCCTATCTGCACCAGTGTACATCCTCTGCTCTATCCAGATTTGCAAGGCAGAATTCGGATCATGGTAGTTGGGGGGGAGGAAGCATCCAGGATCTGGGGGACCAGGGTTCTTTTAAATGATTGGGTAGAACTATATAAATTTGAGGAGGTAGTGGCCCACCAAGAAGCCTGAGTAGCTCACTTATAAGGAATATGGTACCCTTTTAGTGTGGGACCACATAAATAGGGTGTAAGGAACTCTGACATGGGGCTTGGTCTGTTTTGTCATATCACTAGGATTTAAAATGAGCCAGAGGTGGAAGAGGGATTCTCATCACTACCAAGAAAGAAGAGTCAGGACAGGAAAGTGACCCAAGATCTCTGCACTGAACCTCCTTGATCCAGGAAGCACCAGAGATGGTGAAAGATCGAGAGAAGCAGGAGCGGAGAAACTATAGCAACAGAGGCAGCAGAACTGGCAGGAGAAGGAGCAGTCAGCTTCCCAGCCCAAAGAAAGAGAAAGCTGAGTGCCCTGGGCAGGGATTTTTCTGGTAGAATGGTGACGTGCTTCCAGGCATTTATCTGTGAAACTACGTTTGCCCACCCACAGAGCTCTAGCTGATTGCCTTCAAGCAGAGGCTTATTGGCTAGTAGGATGCCCTTGGGCACATTGGCAGAACTAAGATACTCTTATAGCACTTGTGCAAACAGGACAGAAGCAAAGGAGCTGAGAGGCCCTGAGCCAGAGAGAGGTGTGTCTATGAGCGTGGCTAAGATGAAGTTGTCCTGATTGAAGAACTGTCTCTTGAGCATTTCTGATCCTCAATCTTAACCTGTTGTGATAGTGTCAACTTGGCTGGATCAAGATTCTTAGTAGTTTGGCATTAAGATTTAGTAACCGCCCAAGATGAGATCTCCTCAGTGGCATGGCTGACTTCCAGTATGAGAGAACACTGTGGGAAAACGTGTTAGTTTTTTTCTAGGTCTGGATCCTGCATTTGGCTTGTGATCTAACCTCCAGCTCTTGGAACTTGAGCCAGTAGCCTGCTGTATTACCTGCCAATCCTATGAGTCATCAGTAGTTTGCCATTTTACTTACTCACCTTAGATTCAATTACCTTTACAGCCAGAAACCTGCCATCTGACCTGTCAGTCTTGGGTTCACCAACCCCATCAGCTGCATGAATCAGGAGAAGCCTCCAGTCTAACATCTGACCAATAGACTTGGAACTTGCTTACCTTTACAGCCCTGTAAACCACTGCGTGGACATAAACCTCTCTGTAAATATACATATATAGGTATCACTAGTTTTGCTTTTCTAGAGAATCCAGCCTAAGACACCTGTTAACCTCCCTCATAAGCCCCATAATCTTGACTATTGTCTGTAAGTTCCATGGGAGGGGACCAAACTAGCCTCCACCTCCTCCTGTCTTTCAAGGGTGGCTGGTCCTTTCTTGTACACGAAGAGTACTCATGAGGACCCCTGGTGGTGTAGTGGTTATGTGTTCAGCTGCAACCGCAAAGTCAGCCATTTGAAACCACCACTCCTTCCTTGGAAAAAGGGGCCATCTACTCCCATAAAGAGCCACAGTCTCAGAAACTCAGTGGGGTGATCCCACCCTGTGCTACAGGGTCACTATGAGTCAGAATGAATTCTATGGCAGTGAGAAGACACTCCCTGTTTCCCAGAGCTGTCATAGTGTGTGTGAGAGCGTATATACACACCTACCACAGAGTTGATCCAATGATTAGGATTTAGTCATGAAAAGTCAACTTGAGTTTTATATATCCAAATTCCCTACTTAACTCAAGGACTTCCTCAATGCAAGAACACTTTATTCTAATTATCTGGCATTCTGTGATGCTCACCTTCCAGACATGATCACTGAAGACAAAGCGGGTGCATAAGCAAATGTGGTAAAGAAAGCTAATGGTGCCCAGTTATCAAAAGATATAGCATCTGGGGTCGTAAAGGCTTGGAGGTAAACAAGTGGCCATCTAGCTGAGAAGCAACAAAGTCCACATGGAAGAAGCACACCAGCCTGTGTGATCATGAAGCGTTGATGGGATCAGGTATCAGGCATCAAAGACCCAGAACAAAAAAATCATACCAATGTGAATGAGGGGAGGAGGAGTGCAGGATGGAGACGCAAAGCCCATCTGTAGACAATTGGCCATCCCCTTACAGAAGGGTAATAAGGAAGAGACAAGCCAGTCTGGGTGCAGTATAGCACTGATGAAATATACAACTTTCCTATAGTTCTTTAATGCTTCCTCCCTCCGAGTACCATGACCTCAATTTTACCTTAGAAATCTGACTAGACCAGAACATGTACACTGCTACAAATAAGAGTTTGCAACACAGGGAATCCAGGACAGATAAACCCCTCAAGACCAATAAAGAAACTAGAGATACCAGGAAGGTAAGCGGAAGGTGAGGAGAAAAAGGGGGAATCGATCACAATGACTGACATATAAACACCACCATGCCCACCACCAGGGGACAGAAACAGAAAAGTAAGTGAAGGGAGACAGTGGGCAATGTGAGATATGAAAATAATAATAATAATTTATCAAAGGTTCAAGAGGGAGGGAGTTGGGGGCAGGAGGGGCAAATGAGCTGATCTCAAGGGCTCAAGTAGAAAGAAAATGGTTTGAAAATGATGGCAACATATGTACAAATGTGCTTGACACAATGGGTGGATGTATGGATTGTGATAAGAGCTGTAAGAGCCCCCAATAAAATTACTTAATAAAAATTTCGAATCAATGTTTTATATTCAAAGATTTCTTTTCTAGCATTGTTTCTGAGATACAAATCCTATTTAGGTAGCAGGATTAATAGAATAGAAAGTGTCAAGGAATCTTTCTAAGTACACAGCTTCCTTTTTGTTTGACTCGAAGCATCTATCTTGCAGGATTTAGAAGAGGAGGGGTGAGAGGAAAACTATCATGGTCTACAGTGATCCACCATTCCTAAGACTTATGTCTACTCAATATCGGAATGAGTCCTACAATCAAGACGCCCACCATAGCTGGTGGTCAGGCAGTAGTCACAGTGCAGTTGTCATTGTGTTTCCATGTGCAAAGCCTGCCTGAAAACCATCTAGCAACACCTCCTGGAAGAGTGATTAAGAGTCTCCAGGTGGCATAAGTGGTTCCAAGCTGGACTACTAACAGGAAGATTGGCAGTTCAAACCCACTGAGAGGCCATGACTCAGAAGACAAGCTTGGCGTCTGCTCCCCACAGTTCTCAGCACCCCTGGGGTGTCCGTGAGCCATAGCTCACTCCATGGCAATGAACCACCCCCAGCACACACCTTTTAAGGAAAACAACAGATTGACTTTATTTTATTTTTAAGGCCTGAGGAGGTGCAACTCAAAGACCTGCAGCGTGGAGGTGAGCAGTGGGGAAGAAAACCCCAGAGGCAAGAGGGACTTCCTAGAGACTCGCCATCACCAGCACTCTGCATGGCACACACGACACTAGGAGGAGAAGCGGAGCTGCTAAGAACGCTGGGTGAAGAGGGATTCCATGTACAACCATGTGAAAAGCAATATGGCGCTGCCTGAGACAACTAACTGGGAATAGTGATCGCACATGATCCTGCAATACCTCTGCTAGGTACTAAGAAACCTAACACGAAGAGACATACACACTCCTATGCTCATCGCAGGCAGCACTCTCACAACCACAAGGAGCCGGTACCCACGGGTAGACTAATGGATAGAGAAACCATGGGGCCAAGACCCAGTGTAATACTGTGCACCGCTAAAACATTAATTAACTAAATAAAACGGTGAATCACGAAGCCCCTCCTGACATGGATGGGCCTGGGGAACATTATGCTGAGTGAAGTTAGTCAATCACAAAGGAACAAATATTGTATGAGGCCGCTGCTGCGAGGATAGGCTAGGACCAAGACAAAGGGCACCGACTTTGGAGGCTCCCAACAGAGGGAGGGCAGGACAGGAAGATGAATCAATGGGCCAGACATTTGACAAGCACCACTTGGATGACCGGGAGGATAGAGGTCCACAAAAGAGAGAAGAAAAATGGGGGGCGTGGGGGGCAGGGGGCAGGGTGGTGGTGAGATTGAATTCAGGGTGGGTGTTGATCAATACTTTGAACTGTCGAATGTAGATGGTCTGAAATTCAAACGTCCTGCCTAATTCACAATAAATAAGATACATTTAAAAACAAAAAAGAACAGGGATTCAGAAGAATTAGTCTCCCTGTGTAAAGCCATTTGGGGAATACTTTCCAATTTATTTTATATGCATTTTCCTTTTCACATTTCACAAGAATGATATATAGTGAAAATGTAAGCTAGATAGATAAATATACAAAGAGCTCTTTCAAGAATTCTTTTGATAAACATGAACCAAACTTCTTTTCTTTTTTTTTTAGTAGAATCTTTTTTTATTCAGAAAAAAAAAAAACCCAAAAACCAAAGTTTTCCAACCACACACAGGAGGGATGGGTAGGGGGAGGTGCCTGTCCATCCAGCCCCAACCCCCCACCCCAAACTTCTAAATGACAGCAAACCTTTGTTCATTATTTAATTGGCTACGTGGCTTTTGTTTTCACTCTCACTGTCTGTAGAATAGGGCAGAACTGCCCCCCGTGAGTTTCTAACACTGTGTCTCTCTTTTTTTAAGTTTGGATTTTATTTTTAACAGTTTTATTGGCATATAATTCACATATCATACAATGCAATAGTTCGATCGCATCCAAAAAATTTGTACAATCATCACCACAATCCATTTTAGAACATTTTCTTCATCCTTGTTCTCATTCCCCCCCAACTTGACCTGCCATACCCCCATGGAGTCGTTTCTCCAGCCACTCTCTCTATCGATTTACCTATCCTGGATCTCATGTGCAGAAAAATGTTGTTTAAAAGAACTAACACCACTAACAAAGTATAACAAGCCTCAATAGAAAAGAAAGCAGAAACGATTAGAAACTAGAACAAGTTTAAATGGATTGTAAGGGAGATCAGATGACAGGGGGTAAGATGGTATCCTAACTGCATCTTCAACAGTCCACTGTCCAACACGCCCTGTGGGACAGCAAAGCCACTTGCATCTCTGGTCCACGTTCCAAGGGGATTCACCAGGGCCTTAATCCACGTGTCTTTCTCCTTTCCTTTTTTAACTGAAACATCTTTAAAGTGGGTCAAATGGAGATCCAATGATAAGACATTCCATTTTGATCTAACTATGTCTGCCCTAATAGACTTCACAAGGCGCTCTGTCTGATAACAGCTACTCATGTGCCTCCGTTATGACCAGAAGGTGGCCACCCTGTAAATGGATTTTGGGCTTCCACTGTCAGCCCTAGCCTTCAGCAAACCAGGTGTTTACAATTTAAGCTCTGATGCCGTTCCCTCCTTTATATTTGGATTATATTATTTACAATCCTTGGATCACACAGACTGGTATGCTTCTTCCATGTGGACTTAATTGACACCTCACTTAGATGGCTGCTTGTGTGAAAACAAACCTTTAAGACCCCAGATACTGTTTTTTTCTGATAGCCAGGCACCATCTGCTCTCTTCACCTCACTTTCTTACAGCACCCATCTCTTCAGTGATCTCTTCATGAGGGTGAGCATCAAGCAGGGTCAAGGGACTGTACCTCTATATGGGAGTAGAAAACCCCATCCTTTTCCCTTGTAGAGGCTGGTGGTTTTGAACTGCTGACCTTGCAGATCTCAACCTAACTTGTTACCATTAAGCTGAATCTTACAACTGATGATGTTAGTTTCTGTGACCTGCATAATCATAAAAATAAGGAAGAAAAAAGGAATTTTATACACAATTTGGACATTCAAAATAGTTTTTTTTTTAAGTAAAAACATTAGCTTTGTGAGATGGATATTTGTCGTAAGATAAGGAACAACAATAACAGGAGGTACATTCACCTTAGAACCATCAGGCATCTGAGATCAAAAGAGCAGCATTTCCCCAAGGGCAAAGGTCAGAGTTAGAAAAGAGAGAATGGAAACAGGAAACAGGGAGGAAGTGGCATAAATGATGCCATATTGTGAGGATTACAATCAATGGCATGAATGAACTGGGTATGAATTGTTGAACGGAAAACTGATCCCTGTAAACCTTCATTCGAGTCAGAAAAGGGCAGTTTTTATAAAAGAGGAAAGAAAGAAACGAGGAGGCAGTTGCCGTGGAATCATTGCCACCCACAGCAACTCCATCTGTGGAGAAGTAGAGCTACACCCCAGAGGGTTTCCAAGGTTGTGACCTTTGGCAATCAGATGGTCAGGCCTCTCTTTCTCCATCCCCCTGGGTGGGTTCTCACACCCAACCTGGGGTCTGGGCTGCCCACGGGTCCCTGTCTTTAGAAAAACTCTTCTGAATGCTTTTCTTTACATCCGTTTTAACAGCTTAAATCTGCTTGCCGTCTGCAGAAGCCTAGCTACCGTGTTGCTCAGGGTCGCTCACCGTAAGTCGGCATCTCCTCCATGGCAGCGGTACTTTGGACGGGTTATCGTTAGGAGGCCAGAATAGGGACTCAAGGGGTGTCTCCCCAGATGCCTGCGTAGGGTCACGGCAAAGGGGTTGGAAAGAAATCAGGCACCCATTCGACCCTATGCTAAGATCCAAATTGAGCATGCTCAGACCCATGGCCCCTGGGCCCAGGTGGGAGGCCCACCTGGGTGCACAGAGTAGGTCCAAATGCATGACCACACCTAGGTGTGCTTAAACTCAGCCAGTGAGGTCGGCCAATGTCTTCAACCCCAGCCGAGAAGGTGAGAGTCTGGCACGGGGAGGCTGAGCCTCTTGACTCCTCTTTGACCCTTCTCTTGCCAGCCGGGGTGGAGGCACGTGTGTGCCACCTGCGACCTGGCACCCGAGCTCCCTCTCAGGCCTCTGTCTCAGGGCGCTCTTTTGGGATTTCCTGTGAATACCTGAAACTTCCCCTTTCCTCACAGAAATCGCTTGGATTACAAAACCTGCTTCTGCCGCGTGCATTCTATCAGCGTAGCGAACCAAGAACCGAGGTATACCCCCCCTCCCCCCAAACCTAACATTCCCAGGAGAGGCCAGTCCCTGGAAAAGGACGTCATGCTCGGGAAAGTTAAGGGACAGTAAAGAAAGAAGATCCTCAACAAGATGGCTTGAACACAGTGGCTGAAAGGACGGGCTCAGACATGGCGACAATTGTGAGGATGGCACAGGCCGTGTGTGTGTGTGTGTGTGTGTGTGTGTGTGTGTGTGGCGGGGTCACCATGTTGTGCAGAGGGTCATGCTGAGTCCAAACCAACGGGTAGCCTTCACTTAGCTGACAGTGAAAGCCCAAGCCCAAGTGCACACCGCTGAAATGCACTAACCCTCTGCCGAAGCGTTTCTGACCCCTGACCAGGTGCATAGTCTTGCCCTCGGGCAACGTGCATTGGAAATTGGGTTCCCTCCACCCCTCTCCTGCCAGCCCAGTGAGCAGCAGTCTCCCCAGGGGCTCACCTGTGTGCGTTCTTGAGGAGACCACTTTCTCCAGGGTCCCATGTTCATCAGACCCTGACCACCTTGGTAGGCAGGCCTTGGACCAAGCTTGTAAGCTCATCCAACACAATGTACTTGTTCCAGTCCCGGTCCCATTCGTGACTAAGTCCTAGGACACCATTAGGACATCATGCTAATGGTCTCCCTCATCTACACAATGTGTTTTTTGTCTTGTTTGTCCTGTGTAAGGCTGAATAAACATCCTCTTTAAATGATATCTGCGTTTGGCCATCTCTTGAAACTCTAAACAAATCTTAGGCCTCCTGCCTCCTCCTTTAGCACATCAACAATGAAGCCCACAGGCTTCTGTCTTGGTCTCCCCTAAGGGGAGAGACAGCCCCCTGTTCTGGCGATGAGTCCTGGTGGTGGCATGCTCACCAGTTGGGCTGCTGACTGCAAGGTCCGCATGCGGAAGCCCCCACCAGCTCAGAGGCAGAACCATGAGCCTCCGTGCTCCCGTAAAGAGTTCCAGGCAAGGAATTAGAGAGGCACTATGGATCAGCTTGGGCCCGATGGCAGGTCTTGTTTCAAAAGGCAGCATATGAGGCCTGTTGGCACAAGAGGCACAAGAGGGAAAATATCGTAGGTAATGAGCCGGGTAGGAGCCTGCCCGTGGCAAGCCCTGTGGAAGTGGGAGGATGAAAGCAATGGAGGAGAAGGAGGAGAAGAAGGCGGGCAGCTTGTGATGAGAGCTACAGAAATCAGTGACTGCCAGGATGGAGGCGCTTTGCCCTTGTCCCTTGCCTGCGGCCCCTGAGGGGACTGCCTTAAAAACAGTCTTGTGACAACGGGAGGCTCGTTTTTGTTAGGTGCTATCAAGCCAGTTCTCACCCATAAGGCTCCTAAAACAACAGAACCAAACGCTGCCTGGTCCTGTGCGTCCTCCCGATTTTCTGAGCTCATTGTTGCGGCCACGGTGTCAGTCCATCTTGTCGAGAGCCATCTTCTTCTTTGTTGCTCCTCCATTTGACCAAGCATGATGTCCTTCTCCAGCACTGGTCTCTCCTGATGACATGTCCAAAGCGTCTCAGACAAAGTCTCACCCTCCTCGTCTCTCAGGAGCTCTCTGGCTGTCCTTCTTCCCAAACAGACCCGTTTGTCCTTTGGGCATTCCCTGGTAGTTCACTGTGCTTCGCCAGCACCATAGTGCATGTGCACGGATTCTTCTTCAGTCTTCCTTCTTCAGTGTCAAACGGAAGCCACTGAAAATACCATGGTTTGGGTTGGGCATCCCTTGTCCTTAAATTACCATGCTTGTTTTTCAATACTCTAAAGAGTAGCAGATTTCCCCAATGCAACATATCTTTTGATCTCCTGACTGCTGTTTTTTAAAGCATTGATTACGAGTCCAAGCAAGACAACATCTTTGACGACTTCAACCTTTTCTCCATTTATTCTGATGCTACCTATTGGTCCAATTGTGAGGATTTGGGTCTTCTTGACATTGAGATGTCCCCCATGCTGAAGGCTGTGATCCTCGATCTTCATCATCAAGTGGTTCACGTCTTCCTCACTTTCAGAGCAAGGCTGTGTCACCTGCATGTCGCAGGTTGTTCATAAGCCTGCCTCCCATCCTCATGCAGCATGCTTCTTCACGTAATCCGGCTTCTCGATTTGCTCGGCGTGCAGATTGAATTCGTAAGGTGAGAGGCTATAACCCTGACACACACCTGTCCTGATTTTAAACCGTGCACGGGATAGGAGGCTTTGTCACCTCATTTAGCACAGCGGGGGTTCTTGGAGGGAGGTGCTGTGGTTAGGTTTCCTGATCTTTTCGCAGCGCCCCCTTGTGGTGGAAGGGATCCAAGCGAAGCTGAGAAAGAACAGTGAAGTTGAAGGGGACGGGCACTGTGAGACATCACCCTGAAATCAGCCTGTGAAAACACGCCATGGAAGACCCAGAGTATCCCCCGACCCCTGTCCATGGGGTTTCAGAAATCACATTCCTTCCCTTTTTATTCCTCAGAGACCATCTTGGACAGTACTTGGAAGGCGGTCCATTTTTCTTTAAGAGACTGAAGGATTGTTGGCTAGGACTGAATTTGCCTTCCCCATCACCCTCAAGCTAACCAGTGAATGGGCCTTGAGAGGCCAGGGTTTCAGGGTTTGTTTGTGTTTTACATCCCAAATATTAGTTGAATGACATTTTGAGACCCGGTTCCTTTTACAAAAGCAAAAGATTGGAAACAATTTAAATGTACTGAAATAGAATATTTCAACCCCTTATTTACCCATGCATGCAGTGTAAATGTATGTGTTATTAAAGTTATGTTTGTGAAAAAAATCTTACCATAGTGAATGAAGGGGGAAGTGCAGAGTGGAGAACCAAAGCCCATTTGTCGGCCACTGGAGATCCCCTCGCAGAGGGGGCTAGGGGAGGAGATGAGTCAGTCAGGGTGTGATGCAGCACTGATGAAGAATATAGCTTTCCTCTAGTTCCTAAATGCTTCTCCCCCACCCACCCCCCGCCCCACTACCATGATCCGAATTATACCTTGCAAGTCTGGAGAGAGCACAGATTGTACACTGGTGCAGAAGGAGCTGGAGGCACAGGGAATCCAGGGCGGATGATACCTTCAGGACCAGGGGTGTGAGTGGCAATACTGGGAGGGTAGAGGGAAAGGGGTTGGAAAGAGGGAACCGATTACAAGAATTTACATGTGACCTCCTCACTGGGGGACAGACAACAGAAAAGGGGGTGAAGGGAGACGTCGGACAGGGCAAGATATGACAAAATAATAATTTATAAATTATCAATGGCTCATTAGGGAGGGGGTAGCGGGGAAAGAGGGGAAAAAAAAGAGGACCTGATGCCAAGGGCTTGAAAATAATGAGGGCAATGAATGTACAGATATGCTTTACACAATTGATATATGTATGGGTTGTGATAAGAGTTGTATGAGCCCCTAATAAAACATTTTAAAAATTAAACAAAAATAATAAACAATAAAACAAAAATATGTTTGTGAATAATAATAATAATGTTAAAAAAGCAAAGTCAGCAGTTAGCATCTACCAGGCACTCCTTGAGAAAAAGATGAGGCTGTCACTTCTGACATCTCACTTCCTCAGAAACCCACAGGGGGTGGGGTGGGGCGGGGCGGGACTCTGTTGGCTAGGAATCAGGATTGACTGAATGGCAGGGTGTTTGGTTTTTCGGTTTTGATTCTGGAGGAACATCCTAGTCAACAAGCTTCTGCTTCTAGGGTATCTACTCCCACCAATCTCTGCTCCTTTAATCTGCATTATATCTCAAGAGAGGTTAAACCACATTCGAGACCCATCCTGTCTCATTCAGAGAGAACTGGTAGCCAAATGGAACTGTGGTGTGCTCATGGCAAAGCGGTGTTCCAGTTTAAATTCTGAGCACTGAGTCCACAGAGAGGGATCGTCCCAAATTCATTTTGAATCTCCACATGGATTAAATGTCCACTGAATTTCTTCTGATGGTTTCCTGGCAATGGGAACAGCCTTGCCCTCAGGCAGAGTACACTAGAAGGCAGATTCCAGCCACTCCCCTAACCAGTCCTAGGAGGGTCGGGTCTAGTTTTTAGGGAACTGCCTGGGTGTGTCCTTGATGGATAAGGAACTCTGGTGGTATAATGGTCATGCTTTGGGCTGCTAACCCCAAGATCAGCAGTTTGAACCCACTGGGGCAGGTCTACCCTGTCCTATAGGAACACTATGAGTCAGAGCCCACTCAACGGCAGTGAGTTTGGGGAGTCTTGTCCTTGTTGGAACTTTGGGGTACTAAGGTAGTATGGCCATGAGTAACATCCTGACTGCCTTGATCTGTGGGCCCTAAGCCAATCTTTGTAAGCTCTTCTGTCTGACATAATGTAAGTGTCCCAATCATGGACCCAGTCCTGCTTCTAAAGTCCCAGCCGCAATGGTGATCAGCTACCAATTGAGCTTTTGTGACAGTTTCCTTTGCCCTCCGTCTTAGAGCTTGAATTCAAGCAACCCTTTTGCTGGAGGTTCTGGATGACAGTGAAGGCCCCAAATCCATTTACAGAGTCCCCACAGGAATTAAGCTCCCATTGAATTCCTTTTGACCATTAACCATGATGGTCTTGCCCGCAGGCAGGGTTCATTAGAACATAGCCTACTTCCACACCCTCTCCAGCCAGCCAGGGAGGGCTACCCTCCCTTAGGGTCCTGCCTAGGTTTGTCCTTCAAGATGACCTTGCTGGGGGTTTCTGTCTGTCATGCCCCAACTGCCTTGGTAGGAAGGCCCTAGTCTAATCTTCCCAACTTATTGAATGTGCCCCAACCGTCTCAGGCTCGTGTCTGTTACCCCAATTAGGAGGCATTGATCTGTCAACAGAATGCCTGTCAGACCATTTCCTTTGGCCTCTGATGTCCTTTTTATAGCTCATTATCTCAGCAAACCCTTGAATGCCATTACGATCTTGTACTAAGGGCTCCCTCATCTGGATGATGTGCCTTTGTCCTCTTTAAGACTTAAATGCTCTTCTTAAATTGTATTTGAAATTGGTGGGTCTCTTGTGCCCCAAACAACTCCTATGTGCTATTCAAGATGCCAATTCCATTATGACCTCATGCTGATGGCCTCCTTCGTCCAGGTGATGGGCGGGGCTTTGTCTTTGTCCTCTTCAATGCTAAACAAAGGTTATCTGTAAATATTTGAGATCTGGGTGTGTATGTTCTCTTTTGTCTCCTACAACCAGAGTTGGGATTTTTAACATCCATCTGGGGCGGGGGTGAGGGTGGGGGGGAGCACAGTTGAATCCGTCATCTGGGGTGCCCTGGAACAGGATTTTATCCCCTGCCTGTTTCCCTGACCGAGATGTGCATCTAATAATGCTCCACCCATTAGCTGGGCCTGCCTGATACCTGAGCCAGTGCTAAACAAGGTGAGAAGTCAAAGGTCATGACCTCACCATCTTCGTGGGAGCCTGAGGCTGAGTTTGGTAGCACTGGCTCTTCTACCAGAGTCAGAAAGTTTCCTGGACACCCACACAGCCTGAGCCATAGCAGCTCCCCACTTCCTAGTGCCAGGATAGGGCTCTGCCTCAGTGGCCATACCTGCTAAGCCTAGAACCCTACTTCTTACCCCCAAGCTTTCCCTTCCCAGGGAGTGCTGGTTTCGACTCCCAATACTTCCTAGAATTACAGGAACTATGGCTTTCCCCACCCCCACCCTCCAGTACCTCCATTCGCCCAGAATCTGGGCATCTTGCTCCCCAAGTCCTGTTGATTCAAATCATTTCTTCTTCCCACCTCTACTGCCAGAGCTGTAGAACCAACCACTGGAGCCCTCGCCAGGTTCCCTGCAGTCACGTGAAACATACCACCTTCTACAGTAAGGATGGCAAACCTTTGTCTGTCAAGGGCCAGTTGGATATTCATAACCTGGTTTGCAAGCCACACTAGTCAAACATTGTATGAGCTCATCCCTAATGTGATGGCTGGAGTTGCTTTCTTTTGGTGAAGCGTGATGGGCTTTATCTGGCCCGTGGGCCTGACATTCCCCGCCTCTGCTCTATGGGATCATTTGTTAAGGCCCAATCTTGAACATGCTTAAGGTGCCCTGCCCACCTCCAACACATCCAACTCTATTCATTCTCCACGCTCCTGCCACAGTCGCTGTTTCTTCTCGGTCGCGTGCGGTGTTGCCACAGACTCCCAAGACTAGTCCTCGGTAGGTGGGATGGTCACCTGCCCACAGAACTTGCCATACCCTTTGGCCACAGTGCTTTGAGCAACAGGATGCCCCCACTAGTGCCTCTGCTCAGGCTTCCCAGTCCTCCTCTCACTCAACCCTCTCCCTGACCACTCCCACAATCAAGGTCCCAGCCTCGGGGCAGCTCTAAGACACCAGTGAGGTGGCTACGACAACCATTGAGGTGAGAGACTGCGAGGCAAAGAGAGGAGAGGCTTACTTCTCAATGACCTATGACTTCAAGTTGTCCCCGAGGCCCGACCTGTGCTGACCCTGTCCCTACCAGAATGACGCACTGCCCTGTCCTCTGTCATCCTCAGCCTTCTTCCCATGCTTGAGCCCATTGTGGTAGCCACCGTGTCAGTCCGACTCCTGGAAGGCCTTGCTCGCTTTCGCTGCCCCTCCACTTCGCCAAGCATCGTGTCCGTCTCCAGGGACTTGTCTCTTCTGACAACATGTCCAAAGGATGCACGGCAAAGTTTCGCCATCCTCGCCTCTAAGGAGCACTCTGGCCGTACTTCTTCCAAGACAGACACGTTTGTCCTTTTGATAGACTGCGGTATCTTCGGTATTCCTTTCCAGCACAATTCAAACATGTAGATTATTTTTCGATCTTCCTTATTCAGTGTCCAACTCTCACATGCCCATGAAGCATTTAGAAATGCCACGGCTTGGGTCAGGCGCACCTTAGTCCTCGAAGTAACATCTTTGCTTTTCAACACTCTAAAGATGTCTCGGGGGAGCAAAGTTACGCAGCAGAACGCATCATTTTGATCTCTTGACTTCCAGGCGGCCAGCTAACGTATGAATCCTAAGCCTCATGGCCATTAAGTTGAGCCGAGTCATAAATAGGTTGGAGGACAAACAAATGTTTGAACTATGACAGTGAACCCTGGACATACAATATTAATTATTCACCTATTGATAACAACAGAGGTGGGCCCAGCTGGGAAAGATTAGCTGTCAAGGTTCTGAGCAAGCCCCCTGCAGTCTGGGATGACAACCCTGTTTCATAGAACTCTGTGCCCTCCACTCTTCAGTAGGAGAGCACAGGGAAGGAGCAGAAGTCTTGCCTCACTGTGTTAGTCCAGGTAGACTAAAGACACAAATTCATAGACACTCATTTGTGTGTAAGAGAGAGCTTTATATCAAAGAGCAATCGCACATTAAGAAAACATCCCAGCCCAGTCCAAATCAAGTCCATAAGTCCAATATTAGCCCATATGTCCAATACCAATCTATAAATTCCTCTTCAGATTCACAAAACACAACCAATGATGCCTAATGCAGGACTCATAGGCCAGTGGGTGGCAAGTCTTATGGATCCAGTGGCGGTGGAAGCATCTCAGCACTAGCAGGGGTCTCCACGTGCCTCCTCCAGCTCCAGGGCTCTAGCCTAACTCCATGTGTCTTGTCATCAGGAATACAGAGAGTGAGTTTCTCCTGCCTCCAGTGAGCTATTTATCTCCATCACACAGGCTGAACTCCACCCCTTAGCAAGTTGACAGATTATGTAACCACCACATTCACACAACTCTAGATTTGAGTTCTGGCTCTGTTGCTTAGTAGCTGAGTGACTTTGGCTCGGCTGCTCAATCTCTCTAAAGCCTCGTTCTTCCTCTGTAATATACACACAGAAGCCGAAAGGTGTGATCATTAATATTGGCATTGCCGCCAAATGGCCTGGGTTTGAAGTCCTCTCCTACATATGCAGGGCCTTCAGAAAGTTTGTGGGAAAAGTGTATTCACTTTCCATTCCATTTCCCCCCCAGCTTTTTTGAAGCCCTTCATATTGGTTATGAAGCTGCTGAGCTTCAGTTTCATATGAGAAAAATTGAGCTAATAATCATAGGTACTCCTGAAATTGCTGTGGAAATTACAAATAAGATCGTGCCAGTTCCCAGCACAGTGCCAGCACACGGGGGCACTCACAGAGGGCGGCTGGAGCTATTATCACAGAAAGCATCTGGCATGGTCGCCCAGGTGGAATCTAATTGATGCTGATTCAAGGAAATCACAGGTGTGTCAATTCAGACTACGTTCCATAAGGTTTTCAATGACTAATTCTTCAGAAGTAAATTTCCAGGCCAGTCTTCCAAGTAGCCTTGCAGTAGACTTGAATGTTCAACCTTTCAGTTAGCAGCCAAGTGTGTGATCTGTTTGTGCCACACAGGGACTCCTTGACACATTGAGCTTCCGAAACTGAATCCCTATGGGAGCAGACAGTCTTATCGTTCTCCCTTGGAGCGGCTGGTGGGTTTGAACCACTGACTTTGCTGTTAGCAGCCGGCAGTGCCACTAGGGCTCCTTCTTGATATATTAACCAAGTCCAACCCAACCACTGCTATCAATTTGATTCCAACGTCCGAGACTATGGATCCTCACATCAAGCACTCACCATTACCCAGCCCAGTCCGACGCACAGTGACCTATGGGGCAGGGTGGAGCTTCCAGGCTGTAACGCTGTACGGGAGTAGAAAGCCTTCATCTTTCTCCTGAGGAGCAGTTTTGTAACTACTGACCTTGGAGTTAGCAGCCCAAAGCATAACCCACTAGGGAACCCCGACTCCTTGTCATCTTAATTCACCATCGTTGTGAGCTCACCGCCACCCCCTGTCTTTCCTCAAGTCAAGCAAGGTCCATCTACGTGCCCCCCAGTCCTTACTCCTCCTTAGGACATGTACACTTAACTCCCTCTCGCTCCTCGGATCTGCATTTGGGTACACTAGCCAGCAAGGCAAAGTTCAAGAACAACGAGAAATGGGAGTCCTTCCAATCGGGACGCTACTCAGCTGGAACACTGTTTACGCGACAAGAACTCAGCACGCTGGAAGAATTCTTTTCTGAAAATTTACTTGTTTATTAAAAAGTTCCCAAGGTACAAAACAACAACAGAAGTGTTTTCAAAAACGCAGCCTGGCAGAGTGAGTCTGAGAGATGGGGAGTGAGAGTGCACACTGTTGGCCTCGCAGAGAACAGCATTCACCAGGAACCAGCCCAGGAAGGAAGCAGCAGACAGGAAACTCGGAGGGGGCACAGGATCAGTGGAAGGAAGCAGGGACAGGGACAAGGAGGCTGGGAGCAGGAGAGCAGAGGCTGCAATGCAGAGTGTGGGGCTTGGGACGGTGTGGGTGTGTGGAAAGAAAGCAGGAAGAATCGCAGGCACAGAGAAAAGTGCCCCCTGGAAACTTCCCCCACCATTCTGACCAATGGATGCTCCCCAACTCTGCACCAAGACCAAGCCAGTTCATCTCAGACTGCCCCAGACTTGTCTACCACCTGTCTCTCAAAATAAGTTCCAGATCATGGGCCAGGATGGAAAAGGTCTAAGAAGACTAGATTCTCACCCAGGGAGGGTCCTTCCCTGAGCCACTGTATGCCCCCACCCCCACGAGAGGAGCTTATCCAAAGGGTGTTCCAAGATGGGGGTAGGAAGGATCAGGTAAGGCTGATTCAGGTGGATTGCTCTTTGTCTTCAGCTCCAGAGTGGAAGTGGGTGGAAGAACCTCTCAACAGCGCCACAGCAGGTTCTGGTGGGGCCCTGGAGGCCTGCTGTCCCCCATGAACTTCAGGCATCCTGGGGAAACCCAAGGGGGCAGAGACACAAAGAGAGAGCTCTTAGTAAAAGCATGTTAGTGAGTCTTTGGGTAAACAGCTTCTCTTCCTTAGGCTCGCCCTGGAGCCAGGCCGGCAGCTCTCAGTGATTTTGCAGTCCAGATCCCCCGTCCCAAGACAAAAGAGAATCCAGACTCTCAATTCTATCTGGCCTTGCTTTCTCTGTCACCCCCAAATAAATAGATAGATAGATAGATAGATAGATAGATAGATAGATAGATAGATAAAAAGCATCTTTATCACCTAGATAAATGGCTCATTTTCCTGTTGGGAAACATTTTTGTTTTTACTGTTCAAATTGGGGCCTTTGATAGCGATTCAAATCTTTGAGTGAAATACAGTTTAGGAAAACAACCCAACTGTGAAGAGCCTGCAGCCTGATGCTAAACCAGGAGGCTGACCCAGGGGGAAAAACTAGTGAGGAGCAACCCAGTCACTTCCCAGCTACTTCAAACAAGAAGCCAATCACTCATGCGCCTGCACCACGGCCTGGCCTGACCCGGCCCGGCTAATGCAATCACTTGCAGTGGAAATGCTTGAGAGATTTACTGGCCTTTGCAGGCTCTCCTCAGTACCCCTTTCTTCCAATCCTCCTGGTTTCCTTACATCTTTGGGGCATACATGCAGACAGACCCAGCTCGGAAAGGTTCCAGGTCAAACTGTCTCCCCTGAGACATCTATTTTTGGGGCTGCAACCTGCCTTTCCTGTTCTTATGTTAATGAGAAAATCCAACGTAGGGTGGATCCTAAACCCAATCACTTCTGAGTTACGAAAGTAGCCACAGCGGCACTCATGCAAAGACATGCCAAGGGACACGGACAGCGGTCAATGGACGCTGCGCACTAAGAGATTCACAGAAGGGTCTACCTGCCAGGCCCGGTTTGGATGCAGAGCCTCCAAAGGGGAGCACATTCACATCTGCTCTTGAAGCCATTCGCGGATGGGGCTTCTGTTCGGGCAGCACCAGATACTGAGACGGAGGGTGTGCCCCCGGAACCTTGTAGGAATGTTTCTGGTGCGTGGATGTAGGGTGCCCTGGAGTCCATTGTGACTCAGCAACGCCACAAGCAGCGGAACGGGGACACTGCCCGTCCAGGTCCCCCTCACCGTGGCTGTCAGGCTTGGGCTCACCCCTCAGAATTCCATGAGGAGCTTATCACGACCGATAAACGAGCTGCTGTCCTCCCCTCGTCCCACAACACTACCCGAAGAGAGGAGCACTCCAAGGCCAGGTCCACAGCCGTCTCCCGGACCTACCCACTCCTCGTCCTCTGCGCCGTCTCCCTGCTCGCGGGCCTCCGCAGTGGCCCCTTCTGAAGACTTCTGGGCCATGATGTTGTCTGTCCAGGAAGTGCCTGTCTTTCCATCCCCAGCAAAATTACATCTGGTCACGGTTCCTGCCTCCAGTTTGGCTAATGACTCTGAAAGAAGAAGAGAAGCTGAATGGCCTTCTGCCTTGCGTGGGAAACACTGCGGGGAAGGGGAGGGCTTCGTCTGGGGTGGGGGGTCCTGTGGGACTCGATTCAGCCTTTGTCCTCTGTACTGTCTCGGCCAGGGTGTGGTGAGGGAGTCTCTGAGTGGTTCTCAGCCTTCCTAATGCCGCGACCCTTTTGTACAGTTCATGTTGTGGGGACCCCCCTAACCAGAAAATTATTTTCATTGCTACTTCATATCTGTCATATTGCTACTGTTATAAATTGGACAACCCCTGTGAAAGGGTCATTTGAACCCCAAAGGGGTCACGACCCACAGGTTGAGAACCACTGCACTAGATTACTAGGCTATAAGGCTGCTCACAAGAACCATGGGCTTGGACAACACTCTGGAATCCAGGGCATCCAGGCCAAGACCCCAAAGGCATGTGTCCAGGAATTTTAAAATAAATATCAAGTGACTTGGGGCCCACCGAGACTGGACTAGCCAGTGGCCATGAGCTCCGAGGAAAGGCTCAGGAAGGGGACCAGGAGTCCTCAACTCCCACACAAGAAGTTATGTCAGCAGGAAGGCTGTACTGCTAACCCAGGAAGGGGCCATCTCCCCGCGTTTTCAGCCGTAACCCGGCCCCCAGCTCGAGCTCCATCACTTCCATCTGTGCCTCGGGCATCCAGAAGGCCACGGTCTGGTCTGGGGTGAGGCTCGCCGTCAGTGCCAGCAGCTCTGGCTTATTGACCAGCTCCTTCAGCGCCTCGGGGGTGAGCCTGTCCGTGTCCCCCTTGGCTTCTACCTCTGCAGATAGACAGCATTGGATGGGTTATTATCGATTCACTTACAGAAACAAAAACACACACTCACTGCCATCGAATTAAGCTTGGCTCAAAGCTACCCTGCAGGACAGGGGAGACCTGCTCCTGTGGCTTCCTGGGGCTGTGAATCTTACAAGAGCAGAAAGCCTCAGTTTTCTCCTTCGGAGTGACTGGTGGGTTTGAACTGCTGGACTTGTGGTTAAGTAGCCCAAGGCATAATCCACTATGTCACCAAGACTCCTGAAGTTCTTACAAAGGGCTTATGTTTACCTTTTCTTTCTTCTTTTTTTCCCCTTTACGTTTCTTTTGATTTCTGTTCCTGAGAATATGAGGGTAAGTCAAAAAGCATGGCTAGAAAGTCATAGAAAATGTTCTTCAAGAGAAACATCAAATCGCGAAGCTACCGTTTTCTCAGTATGTCGTCCACACTTAGGTCCACCCTCTTCGGAAGGTGGCGCTTCCATCTCCCAGACATTCTGCATTCTCTGATTTACACCAGGGCAAAATGGCAGCTTTGGCCTTCTTGGGGTCTCAAATCATTCTTCTTTGAAATATCCTTTTGAGTTTGGGAAACAAAAGGACGCCTGAAGGGGCCAGACCAGGGGTAGGGCCATGGGTAGATGGGGTAAGGCACCCCAATGAGATTTTCACAAGCCATTCTGCTACCCTCAAAGACGGAGCAGCTGCACAGCTGATGGGTAAAATTACCCCTTGGTCCAACTTCCTTGGCCTTTTCCTCACCACTGTGGTTTTCAATTTTCTGAAATCCTCCTCAAAATAAGTTCCGCAATCACCAGGTCTGAGAAAATCTACCAATATGACCTCTTTGGAATCCAAAAATTTCGGCACTAGAACTTCTCAGCTGATCTCTCTGCCTTCATTTCACTGGCCCCGCAGCTCCCTCAGAAGCCACCGTTTCGATTGGCGCACGCCGCTCGCTCGGGACTGGACTGGCAGCGGCAAGGCTCGTCCTCAGGAGCTTCAGCTTTGTTGGAAAGATCAGCCCTTCGAGCCAGCCCATCTTCATGCAGTGCTTTTAGAAACCGTTCAACCCAAAGCTTGATCACTTACCACTGAAAACGCCGAGCCAGTGAGAGCTCAACTCCAAGAGCTACCTTAACAATGGTCATCCTATAGTCTTCGACCAGTGTCTGCTCTTCGGACGCTGTTTCTTCATTCACCGGGTTGACTGTCTTCCCTCTTGGGGTTCATTTCGTAAATTTTTCCAGCATTCCTCAAAATTCTTGGTGCTTCTAAAAACTATTGTTTTACGTAGGACAGCCTATCTATGTTACGAAGCTTCGGTGATTTTAGAAGATGTTCATCTAAGTTTTGCTAAAAATCTTATATTAGCCCTGACCTCAAAATGGTTTTTCCTGACATAGAAGTATGCCTTTTGCTGAAGGTACCTCACGAAACTAAGACGATATTACTACGAGAACTTATCTGCCACCAGTCATCAGTCATTGCTCGTATGAACTGGAACCCCAACCAGCAATTCAGTGACATTGATTACATTCTTCAAGTTGTGGCGCCATGCCCGGCCTCCTTTTCCCCAAGTGTCCCTTCTGCATCACCATAAACTCACTGCCCGCCCCCATGCTTCTTGTCTAATCCACAAGAGTAGCTGTTGTCAATTTAATACCCTATAGATCAGCAGTTCTCAACTTGTGGGTCGCGACCCCCTGGGGGTCGAATGACCCTTTCACAGGGGTATCCCAATTATAACAGTAGCAAAATTACATTTTTCCATAATTATGAAGTAGCAATGAAAACATGGCTGGAGGTCACCTCAACATGAGGAACTGTATGAAAGGGTCATGGCAGTAGGAAGGTTGAGAACCACTGATCTAGATTGATCTTGACTGATCAGACTGCTCAAAACAGTCTTCACTAAAAAACTTTCGGGGATACCTATGTTTGGTTTCAGGTTTCAAGATGATCTCAGGGCCCTGGGCTCAGGGGTTCATCTAGCCTCCATGGCTCCAGAAAGTCTGGAGTCCCTGAGAATTTGAACTTCTGATCCATATAATCCCTGTTTAGATCAGGATTCCTGTAGTGTCTTTGAGGAATCAGCTGTTCGGTAATGGTCGCTGTGCACGCTCCAGTTCTGGTCTCATGGCAAAGGGGGCAGTTGTTCATGGAGTTAGCCAGCTACCCCTTCCATTCCTCCTCCTATGCCCGACTCTCCTCCTCCCTCTGCTACTCCCACAGAGCGTCTTTTGTGACTGAGTGCTCTAGATGCCTTGCCTCAGTCACCCCTCACAGACTGCACAGCAGGCCTGTGGGTACTCATGAATCTGAGCTTAGAGAAAATTACTTCATTGCCCTGCGCCTGAAAAGGAGGGAGAAAATGTGCCTGTTTGACAGGACTGACAGCAGCTGTAAACGAAATGAGGCCTGTAAAGCATGTGTCAGCACAGTATCTTCCTGACCAGTAAATCTCAGTGAGGGTTACTCCATCTTTAAGATTCCCATGTTACAGATGAGAAAACCTGTGCTCAGAGAAGTTAAGTTACTGCTCTAAGATCACACAACGAGTCAGTCTCCAAACTCACTACAGAATTCTGCCTTCCTCCTGAAACAATGGAGGCCAGGCAGGGATCTCTCCAGATCCTGAGTCTTACTGCTTTGGGGAGAGGTAGGGAGGATCTGCTGAAGCAGGAACAAACTTTAGTGGTCTCCAGATGCTCTACGGATCCCCTCTTACTGGAAGCTTCTCCTGACTTACATGGTTACAAGGGCGGAAGAACCCCAAAGCAGCAGGTCAGGCAGCAGGCTGCTGGCTCGCAAGGTTTTGGGGGTTGTTGTTATTGTTAGGTGTTCTCGAGCCGGCTCCGACTCACAGTGACCTTATGTACCATAGAACGGAACGCGGCCCCGTCCTGGACCAGCCTCACAATAGCTGCTAAGGTTGAGCCCATTGTTGCTGCCACTGTGTTAATTCATCTCACTGAGGGTCTTCTTTTTCACTGACACCACTTTACCAAGTACGATACTCTCCTCTTGGGGCTATTGTCTCCTCATAACATGTCCAAAGTACACAAGATAAAAGTCTAGACATCGTCCCTTCTACAGAGCATCCTGGTTTTACTTCTTTCAAGACAATTTGATTTGTTCTTCTGGAAGTCCATGGTATAGTCAATATGTTTGCCAATGCCATGATTCAAAATGGAAGCTAACAAATCCCAAAATCGGCAAGTCAGATGAAAGGCTGCTGGCTCAAGTCCCCAGACCAGGAGGTCAGAGGATGACAAATCAGATACAGGATCAAGAAAGGGTAGGCTTTGCCAAAACATCTACAGCTGTTGGATGCAGGCCATTCCCACAAGGGAATAAATGCCTCTTCCAATGGATTGACCACTCACATCAGATCACAAAATGGAGACTGTTTACTTAGTGTTTATCAAACCACTAAGAAGCATGACCTAAACAGATGGACACAACCAGTTAAGAGTCCAGAGCCAGGTCATGGGTGGTCTTGTAGCCTGTAGGAGAAGATGGAAGGGAAATAGAAAGCTAGACAGGACCCTGGTCCCAAGGTAGCTTCAAGGCTAACCATCCTGGGAAGATATTATCTAGGGGCTGAGAGGTTCAGGGGCCAAGGAAGAACGCCCTGTGGGAGGGCCCTGAGGGAGAAGGGTGGAAGGATACCTACTGTATGATGACATGAGGAAGCCCGTGTTCACCTTCTTTGTAGCGCTGAAGTTGGGTTCAAGTTCATTTCCCTTGGGGTCAAATTTGCGGCGGTGGATGCTGCTGGGCTGGACATACAACACGTAGTAGCGTTCCTGTGGTCCGGCAGAGAGAGAATGAGGAGGCTGCCATCACTGTGCTCACCTCAACACACAACTCCCCTGGGCTCTGGGCATGGCCCTCCTCAACCTCACCTTAACCCTCAAGTCCCACCTCAGCTCTAAAAAATATTCAAGCTGGGCTGATGTCCCCCATTCAAATATTCATTCATTTATTCATTCATGTGTTCAGTAGAGCACACAATGAGCCCTGGTGGTGTAGTGGGTTGCATGTTGGGCTGCTGACCACAAGGTCAGCGGTTCGAAATCACCAGCCACTCTATAGGAGAAAGTGGAGGCTTTCTACTCCTGGAAGCAGTTACACTCTCTGAAACTCACAGGGGGCAGTTTTACTCTGTCCTACAGGCCTGGTATGAGTCAGAATCTACTAGATGGCTGCGAGTTGAGGTTTAGAGGTCCATAGTAGGGTGGGCACAAGGCCTGCACATGACCAGGATAGAAAGTACATGCAAAAATCCATGAGCCAAGCACAAAGCATGAAGCACCCCGAACACCATAAAGCAGAAGTGGATACAGCCAACGTGTCATGGGAAAGGTACTGAGAAAGACCTTGGGCCCAGTGGCCCCTCTGCCTCTTCCAACAGATTCATGACCTGGAACAAATCACTCCCAGCCTCCCAAGCTCCAGGATCCTCTGCGAGCCAGGGGTGAAGTGATGGCTACCCTTAGGAATGCTGCAAGGCTTCAATGGGATCCTGGGGAGGAGCAAGCACGGTGTTAAGCGGGAAGCGAACCCTAGCTGCTATTTGCCGGCTAGTCTAACAAGAAAAGGCCAACGCATGATGCCAGCAGACTGATGAAGAGATGCCCACTTCCTGGGAGAGCTGAGGAAGGTGAAGTCTCAGAGAGCAGAGAGACCTGCAAGTGCAGAGGTAAGGGACTAGAATAGATATTAAACACAAGACAGGTACACAGAAATCTAGAGTCCCACCTACAGTGGAGCGCCTTGAGCCACTTGGCCAAGACCTGGGGAAGCCGAGGCTAGGAAGGCAAGCGTGATCAGTTGGAGGCAGATCCCCAGTTGGCATTGGGAGCTTATCTGGTAAATAAGAAGGAATCCTTTGGAGCAGCAAAGACCCCAGAGGGTCTCTCAGGAAACAAGTTGGCAACAGGGCAGGAATGAGCTTTGGAGCGAGGGGCAGTCAGAAGGGGTAGGTCGGAGAGCCCATCACGACGGACTGGCGTTCCTGAGGATCTAGCCGAGGTGAGTGGATATGGATGAGGGAGGTCAGGAATGGCCAAGGGAGGAGCTCGACCTGACTGGACATTGCTTTTTTAGCTCTAGCTTCACCAAGAAACTTGGAGGAAGCAAGTTTGGAGCGGGCTGAGGAGAGCACCCTGCCTGCCTGGGCACAAGTCAGCCCTAGCAGAAGTTCGGCCTCAGCATGGGCGTGCACATGGACTCTCCTGAGAAGGTTGGCTCAGGACTCCAGATTGGCATGGCCAGGAAGGGCGAAGCAAAGCATTTCTTGGCATCAAAGTAGTGGGGGGCTGGGAGGGGGGGCGTTCTCATGGGGTAGAGAGAAAGGCTCTGGGTAGCACCATTGGCCACCTTGACAGGGTGCTACTATCAACGAGTCACCTTGTCAACATATCCGGGTCATGCCATGGGGTGGCGCGGACACTCAGAACAAGCAGCATCCGCTGGAGGCAGCCGTTCAGTTGGCGCTCTGGGTTGGGATTCTATTTGGCAGACAGGCAGGGATCCTTTGGCGCAGCAACGAGCGACAGCAAAGAGATGGCTGTGTAAGATGTCACCTTGGACATGAGAGAGAGCAACAGTGGCAGGGGCTCCAAGGAGATGGGAAGTCACTAACTGTCAACAACGGAGAGGTCACATGAAGCGTGGAAATAAAAGCCCAGAAAACAGCAGCCCTCTCCCATAGTCCCTGCCACCAATGTGCACCCAGTGGAGATCCAGGTCCACACAGGTGACCTGCTTTGTAAACGCCCAACATTCTTAGATGCCCAGTCGCAAACAGCAATGAAAAAAGATGAGTCGGTGCCAAGAGCCGCCCTGCTTCTATAGAGCTGCAAACAACAAACGTAGCGGTACATTTATGATAACCCACTCCCAAGGGCTGGCATGCGCACAACTGCCCAGGATCAGAGCTGGTACCCAGGAGGGGTGAGGTCGTTGGTTGCCCTCTCTGACCTTGCCTGCTACTTTGAGGCAGTGGGAAGTACCAGGCCAGAGGGAAGGGATCTGGGCCCTAGACTCTAAGAACAAAGAGCCAGCCACCCATCCTGCCTTCCTCCCCTCCTCTACTCCATGCCCAGCAAGGCTCCTGGCCCCATTCCTTTCATAAGTCACCCCTGCAGGCCCTCCTCAGGGCATCCACAAGCTGAGTCCTGAAGCATCCACCTCACCCCTTCCTGCTTTCAGGCTCCCAATCTCAGCCCAATCACACTATCTGGGTCCAGGGCCTGGTCTGTTTTCTGAGCTACGACCCGGGCCTTTCCTCCTGGCCACACACTGCCCAGCATGGCCTGAATGGATCCCTTCCCATCTTCAGCCACATTTGGTTGGTGTTGGTGTTGGGACACATCTCCCAACAACCCGTGCACCACTCAGTGAAGAAGCTGCATCCCTCCCCAGTCCTCGGCACTGGCAGAGCCTGGAGCAGGGAGCGACTTCTGGAAGGACTAAAGCCAGCGCCGAGCTGCCACCCCAGAAGCAGCGCACCTTCCTGCCGTGGGTATCCAAGATGCTGTGCCGTGACACATCCACCAGCTCTCCCTCCAGCAGGACCCCGTTGCCCCTGAGACAAGAGGAAGAGAAGGGATGGGTCAGCTCTCCCAGAAAATAGCCCCCTTCCAGTGTGATGGCCCAAGATCCGCGAAGCAAGATCCTGACCTGTGGGGGTGGGGGGATGGGGGGCGGTGGGAGGGGTGGATTTTATTATCCCAGAGTGGGTGTGCAAGTGAGGGCACTACCAGAGGGCAGTGCTGTTGAGACCAAGCAATGGGCCCCCCTGCAGAGCCCAGAACTCAGTCTTACATACAATAGGCAGAGAACACATTCAGCACTCCCCACTGCTCCTCAGGTGACAAAGACCGTGGGCACGAAGGGTTTTTGTAAACTATCAAAACGTTTACTACATATAAAGGATGTTGCCTTTTTATTAACCGAAAAACAATTTTGGGCAGGGGGGGGGGTGTTTCTAAAGGGCTATCTATGATCATCCCTTCTCATTGACTTTAAAGCCGTGCATATATTTCTGTTGTCATTCACATCACATAGGGGACGACCTAATGACTCAGGGCCATCAAGTTTGACCCCTAGTGACCCTCTCGAACAGGACAGAACTGCCCCCTGTGGGTTTCCCAGACTGTCAATGTCTTCAGGAGTGGAAAGCCTCAACTTTCCCCTGAGCAGTCGGTGGTTTTGAACTCTGACCTTGGGTTAGCAGCATACTACGCCAGCAGTGCTCCTCAACAACCTAACACGGAAGTGGTTGGTGGAGCTGGAGAAACGGGGATGCGGGGACTTAGGATTTTCCTGACCAGACTGAGATGGCAGGGTGGCCCGTGAGATCAGCTGAACCCGAGGTTTTCTGGTTCCACTCTGCATAAAATCAGCACCGGAGGCTCCCTCTTTGGGAATGCAGAAATGGGAGAGAGGCTGACAAGGTGTGTGGGGTGGGGGGAGGAAATCACGATTGGAAAACAACTCTTATTTTGTCACAACCACCACATACAAAACAGGAGGTAGCATTTGGGTTTCAGGCAGTCTTGGTGGCACAATGGTTAAGGCACTTGGCTGCTAAAAGAAAACAGGGGCCCACCGGCTGTTCCAAAGGAAAAGGCTGGGCAGCCTGCTTCCTGAAGACTGACAGCGTCTGGACGCACGGGGCGGTTCTACTCCGTGCTCCCAGGTCGCTGTGCGCGGGATCGGCTCCAGGCAGGGGTGTGAGTGGCGTGTCAGTTTGACTGGAAGGGCTCCTTTGCTTTTAGGATCTGGATATCCGCCGGGGCGGGCTCTCCTGCACCCAACTCTGCCCTGGACTCGCCAACTCCCACCGGCACCCCAAGGGCGCGGTCCTTTCTAGAGGGGGTGGGCACCCGTGCAAAGGCCCGCGCTGGAGGAGGGACAGAGGTCGGGACAGGTCCGAGCCCGCGGGCAAGCCGGCCTGTGGCCCTGCGCATCTTTGTCTCAGGGGGTGCAGCTCGGGCTGCGGGGCGCGGGCCCGAGAGGGCAATGTGGGCACCCCAATCTTCCCTTCCTCCGTGCCACCCGCAGCCTGGGGAGTTGGGGTGGCGGAGTTGGGGTGGCTCCCAGAGGCGGCGGCGGGGCCTACCCCTGGTGGGCGCCAGGGTCCCAGGCGGCGGGCAGCCGCGCGCTCCGCACCGCCTTGTTCCGGAGGGCGCCGTCCTGGTAGATGCGGCTCATGGCCGCGCCGGGAGGCCCGAGGCGTGAGCCGGCTCCCTGGAGCAGAGGCGCGGGGCGGAGAGTGGCGGAGACGCGCCGGGCCGGGGCTGCGGGTCCGGGAAGGGCGCGGCTCCGCTCGGGCGCGCCCGGGCGGGATTTAAAGGAGCCGAGCTCCATTCCCGCCGGTCCGGCGCGCTGGGAGCGGGCTTCCTGCGCGACGCCCATCGCGGGTTAGGGACCTGCGTCCGCGGGCTCAGGGTACTTTCCCTCCTTCCCTGCGAGGGGAGGGAGGCCCTTGTCCCAACACACGCACAAAGGAGATATGTAGGAGGATGCGTTTGGGGGGAGCAGGAACGGGGAAGAGGGGGACAGCCCTCAGGAATGACGCTATGCCGACCTGTGCCCTCTCGTGGTCCCACAGTGGCTGAGGAAGGGGCTCCAGAGCTCTGGGACAAATAACTCTGAGCCTGGGAACCTGAGCAAGGATTGGATGCAGCTGTGTGCGCTTGGACGGACTCCTCAACCTCTCTGCGCCCACGCTCCTTCTTCTGTAAAAGGGGGTTGGATGAGTTTACCACTGCCCATCCCTTCCTGTGCTGGCACAGTGGCCCTCAGGTTGAGGCAGAGAGAAGGCAGAATCGTTTTTCAAACCTGTCCTGGGAGTGAGCCCAGGAGTGTGTGGGGCTATCCAGGGAGACCTTGTTCTGGCCGAAGGGCTCTTTCAAAGGGAGGTAGCCAGACAGTGTGAGAGCGCTGTGTGCCCTCCCCCTCTCACCTCAGGGTTTCCGTGGGCCCCAGACAACAGCCATCCTCCCCCTCCCCCCAAATAAATATCCTTGTAGTTAGACAAAGATCTTTGTGTCTTATTGACAATGTGGAGGCATTTGCGTAGATCAGAACATTGGGACATGGGTAACATTGTAAAGCACTGTCATTCCAGAACATCTATTGTGCTCATGTGGAACCTGTAGCCAGGGACAGTTGTTGGACCAGAACAAGGGGAGACCGTGTGATTTCAATTCACCAAAGAAAGGTCAAGACATTGGGAGGTTTGATGAGATAGTGAATATACAACAGATGATTTGCTCTGTAAACCTTCACCTACTTCACACTGAAAAGTTCAATTAAAAAGAAAACCAGGAAAGGTGTATGCCAGGGGTGTACATTTCACCATACTCACTCTGTTTGCTGAAGAGATAGCATGTGAAGCTAGACCATGTGCAGAAGACTATGGCATCGGGATTGGAGGAAGACTCACTAGCAAGCTGTGATTTGAAGGTGACACAATCTTGTTGAAAGCAAAAAGGACTTGATGAAGATCAGAGAGGACAGCCTTCAATATGAATGATGTTTCAATTTAAAGAAAACAAGGAGCCTTGGGTGGCCTAATGGTTACAAGTTCGTCTGCTAACTGCAAGGTCAGTAGTTTGAAACCATCAGCCGCTCCGCAGGAGAAAGATGGGCTTTCTACTCCTGTACAGAGTTACAGTCTCAGAAGCCCACAGGGACTGCTCTACCCTGCCCTGTCGGGTTGCTATGAGTCAGCACCAACTGGAGTTGTGGTTGTTGTTGTAAAGAAAAGAAGATTCCTTCCTGGACCAATAAACAACATCATGATAAATGGAGAAGAGACTGAAGTTGTCCAGGATTGCATTTTCCTGGGATTCACAATCGAGGTCTGCGAAAGTCAGGAAACCCAATCACGTATTGCATTGGGGAAATCTGCTCCTCAAAGCATGAAAAAACAAAAATGCCATGTTGAAGATTAAGGTGCGTCTGCCCTGTTAGATTTCTGGGTTGGTTTACCTTGGCTCTTCTCAACGCTGAAAGGATTCATGGGGCAGAAGCACTTTCATAATCCGAGTTACTTTTAGGAGGGAAAGGGGAGTTTCAGGTATTACAGTCTCAAAGGGTACCCACTATCTCTGGAAAGCATGCAAAGCTGAGAGGAGGTTGTGCAAGATTTCCCCACTGAAGAAGGCCACTTCCGGAGAGCGCTAAAACCCACGTGAAACCAGTGTCTGAAGCAGCGAGTGGAACCAGAGCGTGGTGCCAGCAGAGCGGAACCACCAAGAGACACACAGCTGGCCCTGCTGCTATCCCCTCCTACATTCCTTGAGGGGGCGTGGTTGTGGGTATTACCATGCCTGATGGCTAAGTTCATGGGCACCTGTGAGGTTGACCTGTGAAGGTTGACCTGCGCCTGCACCTAAGTAGGTGAGTGTAGTCTGCGCATGCTCCGTTTCAGGAGCATGCTATATTCAGGACTACGCGTGTGATGTATTATGTCCCAGGATCTGAGCAAGGTCCGCTTTGAATTGTCCCCTCGGACGTCTAATGTGAGCCTGATTCCTTTCCCACCCCTTTATTGTGGCATGACCAGCTAATTTTCGCTTAGGGTAGGCGTTTGGTGGAGTCAACCCCCTGATCCCTAATCTGGCGACCTGTCAGACCCATGCCATGCTCTTTTCCGTTGCCTTGGATGCCTTTGGAAGCTGGACAATGAATAATGCAGATCAAAGAAGAATTGATGCCTTTGAGCTCTGGCGCTGGTGAAGAATGATACTATGAACTCCCAGAAGAATAAACAAACCTCTGTTGGATGAGCACCAGCATGTCCTTAGCATTGGGGATGGTGAGACTTTGTTCCCATGTTTTGGATATTTGTAGCCATTTAATTTTTTGTTAACTTGAAGCTATTAATCAGGTCACAGCCTGATGCTGCTGCTTTGAGGGGGTAAGAAAGAGAGTGAGGCTCTTCTCTCTCTTCTCTCTGGCTCTTCGCTTCCTCCTGGCTGGGACTTCACTGAGTCTGCCTCCAAGAGTGACCCCATGTGAGCTGCTGACCTGGAGAACTGTCAGCGTCCTGTGACATATCCCCTGACCTTGGATCCATATGACTCAGCACCCACTGGCCTGTGAGCTCCCTGCTTCCCACTTCACTGCTGCAGCTCTGTGAGTCTGCAGAGGGCTTGGCTAGCATCAGACCCATGAACTTGAGTTGGACTGGGCTGGGGCGCCTTCTGGATATCAAGTTCCCTTTTATATGTAAATGAGCATCACTGGTTTTACTTCTCCTGCAAACCCAACCTAATACAGACACGTTCAGGAGAGGCCGATCTCTGGAGAAGGACATCAGGCTCTATAGAGTGGAGGCTCAGCGAAAAAGAGGAAGCGCCTCAATGAGATGGGTTGACGCCGTGGCTGCGACAATGGGCTCACACATAATGACAGTTGTGAGACTGGCACAGAACCTGGCAGTGCTTCGTTCCGCCAAAAGTCCAACAACATACATATGCATACGCATATGTCAGCAGAAAGAAAAAGGAACTTTCAGGTCAAAGAAATTATTTTGATATATACTATTCATCTTGATGCCAATAGTGATGAAATATAACTTTTAAATCTTTTAGTGTATGTTGTACATATTTGTTATGTGGAGATCTATGAAAATTATATGTCTGTAATATATGTATATAATTCATATAATTTTCTTCTATGTGTATGCTGTTGTTAGTTAAGTGCCCTGGGGTCAATTCCGGCTCTTAGAACCGCTATGTACAACAGACTGAAGCTCTGCCAGGCCCTGTGCCATCCTCACAATTGGCCCGTCATTTCTAGGCTTGGCCCCACTGTTGCAGCCCCTGTGTGTCCATCCAGCTCACTGACGATCTTCCTCTTTTTTTTTTTTTTGGCTTCTCTTCTACTTTACCAAGCGCAATGTCCTTCTCCAGAGTCTGGTCTCTCCTGAGAACATGTCCAAAGTCCGTGAGACGAAGTCTTGCCATCCGCACTTCCAAGGGGCACTCTGGCTGTGCTTCTTTCAGACAGATCCGTCCGTCCTTCTGGCAGTTCCTGGTGTGGTCACTATTCTCTGCCAACACCATCTTCGAATGCAACCATTTGTTCTCGGGTTTTTCTTTCTCAAGGGAGACCCAGCTACTGTACCTCCTGGGTAAGTTAGCCCAACCCCTGGCTGACCTTCTCTGCCTTCTCAGTAAAAGGCAGAGAAGGAGGAAACAGAAGAGTCCTGCAGGAGCCCTCAGGGCACAGCTAGTCCTTCCTGGGCCCTCCTGCCCCCAAACACTCCCAGGCTGATTCCCTGGCTATCTTGCCCTCCTCCTACCTTCCTTCTGTGTCATCTTCCCCTACACCGTGGCTCCAAATTTAAGCAGCCAGTTAAGACTGTTTAATTAAACTGAAAGAAGACTTAAATTCCATCCTTCAGTCTTACTGGCCACGTTTGGAAGGCTCAGTACGTACCAACAAACAGCCAGTCGTTACCGTATTGGACAGTGCAGATTCAGAAGCTGCCCATCACTGCAGGAAGTTCTGTAGGACAAACCAAAAACTCACTGCCACCGAGTTCATTCTGACCCACGGTGACTCCATAGCAAAGGATGCGCTTCTGAGAAGGTAACTTTACAGGAGTAGAAAGCCTCATCTCACTCCTGCAGAGAGCTGGGTGGATTTGAAGGGGTGACCTTGTTTGCAGACCAACTCGCCACCAATGCTGGAAAGCACTACACTTGGGAAGACCAATCTCCTCTGGGTCGCAGGTTCTGCAACTTTGCTGCGTCAGCTCACTAGGTGGACCAGGCACCACCAAGGCAGAGAAATCTAAATGAACCAGGAAGCATTTAAAATAGAACTTTGTTAGATTTTTTTTGCATTTAACTTTGCAGTTTATGTTCTCGTAGGACACCTGGCAGAGCCATGACTAAGCGCTTGATGACTAACTGAAAGGTCAGTGGTTCAAACCCCCCAGCTGCTCTGTGAGGGAAGATGGGACAATCTGTTCCTGGTAAGTGGCAGCCTTGGAAACCCTCTGGGGGCAGTTCCACTCTGTCCTGTAGGGCCACTCTACACTGGAATCGGCTCAATGGCACAATTTAACTTTAAGCCAAACGCCCTGAGGTGTAACATCTGTCTGGAAACACAGCATGCAGGTATGTCCTGAGAGTAGCATTCGGCATTCATATTCAACAACGGAGTCCTCTTGTTCTGAATATGGAGTCATCACATTTCCCTTGAGACTTATTTTTAAGAAAGCAAATGTTTTGAGAATGAAGATGGCAACAGGTATACAAATGTGCTTGACACAAAGGATGGATGTATGGATTGTTATAAGCATTGCATGAGCCCCCAATAATAAAACAACAGCAACTTATTTTTGTTTTTGAAATTATTGTTGGCACAAATGGAATTTCGGCTACAAAAACGTAAGCTTTGGACCCCTCTGTGCCATGGGGGAACTGACAGTGTGTTCACACGAGTATGTATGCTTTGTGACATTTTCAATGGTAAGTAGTTTTGCTGAAGTTGAGACCACTCTCTTTTCTTTGCCAAGAGGTCTCCTTTGCTTCATGTCAAGCGAGATAGTTAGTTTATTGTGCCAGCCTGGCCGATAAACACAAGTGAGATTAATTGAAGGGCAGAGAGATAAATGGCTTGGTGAGTCTCGCTTTTATTGTCTCTTGCTCTTTGATCATCTGACCAGCTGTGCTTGTTCTGTGTCTCAATTTACAGGCTACACTACCTGTGGGATGATGAGCCGGTGGACTGTGTCGCTTTAAATTGAGGTCCCTTTAAGACCACATGATTGGAATGCACATCTCTGGAGCTGAGGACTGATGGTTAGTGACAGTTGGGGACCTGCCTTGCTGTTTGTTGCCTGGGGATATATAGCCCAGCTCTCGCTACAGAGGACGGACTGGTGGCCCTCAAGACTTGAAGGACTGCCAGTGTCTCACAACTCTCTCACGGGAGTGAGTTGCACTGAGCCATTTGTACTGCTTTATAATTTCACTGTTCATTTCTTGTGTTATCTATCTATCTTTATAAATATATATATATAATTACTAGCAATCTGGTTTTGTTTCTCTAGAGAACCCTGTGTAACACATCAAGTGACATTAGAGTGAGATTTGGGTGAAGGGACATTAAGAAGAGGAACATGTCATATGCAGTCCCTGGGTGGTGCAAATGATTAATGGTCTTTACTGCCAAAGGTTGGAGGTTTCACTCCATCTAGAGCCCCTCAGAAGAAAGGCCTGGCCATCTATTCCCCCTATGGAGCTTAGTTCTTCTCTGACACACATCAAAACCAACCCGGCAGCAGCTGACACAAGAAGGTTTCATTTGGGTTAGTGGGATATAAGGGCATTTTTGTGTCATGTCCATACATGGTTAGCTTGTTGCCAGCTGTGCTACGGTGGTAAGAATTCCAGGAATACTTGGCCACACTCTGTGCTGACTCATCTGATGCTGTGCCCCAAAGGAGTGAAGCTAGAGCTGGAAATATGCCCTAGAGCGAGTGCCTCCCTTACACTGGGCTATGTGGGCAGTGGAAAGGAGCCAGGCTTGAGACCACGGGGGCCATGGAGCTGGTATGCAGAACACTCCTCCTGGCCTCAGACATGAGAAATTCTTCATGCAGCTTTTGGCTCTCAATGACCCTGATCAAATCGAAGCTCTCTCAGGAATTGTCTCACTAAAGCTGTGCACGTGTGCGTAGCAGTGAAACAAAGAGGGAGTGCATTGGTGTGTGGAGTCGTAGGCTTTATGCATGAGATCACATCTTACCATATCTGACACATCTTGTCCTGACAAAGCCTGGTGGTTCCAGGAGAAATCGCATGCTCACTTGTGGGGAAATAGCCGGAAGGAAAATATAGATACATGCTTACATACACACGCACCAGAGAGCAGGGAGCCACAAAACAAAGGAGGCACTCAATAGAGAAAGCATAACATAAAATAAGATGCCAGAGTGAGGACTACACCCACCCATCATATTGCATCAATAAATGCAAAGGGAGTAAGCCTCGTTTTGAAAGAAAATCTATCCTATGCCTTTGTAGCAGACATGTCTTAATGCCACGTCAGAGCCTCTCAGCTTCACGTGTCTAGAGCCTTTGGCCACTTATCCTGTCCTAGCCTCTGCCGCAGCGTCCAGTGCGTTCCAACCCACAGCGGCTCTATGAACAACAACGGGACACACTGCTCAGTCCTGGGCCAGCCTCACAACTGTTCTCTGAGACCATTGTTGCAGCCACTGGGTCAGCCCATCTTGGCCAGAGCCTTCCTCCTTTTTGCTGTCCCTTGGCTTTACCAAGCATGATGCCCTTCTCCAGAGACTGCCCTCCCCTGACATGTCCAGAGTATATGAACCTAAGTCTCACCATCCTTGCCTCTAAGGAGGATTCTGACTTCATCCAAGACACATTTGTTGGTTCTTTTGGCAGTCTGTGGTACGTTTTATTTTGTTTTAATTTTTAAAATTAATTAAAAATCATTTTATCGGGGGCTTGTACAACTCATCACAATCCATCCATCCATCCATCCATTGTGTCAAGCACATTTATACATCTCTAGCCATCCTTATTCTAAAAACATTTGTTTTCTACTTGAGCCCTTGGTATCAGCTCCTTCCTCCCCACTCCCTTCCCACTCCCTCCTCCCTCATGAACCCTTGATAACTTGTAAATTATTATTATTTTGTCATGTCTTACATCCTCTGACATCTCCCTTCACCCACTTTTCTGTTGTCCATCCCCCAGGGAGGAAGTTATATGTAGATCCTTGTAATCAGTTCTCCCTTTCCACCCCATCCTCCCTCCACCTTCCTGGTATCGCCACTTTCACCACTGGTCCTGAAGGGATTATCTGTTCTGCATTCCATGTGTTTCCAGTTCTTATCTGTACCAGTGAATAGCTGGATTTGTAAGGTAGAATTGGGATCATGATAGTGTGTGTGTGTGTGTGTGTAATCATTAAAGAACTAGAGGAAAGATGTATGTTTCATCATTGCTACACTGCACCCTGACTAGCTCATTTCCTCCCTGAGACCCTTCTGTAAGGGGATGTCCAGTTGCCTACAGATGGGTCTTGGGTCCCAATCTGCACTCTGCCTCATTCACAATGATATGATGTTTTGTTCTTTGATGCCTGATATCTGATCCATACCTGAGCTAGATGGTCGCTTGTTTACCTTCAAGCCTTTAAGACCCCAGATGCTATATCTTTTGATAGCTGGGCACCATCAGCTTCCTTCACCACATTTGCTTATGCACCTGCTAGTCCATGGTACCTTCAATATTCTTCACCAGCACCATAAATCAAATGCATCAATTCTTCTTTGGTCTTCCTTATTCAATGTACAACTTGCATTAAGTGTGTATGAGGCAATTGAAAACACCCTGGCTTGGATAAGGAACACTTTAGTCCTCAAAGTAACATCCTTAAATTAAAAATTTTAAAAAAGTAACATCCTTGCTTTTCAATACTTGAAAGAGGTCTTGTGCAGCCAATTTACCTAATGCAATGTGTCGTTGGATCTCTTGACTGCTGCTTCCATATGTATTGATTGTGTGTCCAAGCAAGACAAAATCCCCGATAACTGACATTTTTCCTTCATTTGTCACGCTGTTACCTACAGGTCCAGTTGTGGAGATTTTGGTTTTCTTTACATTGAGTTGTAATCCACACTGAGAACTGTAGCCTTTGATCTTCACCAGCAAGTGCTTCCAGTCCTCCTCATTTCAGCAAGCCAGTGTGTGCCATCTGCATATCTCAGGTTGTTAGTGAGCCTTTCCTAATCCTAATGCCACATCCTTCTTCATGATCCACCTTCTCTGATTATTTGCTCAGCATACAGATTGAATCAGCATGGAGAGAGGATACAACCCTGAAGCACACCTTTCCCGATTTTAAACCATACAGTATTCCCTTGTTCTAGTCACACAACTGCCTCTCAATCCATGTATAAATTTTCCATAAGCAAAATGAAATGTTCTGGAATTCCCATTTATTTCAAGACTATCCATAGTTTGTTATGATCCACACAGTTGAATGCCTTGGCACAGTCAATAAAACACAAGTAAACATCTTTTCGGTTTTCTCTGCTTTCAGCCAAGATCCATTTGCCATATCCCCTGATATGTCCCAATGATATACCCCTTGTTTCAAGATCTCTTCTGAATCCAGCCTGAACTAGTAGCTCCTTATCAATGGACTGCTGCAACAATTGTTGAATGATCTTCAAAATAATTTTACTTACATGTGATATCAGTAATATTGTTCTATAATGTGAGCATTCTGTTCAGTCACCTTACATTGGAATGAGTGCGAATACGTACCTCTTCCAATGAGTTGACCAAGTAGCTGTCATCCAAATTTCCTGGCATAGACCAGTAAGTGTTTTCCGTGTTTTGTCAGCTTGTTGAAACATTTCAACGAGCGTTCCATCCATTTTTGGAGCCTTATTTTCGGTTAATGCTTTCAGTGCAGCTTGAACTTCTTCCTTCAGCCCCATTGGTTCTTGCTCTTGAAATGGTGGATTGTTAACTAGTTCTTTTTGGTACAATGATTTTGAATATGCTTTCCATCTTATTTTGATGCTTCCTGCCTCATCTTTTACCATGGAATCTTTCAGTATTGCAACTCAAGACTTGATTTTTTTTTCTCCCTTGAGTTCTTTTAGTTTAAGATATGCACGTGTTCTTCCTTTTTGGTTTGTCCATTTCATGATAATATTTGACTGTCTTCTCAAGCTGCCCTTTGAAATTTCCCATCCAGCTCTTTACTTCACGGTTTCTTCCATTTGATTGAGCTACTCTACCGTTAAATTCAAGTTTCAGAGTTTTGTCTGACATCAGTTTGAGCTTTTATCTCTTTCCTGTCTTTTTAATGGTCACTAAATATTCTTGTTTTGCTTCCACAGCTCATCAGATCTTCTGTCATTAGTGGTCAATGTTTTTTAGATGTTCTCAAAATTCAGATGAGATAGACTCAAGATCTTATTTAGACTCTGGTGGACTTGCTCCAGTCTTTAGTTTTATCCTGAACTTCCCATATAAGCAATGGATGGTGTGTTCCACAATGTGTTAGACCGGATTGACTAGAGAAATAAATCCAGATGTACTCATATGTGTATAAAAGAGAGTTTTATAGGAAAAAGCAATTGGATATTGAGAAAACATCCCAGCCCAGTCCTGATCAAGTTCATAAGTCTGATATTAGCCCATATGTCTGATACTAGTCCATATATTCCTCTTCAGACTCACACAGTACATGATGAAATGATGCCAAATGCAGGAAGATCATAGGCCGGTGGGTGAAAAGTCTTGTGGGTCCAATGACAGTGAAAGTGTCTCAGTGCTGGCTCTTCAACAGGAAGGTGAAGCAGAGAGAGAATGTGGCCGGCCGGCCTCCCAGGAGAAAGAGAGGAAGTTCCCAGAATCCTCATAAGAAGGCCACACCCACAAGGAAGCATCATCAGGCTAATTGACAGGCTAGACTACACCCCTTCACTCTTAATATCCTCAAGTTGACACAAGATTATGTAACTACCACACACAGTCATCCCTTGGCCTGGTTTTACCTGCTCATACAGAGCTTCTCCATCACATCCTGTCACAGATATAGTTAATTTGATTTCTGTGTATTCTATATGAAGAAGTCCATGTAGATAGTTGTTGAAAAAGGGATTTGTGACGAATAAGTCACTGGTCTTGCAATGTCTGTCATGAGATCTCCAGCTTTATTTCTATCGCCAAGACCTTATTTTACAACTGCTGTTCCTTCCTGTGTTTCCAACGTTTGCATTCCAATTGCCAGTAATTATCAATACATCTTGATTGCATGTTTGATCAATTTCAGACTAAAACTATGGCAGAATTCTTCAATTTTTTTCATCACTAGCTTTGCTGGTTGGTGCATACATTTGAATAATAGTCATATTGATTGGATTTCCTTGAAGTGGGGACAGATGTAATCCTATCACAGACAGCATTGTACTTCAAGATAGATCTTGAAATGCCCTTTTTGGTGATGGACCCAACACCATTCCTCTTGACCATGTCATTCCCGGCGTAGTAAACCATATGATTTTCTGATTAAAAATGGCCAATACCAGTCCATGGCAGCTCCCTAACACCTAGGAAATCCATATTCATGTTCCATTTCACTTTGATGACTTCCAATTTTCCTAGATTCAGATTGCTTATATTCCAAGTTCCAATTATTAGATTTTTACAGCTGTTTCTTCTCATTTTGAGTTGTGCCCCATCAATAAACGAAGGCCCCAGTGGTTTTATTCTCACAGACTTTACTCCATTCATGTCATTCTGGTTGACCCTCCTTTGAGCAGGCAGCTCATCGACGGTCATATTCTGAGGGCTTTCTGACCTAAGTTCTGTCCTCCAGCACTGTTTCTGACAAAGTTTTGCTTCTATCCATTTGGCCTTGGGTGTCTGACAATTTTTCAATGCTGTTCACAGGTGTGCAGTGACCGATTCCTCTGAAGTGGACAGCTGATTCCTTCTTCGTAGGCTTCTTAGCCTGGAAGCTCCACTGAAACCTGTTTACTCTGGTGATACTGCTGGAATCAGGAATATCACAGACAGCATTATACTTCAGGACCCATCTTTAAATGTCCTTTTGGACAATGGATCCATTTCTCTTGAATGAGTCACTCAATCCCTGTGAGGGCGTGTCCATCTGGGTCTCAAAGAACCTGGGTATAGATGGCTTGAAAGCAAGAGGAAACACATTCCTTTAATAAGTTAACAGATGGTATATGGTCCAAACTGTAAACAAAATATGATCATATCAAGACATCCCAGAAGAGGAACCACATTACAGATGGAAGAAAGCTCTTTCTATTTCTCCAGATATCTTCAGTGAACTCTGTCTGGTTTTCTCTCCACCACTTGGCCTGGTGAAATAGGTTGCTTGCTCTCAACACTACCGGCTGACCTCTGTGAAAGCAACCTGCGGCATTGGCAAGAGCACAGACTCCACCGTGGTTAATAGGCAGCCTCGGGGGGGTTTGTCAGTCTAGTGTCTGATGAGCCCAAGAGTCCACGGACATTTGACGGCTCGCAGGTCTTGTCCACATGCAGGAGGTGGTTTGGATAATGTTTGCCTTGTAGGCCACTCTTCCAGCTAAGCCCGGGGCTGAAATTACAGTTGTGACTCCTTCCATAGCTATTCCTCGTCCTCTCCTTGGAGGTAAGGTAAGGTAGTTTCTCGGGGATGTAGCATGGGATGAAACAGAGGAATGAGTGGAGGTAGAAAGGACTGGAATCTTGGGATATATGAATAGAACCTGTGGTAGTTATATGAGTGTTTGTCAATTTGAAAGGATTAAGAGTGAAGGGGTGGAGTATAGCCTGTCAATCAGGTCATAGCCAATGAGGCTCTGTGTGGGCATGGCCTTCTCCTGAGGATTCTGGGAGCTCTGCTACTCCTCCTTGTAGGAGGAGACACACACTTTCTCTGTTCACTCCCTGGGAGGCATTGCAGCTGGCAAGACACATGGAACTATGCTAGCACCTTGAGCTGGAGCAGCCACATGGAGCCCCCTGCCAGCGCGGATGCTTCCACCATCACTGGGTCCACAAAGCTATCCACCTACTGGCCTGTGACCTTCCTGCATTCAGCATCATTGCATGGCTTCAGGAATCTAAAGAGGAATTGATGGACTACTATTAGTATTGACATATGGGGTAATATCAGACTTAGGAACTTGATCTTGATTGGGCTGGTCTGTTTTCTCAATATTCAATTGCTCTTGTATATAAAGCTCTTTCCTATATACATATGAGTGTCTCTGGATTTGTTTCTCTAGTCAACCCAGACGAACACAGAACTTGTGGGGGAAGTCCCTCAGCCCAGAGAATACATTCCCTTGACTGAAGATTGGGCTAACCAAGTGAATCCCCACCACTGGAAGCACTGATCCATCCACATGCAAACCATGTGTAGGGAGGGGTGTTTATAATGGCAGAGTTAATCTGCCCTGCCCATTTTTGCAGGTTACTTGGACCCCTGTATATCTCAGGCCCTACCTATATTGGTCCCCAGCTTGCTGCTATCCCCTCCTTGGCCTTGACATCTTTGGAAGTATTGGTGAGGGTCCCACTGGCCTGGTCTGCCCACATAGACTGGATATAAGGGTCTAAAGTCCGGATTTTAAATTTTTGTGTATTGCTCAATGCCCATCAAAGCAGTGATATGCAAACATCTGGGAAGAATAACAATTACATGTAAAGGCCCAGCCAGATGGCAGGTTTTAGTCCCAAATGTTATTTTTCCACAAATGTATGCAAGGGGCCTGGCTATGCTTGGCCCATCCACTTGAGTTACATTTTGATTCCACACTAGAACGTCACCTGGTTGGAGTTCAGGAACTGCTCTGGAGGTGTTGTAAAGGGGATAAAGCACAAGGGGTGACAGTGTAATAATATACATTCATCGTCCTTATGGTGCTATTTATTAAAGAGAAGGGTCCAATGGTGCAGTTCTGTGGAGTTTGGGTTGTGAATGTGGTATATTGCCAAACGAATTCCTCAGGGAACTGTTAATAGTAAAGTGTGGATCGGGGCCCTCAAACTACAGCCCATGGGCCACAGGCGGCCCACCGAGGACATTTATCTGGCCTGCTGGGTGTTTTTTGTCACCGCTGCCTGTCCTGCTTAGCAGCTGACACCTGCAGTGTGCATAGGAATTTGTACATAGTTTTTTTTTAAAACTATAGTCCAGCCCTCCAACAGTCTGAGTGACAGTGAACTGGCCCCGTTAAAAAAGTTTGAGGAGCCCTGGGTGGATGATTGCCACGTGGTGTGATCTGTCCCCCCAGTCCTCGAATAGCTGAGGGCATTTAAGAACAGTACCACTTGTGGACTTGTTGTATAGCAAAATTACTTGGGGTCCAAATGGAGGTTCTGTATTCCTACTACTGCTGGGTGCTGAGACACAGATCTGCCCTAGGAATCTTGGGATTACAGAGACTTGCGAGTGGGGATAAAGGTGGAAGAGGCTGAGAGCCTCTCCTTGGGGGATTGATGGCATAGCTTTCAGTCACCAAGATTTTGACCCGAAATCACAGTCCTAGTGAGGGGGAGATAATTATTCTCTCTCACTGCTCCAGTGAAGACCAGTTGCAGCCACCAGTTACAACTCCAAATAAATATTCATTTTAACTTATAAGGAGGCTTGTGATAAGAACCCCTGTCTTACAGGAAGCAAACATCATGAAGAAATTCTGGTCACAGCCAGGATTAGGCAAAGTGGAACTGCAAAAACAATCCCTGCCCAAGGAATGCATTTATTCTACAAAAACACTAGAAGGCTTAGCTTTCTGAGAGTGGCTTCTTTTTTCTTGAACAGGTGTCTCCAGCTGTCTTTTGGGAGTCATAGCAGCCCAGATCAACCTCAGCATGATCTTGTGTTATTCCCATGGTTCTTCACAGTCTTGACCAGAGACAGGAGGACTCAATTCTTGACTCCTCCTAGTTTCACTCCTATAGGACTGTGGTATGTCACAATTGTAGGGAGGGAGATTTATCGAGCAGTCTAATTTGATACCAAAGATGCTGTCCATGATGGACTTACCTGGCTTGCCACTCCCCTTTCTGGGAGGAATCAGAGTTGGCCATGGCATCAAATACCACACAAACTCACTCATCAAGCACTTACTTACAAGTTAAAGTACATTCTAAAGAAGGAACGATAGGTGTTCTCCACAGAATGGAGAAGACTCAGTTATGATACAAAGCAAGGGCTTTTATATCTTGATGTGAAATATATGCTTAGGGGAGAAAGTCAGGGTTTTTCTGGGAATAGGAATGTTCCCCCAGCCTCCTACCCCCGCCCAGTTTGAGTGACATCCCTTGTCCCTTGTGTTACTCTGGGTAGACTAGTGAGAGAAACAAATCCAGGGAGACTCATATGTGTGTAAGAGAGAGTTTTATATTAAAGAGTAATTGTATATTAAGAAAACATTCCAGGCCCGTCCAGATCAAGTCCACAAGTCTGATATTAGTCCATATGTCTGATTCCAGTCTATACATTCCTCTTCAAACTCACACAACACATGCAATGATGCTGAGTGCAGCAAGATCGCAGGCTAGTGGGTGGAAAGTCTTGTGGATTCAGTGGTGGTGGAAGCATCTCAGTGTTGGTGTGAGTCTCCATGTGGCTCCTCTAGCTCCAGGGCTGTGGATCCATCAGCATAGCTCCATGTGGCTTGTCATCAGGGATGTCAAGGGGAGAGTGCATCTACCATCTGATAAGCTTTTTGTCTCCATAGTGCCTCCAAATGAGGTCATCAAGCTGTGACCCGATTGACAGGCTAAACTCCACCCCTCCACTCTTAATAGTCTCAAGTTGACACTAGAATATGTAACTGCTATACCCCTCTCCTGTCTTGAATTGGTTGGGCTCTGAACTGCCATGGTGCTAGAGGATATGCGCCTTTTACAATACTAGTGAATCTAAGGGTATCTAAGTCATTTGCCACCCCTACTCCGGAGGCTCCAAGTTGGTACAGCCCCTTACCTCAGAGTCCCTGCTCTTGTGGTTTTAGCCCCCTTTTCTGCTCGGAAAGCAATTATTTGGAAAAGGCACCAAATGCAGGAATTTCCTTGTTCTGTCCTTAACAGTACATACTTATCGTCGAGCAAAACTCAATAGGCGATTCTCCTTTTCAGGCTATTTGTGTGGACATGCTCATTTCGCTGCTATCACCCAACATTAGGTCATTAAAAGAAATTAAAAAACGTTACCAATTTGGGATCGCGCACACCCCTTAATAAAATCCCATTAAGACCGACCCCTTACTTCCATCGTTCTTTATTATTTTCTAAAGAGAAATATCAGGCCATTTGTTCGCGGAGGTGCTCCATATAATTCACTGCAACACGAGGGGTGACAAGTGAACCGTCAGAACAATCAGATGCTCCCACACAGAGGGCAGACAAATTAGCTGGCATCTCCATACAACCCTAGGCTTGCTAACGACTGCTTTTCTGACGTGTCCGGCTTCTTAAGGTGCTCGGGATTCCGAGGCAAACGGTCGGTCCGGGAAGGGTTCGGAGCTGGGTCGAGTCCTAGTCGGGCCCTGAATCGCTACGTCTTCCTCCCTGGTTAAGCGCATCGCCCACTGGGAGCCTTCCCCGCACCGCGGCGAGGCCGGACTCTCGGGCGGCCCGGACCCCAGACGCCAGAGCCGGGTTTCCGGGGCCCACTTGCTGCCGCGCACCAACCGGAAGCTCCCTATGGGCGGGAGCTCCCGGTGGGCGGGAGCTCCCGGTGGGCGGGAGCTCCCGGTGGGCGGGAGCTCCCGGTGGGCGGGAGCTCCCGGTGGGCGGGAGTTCCCGGTGGGCGGGAGTTCCCGGTGGGCGGGAGTTCCCGGTGGGCGGGAGTTCCCGTGGGGGAGGTTGGAGCTACTGTCGGCCAGATGCTGGTTTCGAGAGAGGCACGCCCCGCGAAGGTGATTCGGTCCATTCTGGTTTTCACCTCGGAAAGCCGCAGCTGGTCCGCTTCTAACGGTGTTTTGTGAGCGCCGCCTGGCGTCGCCGACCCGGGGGCCCTTTCCCTGGCTCTCGGCCCACAGGGCGCCCGGGGCACCTCTGGCCGGCTCAGTCTCCTCTCACTCTCCTTAACCTCCTTCCTGCACCGAGGCCGCTACCAGACCCTTTGTTCCATGGCCCAGGCCCGCATTCCCGCATTCCCGCATTCCCGCATTCCCGCCCACCTCTTCTGGAGCCCCGGCGTCATTGTGTGGCATACCAGGTATAAGCGACAGTTGGGGGTGTGTCTCACTCGGAACTCCTAATTGCGTTGGTTGTCAACCTGGTTGTACCGTTTGGCTTGGAGGAGGAGACGGATTCTTAACCCTTTGGCTGTGGTTGGGTCGGGAAAAGTTAGTACTTGGCTTCAGTGTTGGCGTTGAAGGCTAAGTGGGAAGATGAGAACTTAAAAAGTACTGCCGCGTTAGGACTCAAATGATCTGTGTATTTGAATGTTCCAAAAGTGTGTCTGAGACAACCACAAATAGTGTTACTCGCCCTTACTCACTTCGTTTTTATTTTTTAGGGATTAGGTTTCAGAGCTGCTGACAGATAACCGAGACTCAGGTTTCAGCCAAGTTCCCGACCAGTTCATCCTCTTACAGAGTTAATAGCCTTTTGTCGGCTAGACAAGAAACAATTTACCTTTTTCGTGGAATTTTTATTAGGTAGGTTACATTTTATCCAATAAATTACATCAAGGTAGATGAGTGTTGAGTATAACTATTCACATTCCACTTGTATTCTTTGTGTGAATTTTCTTGTTTTTAAAAAGCTTTTTGTGATTTGGGTGAAAGTTTACAGAGCAAAGTGATTTTTTTGTTCAACAGCTCATAAACTCTGTGATTCGTGGCATTAATTGCAATCCCCACAATGTAATAACATTGTTCCTACTTTCTGTGTTTACTGCTTTTTCTTCGGTTTTAAAAAAACAAGTTTAGTAAGATGTCACACATCACACTCACCTAACTGCACTGTACAATTAAATGGGTTTTCACTATATTTACAAAGTTGTGCATCACCACTATCAATTTAGATCATTTTCATCAATCCAGAGGAAAGCTATATTCATTAGCAAGTGATCATGCTTCATCTCCCCTCCCCCAGTGTCTGCCAGCCCCTCATTTACTCTCTTTTTAGAATTCCCTATTCTGGGCATTACACTTAAATGGAATCAGATGGGGTGACTTTTGTGACTGTTATCTTCTACTTAATGATTTAATCTCACTGAGGATAATAATTTCAAGGTTCATCCAAGTTGTAGCATAAATCATTTTCATTGCTGAATAACATTCCATTGTATGGATATACTAGTTTGTTTTTCCATTCACCAGTTGCATATAGGGTTGCTATCAGGGTTTTAGTTTTGATTATAAGAGGGGACTTCAAAAAATGAATCAATGGAATTAAAAAATAATGAATAATGGGTTTTTTCCTTTGAGTTTTTTTAACCCCTTTGTATACCTTGGAGTGGACTTGCTTGGCTATATGTTAGCAGTATACTTAGCTATTTGAGGAACTGCCAAGTTGTTTTCCAAAGTGGCTGCAGCATCTTGTATTTCCATCTGCACTGAATAAGGGTGCCAATTTCTCCACTTCCTCTCAAACACCTCCATTGTCTTTTTATTGTAGCCACCCTATGTGTGTGATTTACAAACATCTCCCTAATGACGAAGGAAGGCAACTTGGTGGGGCAATGGCTACACCCTGATGACCAGGAAGGCCAGTGGTTCTGGTCTACCAGCCACTCAAGGGCTTGTGGGCTAGCTTGAGGGTTTCAGGGCTAGTTTGGGGCTTTGAGGATTAGTTTGAGGCCTGAGAGCCAGTTGGAAGCCTTGAAGTCTAGTTGGGTGGGCTTGAGGGCTAGAAGCATGCATCTTGGGAACACCCACTGGCAGCCCCCCAACAGAAGCTTGCTTTTTGGGTTGGTTATAGCAGAAGCATGCCACTGGGTGGGGGTAGGTAGGAGTGGGAGCATGCAAAATCATGCTTCTTGGACACACCCTCTGGAATACCCTTGCCAGAGCATGCCTAGAGGGGAGAGGGGCTAGTGTCAGACTGCAGCCAGAAGCATGCTTCTGGGAAGCTCCCCCTGGTCCCTCCCCAAACATGCTTCTGGGGGCATATAAGAGTGGGATGCTGCCAAGAGCCTGTTTCTGGGGAGCTCCTCCTAGCTGCCTCCTGCCAAAGCATCCTCTGGGATTTTGTAGACTGGGACCCTGTCAGAAGCCTCTTGAAGCATACCTCTGGGGAATAGTGCAAGAGTGGGACCCCACCAGAAGTCTATTTCTGATGGCTCCCACTGTTGGTGTAGGAATGGGACCCGCAAGGAGCATGCTCTGGGGGCCTCCCATTTGCAGCTTTCACTAGAATCATGCCTCTCGGGGGTGAAGGAGTAGGGCACCGTGCGAAGCATGCTTTTGAGGGTGTCTCCCAGGCAACCACCTGCCAAAAGCATGGCTAGGGGACTTGGAAGAGAGGGACCCTGCCAGAAGATTGCTAGTGGAGGGCTCCTCTGGGAGGCCCCACAATCCCGAAACAAGCCACTGGGGGCGATATAGGAGTTGGGACCCCACCAGAAGCATTCCTTTGAGGAGGGGGGTATAGGACTGGGACCCTGCCAAAAGAAAGCTTATGTGGAGCTACCCTGGCAGCCTCCACCAGAAGCATGCCTCTGGGGTGGGTGTAAGAGTGAGACCCCGCCAGAAACAGGCTGCTGGGGGCTTCCCCTGCTAGCACCCCTCCAGATACATGCATCTGGGGTGGTGGTGGTATAGGAATGGGATCCCACCAGGAGCATGCTTCTGAGGGGCTCCCCCTGGCAGTCCCCACTCCGGAAGTTTGCATCTGGTGTGGGGGTGTAGGAGTGTACACCAGCAGTATGCTTCTGGGAGACTCCCCCTGGCATCCTGTCGAAAGCCATGCCTCTGTGGGGTGGGTTTGGGTGTGGGTCTAGGAGTGGGACTCTGCCAGAAGCATACTTCGAAGTTGTGTCAGGATAGCCAGCCCCTAACGAATCATCGCAGGTCTGGTAGGCCCAATTGTACAGAGATAATAAGTAAACATTACTGTAGTAAAGTCATTGAGGTCATGAGAGATAGAAGAGAGAGTAAAGTGAAGGAGTCAGACATATTTCATGGTAGTATGCTCACTTCAGCCCCACTTGGTGGTCCACATGGAGATGGAAGAGGAGAGGGCAGGAGAGAGTTATCTGAATTGGGTGTGGCCCCAGGAGAGGGTGCCTCACCGGAGCCATTGAACTCAACTTTGCCAGCCGTGAGTGTTCCAAGCTCCAGCTAAGAAGGTATCCACCGGTCCCTTCCGCAGGCTGAGTCCACGGCTTATCCTGGCCAGTCTGCCCTTGTGCTGAGCCCTTTACTCTGGGCACTCACCTCCCCGTGGCTCAGGGAAGGCCCTGTTAGGGCCATTGCTGGTCCTAGTCTCAGACCTTCCCAAGGAACAGGGCACTCAGCTTGAAGCCCCACCGATGAACTTCTCTCCGCCCTACTTATTGTGGGATAAACAGTGTTGTCTGCTTGCTCTGGATGGCTGATAACCCCCAGGGAGAATAACCCCTGACCTACTACTTTCCTTGGCCTCCAAGTGTAGTCATTTACCATACGTAGCAAGCACCTAAGTTTGGCATATATTTGGGGGAGGCAACTCGGGAGAAATCTTTGTTTCCTGTAGGGTTGCTCCCCACCAGCTCCAGCAAAAAGCATGCCTCCATCCGGAGTGTGGGAGTGGGGCCTACTTTTTTGCAGGGCGTGCCAGGAGGAGCCCACCAGAAGTATGCTTCTGGAGGGGTCTCACACCTACACCCCCCCCCCAGAGCATGCTTCTAGTGGAGTCCCTCTCCTATACCCAAACCGAGCCTGCTAGGTAGCACGTTTCTGGCAGGTTCCCACTCCCCCCCCCCCAAGAGTTTACTTCTGGTGTGGAGTGCAGGGGGATCCCCAAGAAGTATGCTTCTGGTAAAGTCCCACACCTACACCCACGCCCCTTCCCAAAGCCTGCTTCTGGAGGGGAGGGAGGTTCCAGGGAGTGCTCCTCTGTAGCAGGCTCAGGTCCCATCCTATACAACCCCGGAGGGAGGCTGCTGCTGAGGAGGGGTGCTAGGGTGAGCCCCCTAGAGGAATGGTTCTAGTGGGATCCCACTCCTATACCCCTCCCCCACCCCACAGCATAATTCTTGTAGGGGGGGTCAGGGGGAGCTCCAGAAGCATGCTTCTGGCAGGGCCCCACTCTTTCAGCCCCCCCACATAATGCTTCTGGTGGAGTGCAAGGGGGAGAATACTTTAAGAGAGAGATTCAAGGAGCCCCCCAAGCATGCAAGGGGGTTTCTCCAGAAGCATGCTTCTCTTGGGGTCCCACTGCTACAACCCTCTCTGTAGGATGCTTCTGCAGGCAGATTCAGAGGGAGCCCCACAAAAGCATCCTGATGGGGTCCTACTCCTACACCCCCTCCCCAGAACATGCTTCTGGTGAGGGGTCCTAGGGGGGCTCCTCAGTAGCAGGCTTTTAGCAGGGTCCCACCCCAACATCCCTTCTCCAGATCCTGCTTCTGGCGGTGGGTGCTGGGGGGAGCCCCCCAGATACATGCTTCTGGCAGGATTCCACTCCTACAATCCCCCTAGAGGATGTTTCTGGTGTGTGTGGGGCAACGAGAGCCCTCAGAAGCATTCTCCTGGTGCGGTTCCATTTATACCTTCTTCAGAGCCTGCTTCTGACTGGGACCGACTCTTATACCTGCCCCAACTATGTTTCTGGGGAAGGTGCCAGGGGAAGCTCCACAAAAGCAGGCTTCTGATGGGTTCCCATTCCCACATGGCCCACCAGAGACATATCTCTCATGAGGGGCTGCCAGGGAGAGCCCCCCAGAAGCATGCTTTGGTGGTGTACCCCTGCCACCACCCCCCAGAGCCTGCTTCTGGTAGGGGTTGGGGGCAGGAGGAGCCCCTCTCAGAAGCACGCTTCTGCCTGGGTGCCACTCCTACATACCCCCAGAGCCTGCTTGGTGGGGTGGGGGTGGGATGGGAGGGGGAGAAGGGGGGTATCCCTTCAGAAACATGCTTCTGTCAGGATACCACTCCTACACCTCCCTACAGACTGCTTTTGATGGGGGTGCCAGGGGGAGCTCCCCAGAGCTTGTTTCTGGTGGGGTTCCACTCCTACCCCACCCTGCTGAGCATGCTTTTTTCAGGAGGTGCTAGAGGGAGACCCCAGAATCATACTTCTGGTGGTGTCCAACTTCTACAGCCGCCCCCAAGCATGCTCCCAGTGGGGGGGGGTGCCAGGGGTCCCCCAAGAAGCATGATTCTGGTGGGGCCCCACTCCTACAGCACCCCAGAGTATGCTACTGGCAGGGGTGGGGTAAGGGAGAGCCCCTAGAACAGACTTTCTCACAGGCCCAGATCTTCAAGAATTAACAGGTGTCAATTTACAATAGAATTTACTAATGAATTTACTGTAGAGCTGGTTTATCCTTATTGTTAGGTGCCATCAAGATGGTTCCAGCCCATAGCAACCCTATGCACAACAGAATGAAACATTACATTGTCCTGCGCCAACCTCACAATTGTTCCTATGTCTAAGCTCATCGTTGCAGCCACCGTATCAATACATCTCTCTGAGGCCTTCCTCTTTTTTGCTGCCCCCGCACTTTACCAAGCCCGATGCCCTTCTCCAGGAATTATCTCCTGACAATCTGTCCAGAGTGTGCAAGACAAAGTCTTGCCATCCTTGCCTCACAGAAGCACTCTGGCCTCACTCCTTCCAACACACACTGGTTTGTACTGTTACGCCAGGGTATTTTCATGACCTTCTCCAGCACCACAATTCAAACGCAGTGGTTCTCTTTCGGTCTTCCTTATTCAGTGTCCAACTTTCACATGCAAATGAGGCAATGGGAAATGCCTTTTAACAAACTAAATCTCAATTAAATATGGTACATTTACAGAGTTGATCAACAGCCGACAGTCTTCCACTTCCCTCTATCAACATGGATTTAATTTGTTCCAACTGTCCCATTGAGTTGCAGACAGTAGTAGAGCTAATTTCCTAATTCTTTCTCATTTTGTACCAAAATGTGTTAGTCCAGGTGGACTAGAGAAACAAATCCAGAGACACTTATATGTGTATCAGAAAGAGCTTTATGTACAAGAGCAATTTTACATTAAGAAAGCAGCCCAGTCCAGTCCAAATCCGTGTGTCTGATATTAGCCCATATGTCCAGTACCAGTCTATAAATTTCTCTTCAGACTCACGCAACACATGCAATGATGCTGAATGTAGGAAGACCACAGGCTGGTGGGGGGAAAGTCTTGTGGATCCAGTGGTGGAGGAGGCATCTCAGTGCTGGCAGGGTTCTCCACGTGGTTCCTTCACCTCTGAGGCTTTGACTTCCATCAGTCAGTCTCCATGTGGCTTGTCAACAAGAATGTCTCTCTGGGAGTGGCCTGTTTCCTGCCTCCAAAATGTGGTCATCAAACTGCATCATGCTTGACAGGCTAAACTCCACTCCCTCACTCTTAATTCTCTCAAATTGACAACAGATTATGTTACTACCACCCCGAATCATCATGTCACCACGTCTCTGAGTTCAGTGGGTATTTCTGATCCATGGCACAGTGCTACTTCCACTAACTTTCTGCTTCTTGTCACCAGTCTCCCAGTCTCCAAGTGATATGATGTGACTTGGAACTTTGCTTCTGATTTTTTCTCCCTATAATTCTGAAAACCTCCAATATCATTGGTAATTCAAATGCCTTGTAATTACAGGAAAGAGTAAAGTTTTAAAATTAATATCTCATGGACCATTTATTAATGTGAGAAAAGCATCGTGATACATTTTCAGGGGACAAGAACATACAATTCCATAGATGTATAGATTTTTACTTCACTACACCTGTGGATTTGTTTAGGTAAGATGTATGTTTGGTGTGTGTTGGACATGTAAAAAGAGAAAATAGTATTAGAACGATGTTTTCTGTGCATGAAAAGGGAATCAACGAATTCTAGAAAGTTCGGCAACCGAGGACTCTGGTAACCCTGAACTTTGCAACTGGGGCTACATTCACTGGTACCTTCTGTTAACAGATTCCGTCACTGCCAAAGAAGTAGTCTTGTCTGAGAAACCACTGATCTCCAAGGAAACAGACCTTATTGAGCCAACCTTGTTAGATGAACTAATCTGTCACACTGACTCTGTAGCCTCTGTGTACCATCAGCTTCCCAATGCGTTTGTAGAAGGAAGTCTTAGGATCCATAACAAACACCCATTCAATATGGAAGCACTGATTCTGGTGACAACCCTGTTGGCACGATCACTGCAACCAACTTGGAACAACCTCAGCTTCTTTACTCAGGCAACCTTTTGATTCCTCAAGGAGATCTTTTGAATCTTGATCTTAGTCTCCCAGTCAATGAGCCACAGGTGTCTTCCATGCAAATGGGAGCAGTGGATCTCTTGGCAGGGGAACTAGATAGTCTGGCTGGGCAGTCCTGCATCCCATCTTCAGTGCCTGCAAAATTTGCTCTTCCACCTACTACTGCTGACCACCTACTACTGCTGAATGACCTTTTTGAATTTTCCACAGAAACAGGAGAATATGTGACTGCAGCAAAGTTTAAAGGCTTGGAGATTTCAGGAACATTCACTTACCATCAAGGCGACATCTATATGGAAATGAACTTCACCCACACAGGTTTGCAGCACATGACAGACTTTGCCATCCAGTTAAACAAGAATAACTTTGGTGCCATGCCCAGCACACCTCTGACCATCTATACACCACTGATGCCAAACCAGAGCATTGACATCTCCCTTCTTCTCAACACCTTAGACCCAGTCATGAAGATGGAACTTCTGCAGGTGGTTGTGAAAAATAATATGGATGTCGTGGTAGTTATATAACAGTCAATTTAAGGATTAAGCGTGTAGGGGTGGAGTCCAGCCTGTCAATCAGGTCATAACCAATGAGGCTTCTGTGTGGGCATAGCCTTCCCCTAAGGATTCTGGGAATTCCACTATTTCCTCCTTGGAGGTGGGAGACTCTGCTCACACCCTGGGAGACAAGCAGCTGCCACAACACATGGACCCACCCTGATGCAGCCCTAGGTGCTGGAGAAGCCATGCAGAGACCTCCCAGCACTGAGATGTTTCCAATGCCACTGGATCCAAAGACTTTCTACCCACTCGCCTGTGATCTTCTACATTCGGTGCCATTGCATGTGTTTCGTGAGTCTGAAGAGGACTTTATAGATTGGTTTTGGACATATGGGCTAATATTGGACTTATGGACTTGATCTTGACTGGGCTGGGATGTTTTCTCAATGTCCAATTGCTCATACATAAATCTCTTTCTTATACCCATATGTGTGTCCATGGATTTGTTTCTCTAGTCTACCCAGACTAACACAGATGTTTTCTACTTCAGCTACCTCATTCCATTCAATATGCTTTTTGTAGAAGATGGCAAAATGGAATGCCAGATCTTCTTTGCAACATGGAAGGATATTCCTAATGAAAATGAACTTCAGTTTCAGATGAAGAAATGTCATTTAAATGCCAACACTGTTTCCGGAAAATTGCAAAACAGCAATGTTTATATTGTTGCCAAGCAAAATATGGAAGAGCAGAACATACTGTACCAATCGCTGAAGCTCATGGGAAATGGATTTTGGCCAAACTTTTTATCCAGTCAGGAAACCCAATTATATATTGTCACTGAAGTGCAGAGCTTCTGAAGTCTCTCAGTACATCTATCAGATTTATGACAGCATCTTAAGAAACTAATGGACGGGTCCAGTGCCCTCCAGCAACCCTGTGTTTCGTGTAAGCCATGAGCTCTTCACTGGAGGAAATTGCTTTGATGTACAGAATCTAAACACAAACACACTGAGGGTACCCACTAAAGTAGTGACTGATGTAACCTGTACTAACAGTAGGGCATCACCTGCTGCATATTTTGAGCTTCGTGTGAACCTGTATAACCACTGCTTCAATCGCTTCCCATTTGTCACCTGCTGCTGCTATCTGGTCCTTACTTGTGGCCTTCTCCATGCTATGCCAATGATTGGTGTTGTCTACATCTGCTTTTGAGTGTCATTTGATATTTTGAAACCAACCACTCCTTTCAAAAGCAGAAAAGAGGGAAAAGTAAAGTAAGGAAGTGTTCCTGAAAAAAAAAGTTTCATTTTGTACTTTAAGTTTTATTTCATCGGTCGATATGGGGTCCCTGCTGAATCAAATGAATAAGCCCTGCTCTTCTCTTTTAACACAAGAGAAGCAGTTTTACTCTGAGCCAGAATCACCTCTACACAAACTAAAACAACACCTGGTTGGTTTTTATTCTGTTTTTTAATACAATGAGGATACAGAAATCCTGGTGGCACTGTGATTAGAGCACTGGCCATCGAAACTCCAGTTTCTAAGGAGAACTATTACATTATCTGTCCATAAAGATCTACAGTCCAGAAAACCCTATATAAAGTCCCTGTGAGTTGGAATAGACTCAATGACAGAGTATGATTGTATGATTGGAGTCAGAAAGCATGTTCTCTCCCATTTTGTGGAATGAGTTTAATGGCCCAGAACTGAAAGTAGTTAACAGGAAGTGAAAGTTTCCTGTTTTACAAAGTTGTATTCAGCAAGTCAATTCAAGTCTGCAAACAAATTGCCCCAGTCCCTGCCCCCGTCCAGCACAGCCACCTTCTGCTGTGGGTCTCGGACATTTTCAGGATGCGACTTTTCTCTGTTTCTTGCATGGTCATCGGTGTCAGTGTCCTCAGACGGCAGGCTCTTAATCTGAAAACAGGCTGTGCTGACTGAAAGGACCATGGAAAGGAAAGACATTTCCTTTGCGAAGTCCTCAGGAGATCGATTGATGCAGTGGCTGTTGCAACACTGGGCTCCAATATAGCAAATATTGTTAAGACAGTGTGGTGGTGTTAGGTGCCTTGGAGTCAGTCCTGACTCCTTGAGAGCCTGCATGCAGTAGAAGGAAATACTGCCTGGCCCTGTACCCTCCTCACAGTGCTGATATTGGAGCCCAATTTTCCCAGCCATGTGTCACTTTATCTCCATGACAGTCTTCTCTCTTCTCCTCTTCCCTCTCCTCCTCCTTTGGTTTAAAGGACAGTGTAGGATTAAGCAGTGTTTCCTTCTGCTGTCCAACACAATGGGATACTTAGATTTTATAGATCTGCAGTGAGGTTGAGTGCATATATCACTGGAAATTTTGTAAATTACATGGTAGCATTTTTCACTTTGGAGGTCTTACAAAGAATTTATGTGTTTTCCTTTTAAGATACTCCTTGTTATACAGCTTGGAAATAATCAAATTACTTTTCATAATTATTTCATGATTATTTTCTTGGTTTAGTTTCATTATGGTTTAGATTCTGCATAATCAGACAGGCTTACAATATACTATACATATCCGGTAACACTCTCATCCTTTCCATTACTGACCCAAATAAAATTTATCATCTGAAAAAATTCATTGATTAAATTACTCATTGATTTTAATCCCTCAAGTTATTTTACTGAATGCTTTTAGAAAATTATAAGGTCCATCTGAGCGAAGGGGCAGCTCTCAGCCATAGCCAGCGTCTCTAACCCTTTCTCCACCCCCATGAGGTAGCTCCATACTGTGACACCTCGTCTTCTCAAAATAGTCTCACAGAGACCTTGCCCCCTCTCTTCACCATTCCCCTGGTGCCACAGGCAATGTGGGGAATAGTAGACTCCTTTTAGACATAATGATTTATTTCTGCCCCCAAAGATTATTAACATGGGATTCCTTTGTTCTCTCTCTCTCTGACTTTCTGCACCTTCTCCTGTGGCCGCAAGTCCCTCAGTCTCTTCCTCTCTCTAGCTCTCCCTTCTTCCTGTCAGATATTCTCTCTCTACTGTCTTCCAAACTTCCTTTAACCTGCCCTCTTTACTCTCATTCCAATCTAAACACCCTGGCAGTTCGTTAACTCTACTAAAACCTGTTAATTAAAATCTATTATCTGGCTCTGCTTTTCCTTTATTCCCGTTCCAACATAATGGTGCTGAAACTCTAGAGAGGTATTTGTGGCCAGGACTGTTGAGACATTAGCCTCTCTAATACTGATTCTCTGGTGGCCTCTTCCCGGACCCATCACAGCAGTCTTGTATGTCTGCGGTTAGAGACATTCCAATTCGAAAGGATCTGTGAGTGTAAAATCCAAAGCTCCCCACTCCAGGGTCATCTGCAGTCAGATGTCCTTCTCAGCCAGTGGCTCCTCTCACGAGCTCAATTTTTCACTCATTCAGCCTTTGATTATAGGATGTACTGTGAATGCAACCTGGAACTGCTGGGTATCCAACTGATTATAGAAAATCTAGCGACTACAAATTAATCCTCACAATTTGAAATGTCCACTAGATGGCACTCCTGACTTAAAAATTCTAATGATTACTGCAAATCAAATTCTTTTTTTCAACAACCATACTTGCAAGCATTCTATAGTCTCCGCTCTCATCCCCATCTCTATCAGGATTGCCTTCCTCCTCAATTCCTGCAAGCCCAGGGTAAAATTGCCCTTCTAGTTTTTCAGATCACATTAAGCCTCAGTCAGCCTCTTCCTTTAGTGCTGTTTCACCCCCTCCTCAAGAATGTCTTCTTCCTTTGTTCTAAACCCCTCCCACTCCCACCTCCACCACCTTCTCCTCCACCACCTTCTGACATTCTGTAATCCCATCTCCTCCACCTCCATCTCCTCCACCACCTTCTGACATTCTGTAATCCCATACCCCCTACCCTGTTATCTATACAACTTCTGCAGTCATTTCTCCCTCCCCACACCACAAGTTTCTCCCCTCACTCCTTCTGTGTCAGAGTGCCCTCCCATCAGCACCATCTTCTGAGCAATCTGACATCTCTCCCCTGCTGCTGGCATCATTCCTTCCTCTCACCAGTTTTTGTTCAACTCTTCCCTGCACAGAAGCAGCTTCTTTGAATCCAGAGTCCATCCTCAAACCCTGCCTCCTTCCTTCCTCTCCGAGAAGTCATGGGAGCAGAAGGGCTGGTAAAAATGCATATTCTTTTCTCAAATTTATGGTTTATTTTTTTCTAGGAAGATGTCTGGAAACTTTTGCCTCTGACGTAGACATTTATGCCAGAAAGTTTAAAATATCACTCAGTCTTATAATCTTACCTGGAAAGATATTCATATTATTCATATAACTACTCTGGCTCCTAAAGCTTGAAGATAAACAAGCGGCCACCTAGCTGAGAACCATCAAAGCCTACATGGAAGAAGCAAACCAGCCTGTCTGACCCCAAGGTGCAGAAGGGTCCAGTTATCAGATATCAAAGAGCTAAAAACCATATCAGTGGGTGCCCAGCTCCCTGATATGATCAATGAAGCCAAACGTGTGCATAAGCAAATGTGGTGAAGAAAGCTGATGGTGCCAGGCTATCAAAAGAGATAGTGTCTGGTGTCTTAAAGGCTCGAAGATAAACAAGCGGCCATATAGCTCAGAAGCAACAAAGCCCACATGGAAGAACACAACAGCCTGTGTGACCATGAGCTGTCGAAGGGATGAGGTATCAAGCATCAAGGAACAAAACACCATTCATTGAAAATGTGGGTGAGTGCAGAGTGGAGACCCAAAGCCCAATGGTAGCCAACTGGACACCCCTTGCTGAGGGGTTGGGGGGAGGAGATGAACCAGGCAGGGTGCAGGGTAGCAATGATGAAACATATAAATTTCCTCTAGTTCTTAAATACTTCCTCCTCCCCACTATCATGATCCCAATTCTACCTTGCAAAACTGGCTAGAACAGAAGGTGTACATTGGTACAGAGAGCAACTGGAAACACAGGGAATCCAGGACAGATGACTCCTCCAGAAACAGTGATGAGAGTAGTGATGCCTGGAGGGTGGAGAGACTGTGGGGTAGAAAGGGGGAACTGATTACAGGAATCTACATATAGCCTCCTCCCTGGGGGAGGGACAGCAGAGAAGAGGGCAGGGGGAGATGTCAGACAGTGTAATATATGACAAAATAGTAATATATGAATGATGAAGGGTGCACGAGGTAGGGGAGAAGTGGGGAGGGAGGGGGAAAATGAGCAGCAGATATTAAGGCTCAAGTAGAAGGCAAATGTTTTGAGAATGATGATGGCAACCAATGTACATATGTTCTTGACAATGGATGTATGTATGGACTGTGATAAGAATTGTATGAGATATAAACAATACCCTCCCCTTGGGTGGATTAATGCCCCATGACCCCACTACCCTTTTCTTCCTTGTATTCATCCTTTTGTTTTCCTTTCCCCGCTTCCTCCACCATTGTCTACCATGTACATCCCTGGTTTTGGTCTGGTCTCTTCCATACTACACAGTCTTCACCCCTAAAATGTTTGTATATATGGCGGGAAAAAAATGTTTGTATACAGTAGTTTTTTTCCCTATGCCACTTTTGCTTTTTTAAAAATGTTTTAATTCTTACCTCAGCGGGCTCATGTTGTACTTGTCCTTTTGTGCCTGACTTACCTCGCTTAGCATGATTTCCTCTAGTTCTTCCCATGCCGCTATGTGCCTCATACGTTCATCACTGCTTTTTAGTGATGCCTAGTACTCCATTGTATGTATATACCACAGTTTTTTAATCCAATCGTCAGTTGATGGAAATTTGGGTTGCTTCCAACTCCTTGCAATTCTGAACTGTGCCGCAATGAACACTGGAGCACAGATGTCTGGTCTTGGTTTGTTTCTTGCCTCTTCTGGGTATATGCCCAGTAGGGGGATTGCTGGGTCATATGGTAACTCTATTTCCATCTGTTTTAGGTATCGCTAGATTGATTTCCATAGTGGCTGTACGTACTTACAGTCCCACCAGCAGTGGATGAGAGTTCCTGTCTCCCCTCAGCCCCTCCAACACTTGTTGCTTTCTGATTTTTTGAATTGGGCTACCTTTGAGGGTGTCAGGTGGTACCTCATTGTTGTTTTAATTTGCATTTCTCTTATGGCTAAAGATCGGGAACATTTTCTCATATGTTTGTTGGCCATTCGGATTTCTGCGCCTGTGAAACTTCTGTTCAAGTACTTTGCCCACCTTTCAAGTGGGCTATTGGTTTTTTCTTTTTGGAAGCTAGCAAAGTGGGTGAACAAGTAAATGTGGTGAAGAAAGCTGATGGTGCCCGGCTATCAAAAGAGATAGTGACTGGGGTCTTAAAGGCTTGAAGATAAACAAGCGGCCATCTAGCTCAGAAGCAACAAAGTCCACATGGAAGAACACACCAGCCTGTGTGATCGAGTGGTCCTGAAGGGATCAGTTACCAGGCATCAAAGAACAAAAAATCATATCATTGACTGCACACCTCCATGATAGGATCGCTGAAGACAAATGGGTGCATAAGCAAATGTGGTGAAGAAAGCTGATGGTGCCCAGCTATCAAAAGAGATAGTGTCTGCGGTCTTAAAGGCTTGAAGGTGAACAAGCGGCCATCTAGCTCAGAAGCAAAAAAGCCCACATGGAAGAAGCACACCGGCCAGTGCTATCACGAGGTGCCAAGGGACCAGGTATAAGGCATCATGCAAAAAAAACAACAACGATATAAGTGTGTGTATATATGTGTATATGTATATGTATATATATACACCATATTAAATGAAGGGGGAAGTGCAGAGTGGAGACCCAAGGCCCAAGTGTCGGCCAATGGAGATCCCCTCATAGAGGGGTTTAGGAGAGGAGATGGGTTAATTAGGGTGCGAGGTAGTACCGATGAAGAACACAGCTTTCCCCCAGATCCTGGATGCTTCCTCCCCCCAACTACCATGATCCGAATTCTAGCTTGCAGGGCTGGATAGGACAGAGGCTGTACACTGGTACATATGAGGGCTGGAGGTACAGGGAATCCAGGGTGGATGATACCTTCAGGACCAAGGGTGTGAGGGACGATGCTGGGAGAGTGGAGGGTGAGTGGGTTGGAAGGGGGGAACTGATTACAAGGATCCACATGTGACCTCTTCACTGGGAGAGGGACAGCAGAGAAGGGGGGAAGGGAGACTCCGGATAGGGCAAGATATGACACAATAACGATGTATAAATTACCAAGGGCACATGAGGGAGGGGGGAAAGGGGAGGGAAGGGGAAAAAAAAAGAGGACCTGATGCAAGGGGCTTAAGTGGAGAGCAAATGCTTTGAGAATGATTGGGGCAGGGAATGTATGGATGTGCTTTATACAATTGATGTATGTATATGTATGGATTGTGATAAGAGTTGTATGAGTCCCTAATAAAATGTAAAAAAAAAAGAGGAGAAAAAAATGATTAGGGCAAAGACTGTACAGATGTGCTTTATACAATTGATGTATGTATATGTATGAACTGTGATAAGAATTGTATGAGCCCCAATAAATTGTTAAAAAAAAAGAATTGTATGAGCCCCCAGTAAAATGATTAAACAAAAAAGACAGGAAGAGTGTCTGGGTAGCAGCATGGTTTGTCTGGGTAGACTAGAAAAACAAATCCAGGGAGACTCATATGTGAATAAGAAAGAGCTTTACATGCAAGAGTAATTGAATATTGAGAAAATGTCCCAGTCTAGTCCAGATCAAATCCATAAGTCCGATATTAGCCATATATCTGATTCCAGTGTATAAATTCCTCTTCAGACTCACACAACACATGCAATGATGCCAAATGCAGAAATATCACAGGCCAGTGTGGGTGCAAAGTCTTATGGATCCAGTGGTGTGTAAGCATCTCAGCACTGGCAGGGGTCTCTACATGGCTCCTCAAGCTCAGGGCATTAGTTTAGCTCCATATGTCTTCTCAGGTGGAATGTCTTTCAGGGAGTCATACTATGTCCTGCCTCCAGTGAGCTATTTATCTCCTTAGCACCTCCAAATAAGGTCATTAAGCTGTGACCTGATTGACAGGCTACACCCCACCCCCTGGCTCTTAATCCTCTCAAATGGACAACAGATTATGTAACTAATATATGGCATTACAGAGAAGCAATAGAAATTCATATCTAGAACCCATGAGAAAATTCAGCACAGTTTTTATATAGCAGTGGTTCTCAACCTTTTTAATGCCGTAACCCTTTAATACAGTTCCTCATGTTGTGGTGACCCCCCCAAGCATAAAATTATTTTCTTTTTTTTTTGCATAAAATTATTTTCATTGCTACTTCATCACTGTAATTTTTCTACTGTTATGAATCAGGCAGCCCCTTTGAAAGGGTCGTTTGATCCCCAAAGGGGTCGTGACCCACAGGTTAAGAACCACTGTCATATAGCCTCTCAAAGACTTTTCATAAATTCACCAGGTTTACTCTTTCAACACTAGGTGGCACTACATTACCTCATCCACATCTTATCTCACATCTCCCAAGGTGAGGAAAGAGCTTATACATTTGCTGGCCTTTACCCTTCAAAGCACAATGGGTATATCTGAACCAGTTAACACTCAACCACAAGTGGGTAAGCCACTTGGACCCTGATTTCCGCCAGAACCTGTCCTAGAATACAATCAAAAGGGGACTCTAGGATGCTGATTGCCTTTTCTGCCAGAAAGTGGGAAGGATCACCTCTTCCATAATGTCTCTGGAGCAACCTCCTCAAAATGCCTCACCATCAGGGCTCGTAGGCTCAGCAATCAAGAACTGGGTCCAGGGTCTGAGGCCCACGGAGACCACCCACCTCATGCCCAGGGTAACTACTGTCATCTCTGGTAAGCCCATTTCTTTCCTCTCTGCATAGTCTACATTACTTACACACGTAGGACACACTTCTTTAGCACCAGCCACTATTCCAGCAGTCACAAGTGTAGTATCAGAGTCACTCATTACACGAACACTTTCATATCACTGGTATAATGTGCAGTTCTCACACAAGCTTCTACCCATTCCATATTGCCCATCCCCGTACTCAATTCAAAACAGGAATATCTATACAATTGACAGAAGCCTCACAGCCTCCCAACCTATTACTTCTCTTACAATGCTACCTGCCTTCACTTCCTCCCAAAATAGCTCTAGTGTCCTGGTACCTCCCTGTCAATTCCCTCCTTTACTACCTGCTCTGGTTAACCCACGGGTGAGGTATATCATTTAAATGCTGTTACTTTGCGTCACTAACCTGTTTACATCAGGTTAAATGACACCTTGACATTTCCTAATGTGCCTCAGTCCCCTATCACTTTTGACACTTAAAAGCCTGAAACCTATAATGTCAAAACCCCTGAAGGAGGGCCTATTAAGGCCCACTCACTCTCCCTACAACTTACCAATTCTGCCAGTCATTAAACCAGTAGCAACTACAGACTAGTTCAAGATCTTAAAGCATCATCAACTTTGCTGTCTTGCCGATTCATCCCATTGTTCCCAACCCTTACACTCTGTTCTCCACTATTCTGCCCAATACGCAATTGGGCAGGTTTAAAAGTTATGTTAACTGCAAAAATCATAGATGCCAAGAAGTGAAGTTCCAATGCCAGCTAGGGGAAAAGATTCGGTAAGCTGAAGAAGGAAGAAGAACGTGAATTTTACGTCTGTGCCAGAAGATGAAAGAGGGCAAAGCGAAGCTTGAGAGTATGCAGTAAGTTGGAGAAGGATTGAGGAAAGGTGAACTGTATTTGTCAGGGTTTGCAATACCTGCAAACAATGAGGATGTAAGAAGGTTAAAGAAAGTAGCTTTGGGGGGACAGGCTACAGAAAAGTGGCTGAAGGGAGATATTGGACAGTGTAAAACATGAAAAAAGTAATTTCTAAATTATCAAGGTTTCCTGAAGGAGGGATGGTGGGGGAGGGAGGGGAAATGAGCTGATACCAAGGGCACAAGTAGAAAGGAAATGTTTTGAGAATGATGATGGCAACAAATGTACAAATGTGCTTGACACAATGGATGGATGGATTCCGATAAGAGTTGTATGAGCCCTCAATAAAAATGATTACAAAAACAAAAACACAAAAAGAGGAGCTTGTCTTAGGATGTCTGGGTGTACCAGAGGATGGACAGTAGGCTAAACTTGAAGGTATACAGTACATTGTAGAAGGTTTGAGGAAAGTGGATGTTATTTGCCTTGGTTTCTTTAAAAGAAAAGAACATTAAAAACTATTTTGAAATCTTGAGCCCCATGGCTCCTACCACTTCTGGGACTTCTTAGTTTAATATGTATAATTATGTACTTTGGACCCTGCTTCTTTCGCTGTTAAAAAGGCACAACAAGGCATCGAGTGAGATGGAGAAGAAAAGAGGAATCTACGTAGCCCTCCTGATACCCAATTCAGTTTCCACCAGAGAGGACAGCCCTAAGAAATACATGATGTATATTTATTATAAAAATCCTGACATTCATTTCTTAAATAGTTGCTTAAGTGGGAAAAAAATCTTACTTTAAAAAAACAACAACTTATTTTTATGACTTTTTACTTTTAAATGTTCGTTGTAGCTTTTGACAACAGCTCCCTCTGCTGGCTCAAAGCGTGCACTTCAAAGATAAATACATTTGTATTTACGTATGCAACTGGAATTTCTTAGCTTAACATTTTGCAGCAGAGGTTTACTTTATATTGAATGAATTTTCTTTTTCAGAAAAGACGGAAGATTTAGGAATATGAGGGCAAGTGGAATATTCTTTTTCCTTGGCTACTCCAGACACGAGTCTCAACAGCTCAGCAAGGGTTTCTAATATTCTTTGTAAAAGAACCAATTTTTCCCCTAAAAATGAAAAGTAAGTAGAAGATGTTTTCATTGAAAACATTATTTTGTAATATAAAGATGTCCCTCCTTTCCTTTGGGTCTAGTGTGCACAACGAAACCAGCATTCCACTGTTACTTTAACAAATAAGACGTTGAAACCCTTACAGAAATGATATTAACAATAATTATTTTAGTCCCAAAACACTCTTGTTCAAGATCAGAGGTTACAGTGACTGGAAATGACCTGCTCTAACAAAGAGAAAGTGTCCAAGAAGTCCTCTTCTTCAATTCCAAATTTTGTGTATTGATGGATGTAGGCTTTTGAAGCAAACACATTCCACGCTTTGCCGACAATCAGATCAAGTGGCTTGACTACGAACTGGCTGTTGCTGACCAATGTGGCAGACTTCTCATACTTGTTGAAGGCTCGTTGAGTTTTCCATACATTAAAAGCATCAACAGGTGCTAACCAGGAAGTATAGAGGGCTGGATCTTTCAATCCCCCCAGATCTGCACTTTGCACATCTTTGCCACGAAGGATGACCAAGTTAGCAATAGAAGTGTTCAAATGAAGCTCCCTGGTGAAAGGTGTTTTGCCAAGAGGAGGCAGTCCTGATACAGGTGGCCGTACTTGCCAGTTGATACCTTCTTCCACGTTTGCATTAGAAATGAGCATCTGTCTCAAATGCTTGAGGAGGCCTGCCCAAGTAAATGTGCTGTATGCCAGTGGGTTCTCAGACATCTGAGGAATGGTCCGCACACCCAGCATCTTGAATTCAGGGTGGGGAACAAGATTCTCCATTAAGTCTCCCAATTTTTTTTCCGGCTGACAGATGTTTATTACCGCCTTGGCACAGTCACTGATGGACGGGGACACACAGACAAGGCGGGCAAGGGCACCCGACCCTCCCCCCCCCTCAGCCCCCAGGGTGCTTGCACTCAGGCTGAGTGGGGGTGGGGACTCACAGGAGGGACAGCCCTCTGAGGGACCCAATCAACCAAGGAAGTCGTTGGCAGGGTCAGAACACCCACACAGTCAGATGAGGCACAGTTTACAGAGCAGCAAGTTCAAAGCCAACCAGCGCAAAGAGGAGTCCCTCTCTGATCCTGGCTTAGCCACCACAAACATTTGCTGGCCAGGCGCCTCTCCACACAGCGGCAGCAGCGGCTCACCTCGCCTCCAGACTGTCCCTGGCCACCAGGTGTGGCTCAAGAACTGATGCCTCGGCCAGCTGGGGTAGGACAATCTCACAGCAGGTGACCGGGCAGGTCACCTGGGAGACTTGTGGAAGTGGAGAGCTGAACTTGGTCTGCACCCTCACGGACTCCCGGGTGGACACACTGAGTAGCAAGCACCAAGGTGACAGCACAAGAATTCCCTGGGGGCTTTGGGGGTGTGGACATCGCAGCACTAGGGAATATCCCAGGCCAGCTGTCATCTCGGGAACAGGTGAAGTGGGGGAGGGGAAGGGGACCAGCCATCAGGGCTCTTGCTGGACCAGGGGATCTGATATAGGATGAACCACCGCCGTCGGTAGCCATCAGAGGCAGGCAGAGGGAGCTGGAGGTGCCAATTGTCTGAGGGGCCCTGATCTAATCGCTATGACAATTTAATTCTCTACCAGAAGAGGGGCTCTGTAGTGAAGCGTTTGGCTACCAACCAAAAGGGGGCTGGCTGGAGCCCACCCAGCGGCAATCAGCTTCCATAAAGATTTGAGCCAAGAAAACCCTAGGGGGCAACTCTGTCCCAAGGGGCCACTAGGGGTCAGAATCATCTGGACAGCATCTAAGAACAGGAACACGATGGACAGGGGTGTACCTGCATGTTAATTCCTATAAACGAACAGGAAACAGTAAAGCTTGATGAACACCTTCCTGGCCTGTAGAGCACCCAGCATGACATCCTTTCAACAAAACTCTAATTGGGTGACCGAATATCCCTTGTTATCGGATGTATACATAACCTTCTCCCTGGGGAACGGACAACAGAAAAGTGGGTGAAGGGAGACATCAGACAGTGTAAGACATGACAAAATAATAATTTATAAATTATCAAGGGTTCATGGGGGAGGGGGGATGGGCAGGGAGGGGAAAATGAGCTGATGCCAGGGGCTTAGCAAATGTTTTGAGAATGATGAGGGTAATGAACGTACAGATGTGCTTGACACAACTGATATATAGATGGATTATGATAAGAGTTGTATGAACCCCTAATAAAATGATTTTTAAAAAGAAAGGAAGAAAGGTTTGAAATCGCCAGTCACTGCGAGGGAGACAGAGGAAGCCTTCTATGCCCGTAAAGAGTCTTGTCTTACAGGGTCGCGGCGAGTCAGAGTTGACCAGATAGCAGTTACTGAGACTGGGTGCAAGAACAAGCTGGCTGGGAGAAAGTGACAAATCCTGAAAAAAGAATCCCTGCCTGGTCCATGTTGGAAAACATTTCCTTCTATTGAGATAGAAGAGAAGGGGCGGGGGGTGGGGGGTGGGGAGGAATCAGCCTAAAATGAAACACATTGATCTAATTCCACCATGTGAAATTTTAAAATGTGAAGTGTAAAATAAACTTTCTCAAAATATGTACCCCTGGACACATTGTCTGATCAAATACATTTGGAATTTCTGGATTAAAAAAGACTTAATTGATCCATGGGTCCTGCTGCTCCTAGGATGCCTCATTTTAATATGTATGTATATTTTGTTTCATTGTTTTCCTTTTTTTTCTTGCAGAAAAGTATACATATCTTCACCAAGCATCCAGCAGGAAGAAATTACAGAAGACAAAGAGCTTTGCCCATATTCCATATTATTAAAAGGCAGGAATTTAAGGTTTATTGAGTGAAGGGGTCTTGATGCCAGCCTCTGTAACTTCTTCTCAGTACCTGCTGAGCATAACGTAACCCCTCACCTTCTCAAAACCTCTCACAGACACCTTTCCTTTTATTCCCGTTGTAACAAAAATCCTCCTTTATAAAATACAGTTAGCCTAAGGGCGCTTCCTTAGGGTCTCTATGAAACTTTTGTAACTTGCTACATTGCTCAGAAGTAGGCAGGTTGCACGTGGATGGCCAAGTAAAAGGGTCCATAATACTGGGAGTTTTCTCTTAGTTACCAGACTATGAGTGATTAAAATGTAGACCCTGCTACGTAGTTAGTCAATGAAGACTTCCCAAGACTGGCCCAGGGCTCACAGGACCCTCTTGCTCTGTATGTTTTCTCCTGGGCAAGAGTTGTTTCACGTGAATGACCTGAAACCCCAGGCAATATAAAGTATCTACATGCGACTCCTCAAAGTGTAAATTCCAAAGCCAAAAGTATGTATGAGGGGTATCCCCAAGAAAAAACCAACAGTACACATCCCATTAACCCCCTCGTCTCCCAACCCCCTCCCTCTGGCTCCTGTGAGCAACTCCTTCTGAATTAGTACAGGCACTGGCCTCACCTGGGAAGGTTCTCACTGGTCACAGTGAATTTTTTCTCTAAAAGCAGTTTCACTTGAACTTCATTTTTTTGTGATGGCCAATTTAAGAGAACAGCATGCAGCTCTGAAATCCCCTCTCCCCCCCCCCGCTGAGGAAAAATGCCACAGAAACTGTTGTGATGTTGAACACAGCTTACAAGGACAGCGCTATGGGTGTGTGTGTGAAGTGTACAAGTGGTTTTCTCATTTCAAAAAAGATGAAATGTCCATTGATAACAAACCTTGTTTGGAAGGCCTGTCACCTTCCCCAACGGACAAAAATGTAGACTCCTGGTGCATTTGGAGTTCATTCCACCAGGTCAGACTGTTAATTAAGCTTTCTATGGGGGAAAAGATTGTGTAACAGTGCAACAAAAAAAGTCCTGATTTGTGACAGACGGGGGCTGGTTTTGCAACCATGACAATGCACCTGCTCAGGTAGCTATCTCAGTGCACCAGTTTGTGGAAAAAGCCAGCATGCCTCTCTTGCCCCACGGACCTTAATCACCTGACCTTGCTCTGTGTGACTTCTTTTTGTTTCCATGAATGAAGACGAACATGAAAAGCCAGTGACTTGATGAACGTAGACATGAAGAGAAAAACGAGGGAGGTGCTGTTAGCCATCTAAACAGTTGAGTTTGAAAAATGTTTCCAAGAATGGAATTGCAGATTTGACAAATGTATTAAGTGTAAGCTTGTTTTGTTAAAAAATTTAAATACAGAGTTTGAAAATAATTTTTTGTTTTGTTTTTGCATACCCTCTTATATTCTCTCTGTATTCTGATTTCAAGCATAATACCACAAAGACATTCTATTTTGGACTGCTGTGGTTTCCTCACTGGGATACATTTGAAATCAAAACTTTCCTTTCTTCCTTTGACTTGGAGAGGGTAAATTGGCTGCACCCCTGCAGGAGAAAAACAACAACAACAACAACACACCAGCATTTCCGGTTGCATTCCTTTGACTGCTGTAAGACAGAAAAGTTTTTCCTATTATAATACAACTTTTGAATTCCCAGATATCAGGAGTAAACAGAATTAAGAAAATAGAACTACCTTAGGGAAGCTGTGAGATATATATGAATCAGAAACCACAAAATGAAACCTGCTCTGAAGCCATCTGCACCTGCTTCAGTATCTAAATCCTGGGTGGTCCTGTGCACCCCTTGCTGCCCAGCCATCCTCCCTGCAGGGTGGGTTGGTGTCTGGCTCTCAGACTTCCTCTCACTATGTACCTTGCACAGTAACACATGACCATGTCCTCAGCAGTCATGGAGCTCAGCTTCAGGAATAACTGAGTATTTGATGTGTCTGTAGTGATGGAGAGTTGGTTTTTGAAGGGCAGGTTATAATTTGTATTACCATCATAGCATATGAGTCCCACCCACTGAAGTCCCTTCCCAAAAGTGGCAGATGCAGGGCCAGCAGTGACTACTGGTGATGGAGAACCCAGAGACACTGCAGGTGGATTTGTACCCTAGTGCCTGAAGAATAAGTTGCATGTGAGTGATCCTTGCCATTATAAATAGAGAGGGACTGAAGTCAATCTCCCTGGTTTCTTCTGAGGCCACTGTAGAGTAATTATTTTGAATTTATCTGCCTGTTAGTCTGTGATGGAGAAAACCTGATCTCAGCGGTGTGAGGAAAATGTAAAAGGAAAGCAAAGTATGTCTAAGCCCAAAGTTCTCTTGTGTCAGCCCTTCATTGCTCTTTACCTGTCTTGGGCTCCAGAATATTCTGTTGTCTGTAAGTTAACAGGATGTAATTCTCTGAAAGGATCAGGGAATTTTCATTCCCTCACACTTTCCAAAATTCTTTTTTTCCTTTATCTTCAGACACCCTTTAAGCTACATCCTTAAATTCCTTGTGTTGCACGGTGGTAACAGAGAGGCCCCATATTGCACTGTCACTGTTGCCAGGTTACAGAAACAGGTGGATTCGAAAGATTCTAAATTTTATTTTCACATATGTGGGAAAGGAGACTGCGGGAGATAGTCATGGGGGTGTCTCTCTAAATGTTAGCCTCCTTGTCCCTTTGTGTATATAACATATATACACATGCTGGTGGGATAGCTCTTCAGTCAGACACAAATCATAGAATGACGGGCACAAACTGAGTGTGATAGTTAGGTTTATTGTGCAGACTAGGCCTCTGTAGGAACATGTGGACGGAGTTTAATCAGGTCACAGCTTGATTGGAGGGCGACCGAGATAAATACTTTCCAAGGCTGGCCTCCCGTTTCTCTTTCTCCCTGGTTATTGGACCAGCATGCTGTTGCTTGGGCTAATCCTTTGCCTCAACCATGTGCTGCACTACCTGTGGGCTGAGCCAACCTGTGGATTGTGTCTGTCGCCTGGCTGTGCATTGCTAGAACTTGAGGCTCCTTCGAGACCAGCTTTGCCATTCTACTGGTGGTGTTGCTGTTCAGAAATTCCTGGAGCTTGAGACCCCATTGGGGCCTGCTTCACCATGTTCCCACGCTACTACCTGTGGCGGCCCCACCCTACTGTCTGCTGTCAGTGGGCAAACTCTACCTGTCTTGCCTGAGAGCAGATGCCGCTGTTTGCTTCCTTGACCTTGGACCTGCAGCCCTTGTGAATTGTAGGGCTATCAGTATATTAACTGTTCAAAGAAAGTGAGTTGAACTGAGCCCTCTGTACTGCTGTGTGGGCTAACTAGCTGTTATACTCCCTCTCACTACATAGATCTATCTATCTATCTATCTATCTATCTATCTATCTATCTATCTATCTATCTAATCACAAGTGTCCTGATTTTGTTTCTCTAGAGATCCCTGCCTAACACACTGGGGTAAATAAAATTTTGGTTTAACATGGATCTTGTGTTACAGAGCTGCCATTACATAGGAACCCTACATTTCAGAGGAGACAGGCTTGATTTGTAGGTCCTGGTTCTTAGAGAGAGTGTAATGTGATCACATGAGTTTATATAATCTCCGGCATGCAAACCATGGTAAACACATCCATAGCAGGAAGGGATCGTACTGGAGACATACACGTAATGGGGATGGGGATGAGCTAGGTGTATACACACAATAGGAAAGGGAGGGACTAGAGGTATACATGTGACAGGAAGATACATAGACGGTACATATGTAACAAGATGGATGGACTGTAGTCAAGGTGGCAGCCTAAACTTGGTCGTCTCTGAGCTGGCTTGACCTTAGGTGTCTTTGAGTTCTCCTCCAGGGGAATCATCTATGATCCTTATCAGAAGGGAGTGGGCTGTACTTAGGGTGGGGCAGACAATAGGGTCTGATTGCTCTTGATGACAGACACCCTTCAGGCAGATAGCCTTCAAGCAGTTGACCTGCAAGCACCTAGTAAGTGACCATGTGTTTGCAAACATCTCCTTAAATTTGGCATTATTATGGGAGGACATTGAGGGGAATGACTTACTTTTTAGGAGAATGTTATTGGAACATATCTCCAGTTTACGATTGTGAAGGTTCCCTTCTCAGAAGCCCTGGCCTCGAAGACCCCTTAACATATGAATGTTGAGAATTTGTCCGCATGCACTCTTTCCCAGGTTCTGTTTCCCACACAAGTTCACCTGTGTGGATTCAAAACTTAAATGTCCCTAACACTCATCATAACCCTAGGTCTAAACCGAGCCCTACCATTACCCTTAAACCTAAAGCTACCAGTAACCCTAACCCTAAACTCAAGCAAAGGTCTAATCTTTTTTAAAAAAATCTTTTTATTGGGGCTCATAAGGCTCTTATCACAATCCACACATACATCAATTGTATAAAGCACATCTGTACATTCTTTGCCCTAATCATTTTCAAACCATTTGCTCTCCACTTAAGCCCTTTGCATCAAGTCCTCTTTTTGACCCTCCTTCCCTGCTCCCCCCTCCCTCATGAGCCCTTGATAATTTATAAATTATTATTTTGTCATATCTTGCCCTGTTCGACGTCTCCCTTCACCCCCTTTTCTGTTGTCCGTCCCCCAGGGAGGAGGTCACATGTAGATCCTTGTAATCGGTTCCCTCTTTCCAACCCACTCACCCTCTACCCTCCCCGTATTGCCACTCACACCCCTGGTCTTGAAGGGATCATCCGCTCTGGATTCCCTGTGCCTCCAGCTCCTATCTGCACCAGTGTACAACCTCTGCTCTATCCAGACTTGCAAGGTAGAATTCGGATCATGGTAGTTGGGGGTGAGGAAGCATTTAGGAACTGGAGGAAAGCTGTATTCTTCATCAGTGCTACATCGCACCCTGACTGCCTCATCTCCTCCCCTAGACCCTTCTGTGAGGTGATATCCAGTGACTGACAAATGGGCTTTGGGCCTCCACTCTGCGCTTCCTCCTTCATTCACTGTGGTAAGATTTTTTTTTTCTGATGATGCCTTATACCTGATCCCTTCCACACCTCGTGATTGCACAGGCTGGTGTGCTTCTTCCATGTGGGCTTTGTTGCTTCTGAGCTAGATGGCCGCTTGTTTACCTTCAAGCCTTTAAGACCCCAGACGCTATCTCTTTTGATAGCCAGGCACCATCAGCTTTCTTCACCACATTTGCTTGTTCACTTGCTTTGGCTTCAGTGGTTGTGTCGGGAGGGTGAGCATCATAGAATGCCAATTTAATAGAAGAAAGTATTCATGCATTGAGGGATGCTTGAGTAGAGGCCCAAGGTCCTTCCACCACTTTAATACTAAACCTATAAATATAGGCACATAGATCTATTTCCCCACCCTCATATATATATTTGCATATGTACATATCTTTGTCTAGACCTCTATAAATGCCCTTTGCCTCCAAGCTCTTTCCTCTACTTCCCTTGACTTTCCTCCTGCCCCACTATCATGCTCCATCTCCACCTGGGTTATAGCTATATCTCTTCGTTGCCTTACCCTTGATCATTCCTTACCAGGCCTCCCCCTCCCACCTCACCACCAATTTGGACCCTTTGTTGTTCCCTTGTCCCTGGGTTTGTTAACCCCACTTCCTTACTCCCACGTCCCCCTATCCCAAGTCCCCCCGGAACTGTCGGTCCTGTTGTTTTTCCTCCTGATACTTCATCCTGCCTATCTTATTTAGACAGACCTGTGGAGATAATAACATGCACAGAAACAGAGGAAAGACAGAGGAAAGCCAAGCAACAGTATACAACAAAACAACAACAACAAACCACTGACAAAGAACAAAACAAAAGACATCAAGAAAGAAAAGCTTGTAGTTAGTTCAAGGATTGCTTGTTGGCCTTTAGGAGTGTTCTCCAGTCCAGTCTGTTGGGGCACCATGCCCTGGCCCCAAAGTCCATTTTCAGCATTCCCTGGGGACCTTGTCGCTCCATTCCCTTGTTGTTCTGCTGCACTCCCCCAGTGCTTTGTCTCGGTGTGGTGGGATCAGTTTTGGCACAATTCCCACACTGTGTCTCCAATGCTATCCCCTGCAGGGCCATGGGTCAGTGAGGGACATCATATCTCATAGTGGGGCTGGCCATGTGGTTGTTCAGTTCTTTTGCTTCATCATTTCTCCTACCGCTTTTGCTTCTTTTGTTCTAAAGCAAGTTTCAGAGATTCTTCTGACATCTGCTTTGATCTTTTCTTTCTTTTTAATGACTTTTCCAGTTCTGTATGTGTGATGGCCTTGATGCCATCTCACAAGTTGTGTGGTCTTCTGTCATTAGTATCCAATGTGTTGAATCCATTCTTGAAATAGTCTTTGATTTAAATAGAATGGATTCAATACTATAATTTGGCTTTCCTGACTTGTTTTGATTTTGTTTAAGTTCAGTGTAAACTTCCATGAATTGTCCATATGGAAGTTCCAACCTAAATTTAGAGACTGTTTCAGGAATAAGTTTGATGTAGTTGGCCCCTGATTTTATTCAGACAGATGATATTGAGCCCTTCCATTGTCTCTTTCCACAGATGTAGTCTACTTGATTCTTGTTTATTCCATCTGGAAGAACCCGCATGCATAGCTGTCATTTATGTTGTTGAACAAAAGTAATCGCAGTGAATAAGTGATTGATCTTATAAAGTTTTATCATGTGCTCTCTGGCATAATTTCTATCATCAAGGCCTTATTTTTAAACCAGACTTGGTGGTGTAGTGGTTATGTGTTGGGGTGCAGTCCACAAGGTTAGCAGTTCAAAACCACTAGCTGTCCCAAACAGCAGCTTTAGGCCTTTCTCTTCTTGTAGAAAGAGTTATAATTTCAGAAACCCACAAGGAGAACTCTACCCTATCCTAAGGGTTACTATGAGTTGGCATTGACTAGATAGAAGTGAGTTTTGAGTTATCCTTCATCTTTGCTTGCCACATTTACATTCCAATAATCAATAATTACCAACATATCTTGATTGCAACTTGGATTAATGTCAGATTTATTAAACCCTTCAGGCATACTTCCTGGTTTCCTGGAGCCCAAACCCCAGTGCTTTCTGAATACCTGCACAGTAAGTTAAAAATTACATAGCTCTTTAACAAATGGAAGCGCACATAAATTCACCCAATCCCTTGTCTTACCTCACCATTTTTTGTGAATATGTATAAATTACCTCTCTGTTTCCCTGTAATTCTGAAAATATCTAGGTATTTAAAGAGCCTAGGAATCTTCTTGGATCCTTGCTCAGGGCTTCTCAACAAAGTTATTTTCTTTCTTTCTTAAAAAAGATAGTATATCTAGAGATTGGATTTCTGTGCACATTATGGGTAGGGACACTTTTTGGTTAATTTACAGCTCAGTAAAACCAACTGACAGACAAGTAGTCTAGTGAGGGTGATAGTGTTGTTATTGTTGGGAGGTGCCATTGAATTGGCTCCTACCCATAGTGACCCTATTCAAAACAGAATTAAATGCTGCATGGCCCTGTACTGTCCTCACAATTGATCCTACGCCTGAGCGCATTGAGACAACTACTGTGACAATACCTTTCCTTGAGGACCTTGCTCTTTTTTGCCATCCCTCCACGTCACTCAACATGATGTCCTTCTCTAGAGCCTGGTCTCTCCTGATAATATGTCCAAAATATGTAAGATGAAGTCCTGCTATCCTTGCTTCTAATGAGCACTCTGGCCTTATTTCTAAGACAGGCCCGTTTTACCTTTTTTTGGCCATAGTGCTTTCAATATTAGTTTCTAGCACCACAATTCAAGTTCATCTATTCTTCTTAGTCCTTCCTTATTCAGTGTCCAACTTCCACATGCATATGATGCAGTGGAGGGTACCATGGCTTGGGTCAGGCACCTTAGTCCTTAAAGAAACATCCTTGCTCTTCAGTACTGTAGCAAGGTTTTGTGCAGCTGATTTAACTACTGTAATACATCGCATTTATCTCTTGCTGCTGCTTCCACGAGCATTTATTGTTGTTCCAAGTAAGACAAAATCCTTGACAATTTCAACCTTTACTCCATTTATCAAGATGTCACCTCCTGGTACAGTTGTGAGGATTTTGGCCTTCTTTACACTGAGTTGCAATCCATACTGAAGGCTGCAATCCTTGATCTTCATCAGCAAGTGCTTCAGTTCCTCCTCACTTTCAGCAAGTAAACGTGTGTCATCTGCTTATCCAGGTTCTTAGTAAGCCTTCCCCCAATTGTGATGCTGCACTCTTCTTCATAAAGCTCAGCTCTCCGGATATTTGCTCAGCATGTAGATTGAACAAGTACGGTGAGAAGAGGCAACCCCGCTGCACAACTGTCCTGATTTTAAACCATGCAATATCCCCTTGACCTGTTTTCACACTGCCTCTTGATCCACGTACAAGTTCCACATGAGCCCAATGAAGTGTTTTAGAATTCCCATTGTTTTCAAGGTTTTCCGCAGCTTATTATGATCCATGAAGTCAAATGCCTTTTCATAGTCAATGGAATGCAAGTAAGCATCTTTCTGGTATTCTCTGCTTTGAGCCAAGATGACCTGACATGAGCAATGTGATCAATATAGAATAATAGTGTACTGAAAATTAAGAAGGATATCCATGCATTACATTGAATAATGTTATGTACATGCAACATGCTTAGTAAGTATGAAATAGTATTTAGGGGCAATGCAAAGCCTGGACAAGTGAAGTTATTCTACGTTTGACAGTGTCCTTTTAAAAACAAATGTCACAGGTTGATGGTCAGCTAGATAAAAATCTAGTGTCAACTGACGTGCTTTATTTGATCCAAAATATTTGAACCAGGCACTTTTATTTGATCTCAACCATAAAATAAAAGATAATCTAGACCAGTCTTGATTTTCAATTTAAAATCTTTGGAGAGTAGACATGAGCTGTGACAGTGCTAGGCTGGAGCCGAGCAGCTATGAACGAATCCACATGCCACAGCCCTTGCACTTGGCATGGCTGCCTCTGAGCGCGTGTCGCTATTGATGCTACTGGTCTGGCCCCTGTGGGCTTTGCGGTTTACAACCTCTGTCTCAAAGCACTGTGTCTAGTTTGGACCTGGGATGTAAAGGAGTTGGAACAGACCAACAATAAGAAAAGACTAAAGGGATCGATACATTTAAATTTAATGGCCTGTTTTTTAAAAATCATTTTATTAGGGGCTCATACAACTCTTATCACAATCCATACCTATACATATATCAGTTGTATAAAGCACATCTGTACATTCTTTGCCCTAATCATTTTCTTTTTTTTTTTTTTTACATTTTATTAGGGACTCATACAACTCTCATCACAATCCATACATATACATACATCAATTGTATAAAGCACATCCGTACATTCCCTGCCCCAATCATTCTCAAAGCATTTGCTCTCCACTTAAGCCCTTTGCATCAGGTCCTCTCTTTTTTCCCCTCCCTCCTGCTCCCCCCTCCCTCATGAGCCCTTGATAATTTATAGATTGTTATTTTGTCATATCTTGCCCTATATGGAGTCTCCCTTCCCCCCTTCTCTGCCGTCCATCTCCTAGGGAAGAGGTCACATGTGGATCCTTGTAATCAGTTCCCCCTTTCCAACCCACTCACCCTCCACTCTCCCAGCCTCGCCCCTCACACCCCTGGTCCTGAAGGTATCGTCCACCCTGGAGTCCCTCTGCCTCCAGCTCCCATATGCACCAGTGTACAACCTCTGCCCTATCCAGTCCTGCAAGGTAGCATTCGGATCATGGTAGTTGGGGGAAGGAAGCATCCAGGATCTAGGGGAAAGCTGTGTTCTTCATCAGACTACATCGCAGCCTGACGGACCCATCTCCTCTCCTAAACTCCTCTATGAGGGGATCTCCAGTGTAATGACCTGTTTTAGATAGAAGTAAATGTGATCAGTGGGCTTTGGCTGTGTGCCTTGTTTCCTGGCTGGAGCAACCCTGGAAATAGCTCAGGCTACGAGTGTGCTCACAAAGCCCTGGCTCCTGCTTCTGCTCCCACTGTCAGCTCTGCAGGCCGAGGGTCCCTGTGCATGGCAGGGAGAGAAGGAGGGCTGGCTTCCCTTGGGCACCACATGGGCCCGCGCATGGAAGACGCCCGGGCTTCTCCAGGGGCTGCCCAAGGAGCTGGGTAGCATGAGCTGCACCTGTGGGGCAGTTAGCAAGCCAACAGGAGAGACAAAGGCACCAGCAAGTGACATCGTTCCCGGTGGCCATTCTGGATATGTTCCAAGTCAAAGCTTCTTAAGCTGTGGGCTGCAACCCCATCTGGGGATCCCCTAACTGGATGCGGGGTTGTGAACAATTTGGCGAGAGTAAAAGGCTTCTGAATATGCCACGACCAAAAATTAATTCAAAATCAAACTTGTAATGAAGGTGAGGGGTTTCTGGCAGTGCGTGGCAGCCAGCGTTGCAAATTTCTCGGGTGAGAAGCAGTTAAGAGTGAGGAAAGTGTGCGAGTAATCAGGCACGTTTTCTGGTGAAGCTGGGAACAGCTCGCACCATTTGGGATATGTTTATGGGGCCCTGGCGGTGCAGCTACGCTGTAGGAGAATGATGTGCTGTTTGCTTTTGTAAATATGGTTGTCTGGAAAGCCCTGTGGGGAAGTGCTAGGCTATTCTCTGGGGTCTCTATGAGCCGATCAATTTTTTAAACAGTTTTATTGGCAAATAATTAAAAAATCACACAATTCAATAATTTACTCATATCAAGAAGAGTTGTACAATCATCACTACAGTCAGTTCTAGAACATTTTCTTCATTTAAAAATCATTTTATTTGGGGCCCATACAGCTCATCATAATCCATACATCCATTGTTTAAAGCACATTTGTACATTCGGTGACCTCATCATTCTCAAAATATTTGCTCTCCACTTAAGCCCCTGGCATCAGCTCCTAATTTTCCTCCTCCCTCCCAGCTCCCCACTCCCTCATGAACCCTTGATAATTTATTATTTTGTCATATCTTACATTGTCCAACATCGCCCTTCACCCATTTTTCTGTTTTCTATCCCCCAGGGAGGAGGTTATATGTAGATCCTTGTAATCAGTTCCCCCTTTCTATCCCACCTTCGCTCCACCCTCCTGGTATCGCCACTCTCACCACTGATCCTGAGGGGTCCAGAGTGCCCTGGATTCCCTGTGTTTTCAGTTGCTATCTGTACCAGTGTACATGCTCTGGTCTGGCCGGATTTGTAAGGTAGAACTGGGATCATGATAGTTTGGGGGGAGGTGCATTGTCTTCATTCTGGCACTCACCGTTATTAGCTTTCCATTTCCACCCAACCTTCCCTGCCACAGCCTCCAACTGATGGCAATGGGTCTGGATTTCTACACGCACTTTCGCTTTCCCGGGAATGCTCCTCCAGTCAAGTGCGAAGAAACAAACTTTTGCTGCACTCTTTTTTTCTAGGGACACTGACCAAGCGCATATCTTCACTGACAACAAGTGGTAAAATCCCCAAAAACAGAGAACACAATAAAATAAGATCACTCACACTCCTACCGCACAGGGCTCACCACTGTGATTTCAAGGGAGTGTTAGCTGATGAAGCTGCTCCCTCGCTCTCCTGTCTCCTCTCCTCCTTCCTCCCCGCAGCCTTTCTTCTTGGCAGGGGGAGGATTGGGTGAACTGAAACTGAGAAGTCACTTGGGAAGATATGACTGAAAGATGGCTGAAAAGAAGGAGCTTTTGTAATGAAGATGTGGAGTAAGAAGAAAACAAATTAAACCGCAGCAGCACAGGAGAAGTTAGGTACACGAAAAGCTTCAAGGTTGCCTGGAGGGGTCTGCCCTGGGGGCGCCCCACTGGCCTGCAGAAAGCTTGGGCGGAGGGCAGGAAGAACAAGGACCACCGTGGAAGGCCCCTTTCTGGGGAAAGAGACATTAGCTAGGAAATGCAAAGCACCTGGCCATCCCCTCACAGAGAGGTCCCAGGGAAGACATGAGCCAGTACAGCACGGATGAAATACAAACTTTCCTCTGTCTCTTTAATGCTTCCTTCCTCCCACTATCATGACCTCAATTCTACTTTACAAATCAGATTAGACCAGAGAATGCACACTGCTACAGATACGAGCCTGAAACACAGGGAATCCAGGACAGATAAACCCCTCAGGACAAACAAGGAGAGCAGAGATACCAAGAGGATTAGGGGAGGGTGGGGGGAGAAAGGGGGAATTGATCACAAGGATCAATCTAGAACCCCCTCCCAGGGGGATGAATAACAGAAAAGTAGATGAGGGGCTATGGAGGACAATGTAAGATATGAAAATAATAATCCGTAACTTATCAAGGGTTCGTGAGGGAGTGTGGGTCGGGTAGGGAGAGGGAATAAATGGGGGGGATTGATATCAGGGGCTCAAGTGGGAAGAGAATGCTTTGAAAATGATGATGGTGGCATATATGCAAATGTGTTTGACACGCTGGATGAATGTATGGATTGTGATAAGAGATCTAAGAGCCCCCTATAAAAGTATTTAAAAAAAAGAAGAGGGAGAAATAAAAGGGGAGAGAATGCAAATTGAATTGACTGGGTTTACAAAAACTCCTATATGGTTAATTGTACTTTCCATTTTGGTTTGGCAGTGGAAGGAAAGGAATTGTAAATCAATATGAACAATATGTAAATGTGTTTGTAATAATACACCTGTGAGTGTCAAATGATGCCCCTGGTCTGAGGGCATAGTGCTCTATAAGGGGTAAGTGATAAAAGCAAAACAATTCACTGCTAGGCTAAACACTAACTTGTTGGTATGGTTTGTTAATTATTTCTGGAGGTGACTTAGGATGAATGACAAAAAAAGTTTGGGAGAATAAGTTTTTGATTGACCCCAAAATGATTTTGCTGCAAAATTAAAATGTGGTGAGCATAATGTGGAGTTTATCCTCCTCTAGAGAACTCTAGGTTTTCCTATCCCATTTGCATCAATAGCAAGATAATTTATCTTGATTACAGGGAGTACTGAAGGGAGTAATTGTCATGTGCTGCTTATTATAGTGCTTCTAAGTAAATCAAAAACTCCAAAGATACAGAGGTTTGAAAGTCAGCCATAGGGCATGCACACTTGCATGTGTTTCGATGATCAATAGTAAATGATCCATGGACTAGAAATGCTTTCTTAGAGTGACCGTAATTGTTTTTATTCCTCTCTTTTCCAGCTCATTTACAATCAGCTTTTAAAAACAAGTCTGAACCTGGGCGCCTTTTCCCCAAAAAGAGGCTCTGGATCCTGACACTGGGCCCAACGTACCAGGAATCCCTTTGGGAATGAGTCCAGTCTCACAGGTGACCCCATGGTGGCCTCTACATCCAGCTCTCAGGTGCAAACACACACACCTTGCATAGGGTTTGTTTGTTTTATAATTGGAATTCATTGCCAGCATTCAAAAACCAGGAGCTATCACATGAATGAACAGATCTCTCAGGTCTTTTTTAAAAATCAGAAAGCTGGTCACATTGGGTCTTCACTGCCATGTATAGGTAGGAGGGGATAAGAAGCAGAAATGGAGGACAGGTGCCCTCTCTTTCAGTTTGGAGGGCCGGGTCTCTCCCTTAGGTGAAGCACGCATGCACACGTCCTCGCCCCCTGTCCAGTTCCACAGCTTGCTCTCTTTCGGCAGGCGCTCTCCTTGGGTCCCAGCACTTCTCGCTGGGGTTCTGGGCCTCCTCTTAACCAGCCATTTTCCCACGTGGTTTTTCAAACTCCTCCAAAGCGGCCATTTTCAGTTGTGAACTCTCCCCGCACACCATGAGGCCTTCCATACTTTCTAGAGATAGCATGTGTATCTGCATGTAGCACATTCAGATTGTAGTGTATTACCTGAAACTTCCCTTTCCCTCCTAAAAGTTACTTAGATTTACAAAAATGCTTCTGCCCCGTGAATTCTTTCAGCATTGAGAAGCAGGAACAGGGGGAACCCCTCTGAGAAACCTACACCATGACCCTCTCTCCTAAATGGGGTGGGCTCCACAGGCATATTGGTCCCCTCCCTTCTGTCTCATCTCTTCTATCTTCCAGGACACGTAGCATTTCAACTTAGGACCTTTACTCTATCCTCCATCATTTTAGTTCCTTGCACTTCCATCTGTCACTATGCTCAGAAAAAATGAAGGCTTCTCTTCATGATCCAGTCATCTGAGAAAGGGCGAGGTTGTCACAAACTTCATCACTGTCATCAGAAACCTCATCCTCATCTAGCCTTGTCTCCCAACCTGCGGCCCTTCCTAAATTCGCTGATGTGCTTTTTGACAGACCATCTACTGAACAACTTCGTATCTTCATCAGCTCTGTTCAACAGGTAGAGAACTTGGAGGGCTTGGGTTAGGATGTCTGCTTTCTGAAGCACTGCCTCTTCTTTTGTGTCCCTCTGGCTGAGAAGAAAGGCTAGAATAAGATGCGGGTAGGTAGTGTGCAGTTACTAAAAGCAGGAACATTCACAGGGACTCTAGTCCTCTGACTCAACCCTCCCAAGAGATCAAACGCAGCCCTCTGGAGGGTCATGAGGCCTGCTGCACATGAGACGATGCATTGTCTAAGTTTATAGACATGGTATTTACCTTCTTAAGACTCTGTTTCCTGATCTGTTTGGGTGGGTAAAGCTTTCAGGAAGGCCGAAAGAATGTGTGGTAGAGACCAAGGTGTCTAATACTTCCACCATATGAACAAGCAACTGGATCACTCTCTAGTTCTCTGTTCCAACTTTCTCTGCACTGTCTAGTGGAAAGGAGTAGCCTGGAGTCCCGTTCGAGGAATCTTCATATGGCTTGAGGGTTCAAGAAGGACCATAGGCCTAGATGCAAAACTGTTCCAAGTAGCAACCTGTGTACCCATTTCCTTCAGTGACATTGGGGAAACTTTACTGCACTCAGTCCAGGAGCAGTAGTAAGAGGTGGTACCGAGAAAGCACCTGCTGTGTAGGCTTACAGTTGATGCATCTGCTGTGTTGGATACCTCTGGCTCCCCTTTGGATCCAAGCATCACTCCCACAAACCTTTCTAGAGGCTTTGACCTGTGTCACATGATAATACCTTTTTTGGAAAAACTCCTCTTCAATGAAGGCTTACGAGAGACACAGGGGGTGGTGACATTGTCTGGGGCTTGTAAGGCTCTGCGGTGCCCTGGTGACCCTGCTCAATTGCCCCTTCTTCCTCCACCAATCCAGGATTCTCATTCAGACTCATTTGGTTTGGCTCCCTTCCAAACCTCATTTCCTTTAGCAGAGCACATTGCCTCGCCTCCTTTGTCTGGTCATGAATCGTATTTGACAGGGGTCCGCAGTCATGCTTTCACTTTTGGTGTCCAAGATCTGGGAGCCAATTCAATGTCTTCCTGTCTTTCTTTGGCACCACACTACAGAAAGGATATGGGTGCGGTTATGGTCATTGTGCTAATTTCAATGTAGTAGTGGGTATAAATGATATCGCACTAAATTTGCAGCAACTGTAATGTGACTCGAAAACACCTGTGGTTTCTATTGATGGCAAAGTCACAGAGACAACTTCATTTCAGTTAGACGTTAGAGAACATCATGACCATTTTCTTCAGCACAGTGAATTATTTAACACGGCATTTCTAGCCATGGTCTTTGTTATTCCCACCAAACCTCTTCCTGATGGGTCTCAGTCAGGGTAGAGACCAAGGGACCATGTGTGGGGAGATGCTGATAGGATTCAGTTATGAGTGACTGCTGATTGTGACTGCCATCTTGTTGGGTATAAAATGAACCATCTCAGAATAAGAAGGTGTTGGGGGAGGATCTTATTAACCTCTGTCCATTGAAAAGAGCCAGAAACGAGTCCTTTGGACCTTGAGATCCCTGTGTATTGAAACTCCTTGATCCAGGAGGGGCAGTCAATGAGTGACAGAGGAATGATGCAGCAGAATCAAGAGTCAAAGAATGAGACATGGCAGTGGACTTCCCAGCCCATGGAGGAAATCAAGCTGAGTGCCATTGGTTGCCTAGTGGAATGAGATTTCGCCAAGCATATAATTAGAGGAGCTAGGTTTGCTGATTCTCAGAGCTAGAGCTGAGTGGCTTTGAACTGAGGCTTGCAGTGGAGTGGCATGCCCTTTTGCATTTATTGTCATCCCTGAAGAACTTTGTCACATTGCATGAGCAGGGTAGAGGCTAAGGGACCCTGTAGCTGAGAGACCAAAGACCAGAGAGAGGCCTGCCTGCAGGCAGTCCCTGCTAAATAATTGTATCCTGAGCATTTGTAGCCTATTAACAACTCCCATAATCTTGAATGTTGTCTGTGAGCTCTGTGTGGCCATGACAGGGAATGACCAGCACAGAGGCTAGAGAGTGCTGTGGGAGGGATGGCTGGTATTCGAAATGACAAGGACAGTTGGAGGGCGGAGGCATGTCAGACCCCGGCCTCCTAGAAGCCGGCTTATAGCAGGTGATGCGGATGGCGGTGATTCTCCATCCCCTCTGTGAAGCCACCAGAGAGGGATGAAACGTTCTACTTCCATAAAGATGTACAGTCTCAGAAATGAACAGGGCCAGTTCTACTTTGTCCCACAGCATTGCCTTCAGTCGGAATTGACAGGATGGCAGTGAGTTGTGAAGCCAGAGGGGTCTTGGTGGTGTAGTGGGTTATATTTTGGGCTGCTAAGCACAAGATCAGCAGTTCAAACCCACCAGTTAGTCCAAGGGAAAATCATGAGGCTTTTTACTCCTATGAAGATTTATAGCCTTGAAGTACAGAGAGCTGAATGAAGGTCGAACATGATAGTGAGACAGGAGGAAAGTAAAAGGAAATAGAGGAAAGAACTAGCAGGCAAAAGATATTTATAGAGGTATAAACATAGGCATGTACATGTATAAATTTATTAATATATAACGACAGGGGTATAGGTCTATGTACATATATTTATAGGTTAGGTATTAGTTGTCCTTCAATGCAAGAACACTTTGTCCTAATCACCTGGCATTCTGTGATGCTCACCTTTCCAACATGATTGATGAAGACAAAATGGGGGTATGAGCTAATGTGGTGAAGAAAGTTATGGTGCCTGGCTATTACAAGATATAGCATTGGGGTCGTAGAGACTTGAACTTAAACAAGCGGCCATCTATCAGGGAATCAACAAAGCCACATGGAAGAAACACATCAGCCTGTTTGATCACAAGGTATTGATGGGATTAGGTATCAGGCATCAGAAGACCCCAAATAAACAACCATTTCTATGTGAATGAGGGGAGTTGGACTGGAGATTCAAAGCCCATCTGTAGACAATTGGACATCCCCTCACAGAAGGGTCACATGGAAGGGATGAGCCAGCCAGGATGCAGTACAGCACCAGCAAAATATACAACATGCCTCTAATTCTTTAATGCTTCCTCCCCCCACTATCATGACCCCAGATCTACCTTACAAATCTGGCTAGACCAGAGAATGTACACCGGTACAGATAAGAGCTCCGAATACATAGAATCCAGGACAGATAAATCGCTCAGGTCAAAAAATAAAAGTAGCGATACAATGAGGGCAGGGGGAAGCTGGGAGAGAAGGGGAGAAAGGAGGAATTGATCACAATGATGGACATACAACAACTGCCCCCTGCCCCGCCCAGCAGGATGAACAACAGAAACATGGGTGAAGGGAGACAGTGGATGGTATAAAATATGAACATGAAAATAATTTGTAAGTTATCAAGGATTCAAGAGGGTGGGAGGGATCGGGGGAGGAAGCAGTCAAAAAAGGAGTTGATACCAAGGGCTCAAGTAGAAAGAAAATGTTTGGAAATGATGATGGGAACCTATGTACAAATGTGCTTGACACAATTGATGCATGGAATGTTATAAGAGCTGTAAGAGCCCTCAATAAAATGATTTATTAAAATTTAAGAAAATAATAAAAATAAAAGATTTACAGCCTCAGAAATAGGGAGACGTTCTACAGGGTTGCTATGGTTGGGATCAACTTGATGGCAATGAGTTCAGACTTGAGTTGTGAAGTCAGAGAACTGACACATCACTTCTTAAAAATTCCCATGGAAGGTTACAGACTCAATGGCTTCTTTCCATGAAAGCCATTCTCGGTGGGGTCTTTGAATTCCAGCTTACCCTCCTTAGTCAGGCTCTACCACCTTCCCATTCCATCTCTTGCCACCCTTCCTCATGGCCTCTGCCCCAGCAGAGTCCTTCTGGCAGTGCCTCCTTGGACATGTCAAACTCTTGCTATGTCAAAGTCTTTATACCTCTTTCCCTAGTGCGTAGAATGTTCATCCCACTCTTTACATCTCAGTTCAAGTGCCACTTCTTCACAATGACCTTTTCTGATGTTTCAGGCTAGATCAGATCTTTCCTGTTATTCTTGCTGTGAAATATAGTTCCTTGATTTGATAATACTTAGCAAAATTTTTAATTAGTCACCAAACAAATAAAAACACAATCACACATCTACCCACACAAACTTTCAGCATCATGGGTATAGGTCCGCATCTGGTTTGTTCTTCACTGTAAACCCAGAACATGGCCGTGTTTGTCACCCAGGAGAAGACCAGTAAATTAATGATTATAAAATGAATGACTCACAGGCTGACAGATCGTCTAATTCATCTTTGTTTGTCAGTGTTTAACGCCATGCTTGGTAGATAGGCAGTGCTCATCTAATGGGAACCGAATGAATTCAAGGCTACCTGATGGGGTAGAAGTTTTTCAGAAGACAGTGATGGAGCTATCAGGGCCTAGCCTAGCCCTGGACCATCTCCCAGAGTTCAACTGCTTAATTCCCTCAATGTTTCTTTTTCTTTAAAAAATTCTGTCCGGGGGGACTTGGGGTGGGGGGGTAGGGGGGTAAGGAAGTGGTGTTAACAAACCCAGGGACAAGGGAAAAACATGGGACCCCAAATGGTAGAGAAGGGGGAGTGGCAGGCATGGTGGGAAATGATCAAGGGTAAGGTTGCTTAGAGAAGAGGTATACTCTAGCCCAGGTGGCAATGAAGCATGGTAGTAGGGCAGGAGGAAAGTCAAGGGAGATGGAGGAAAGAGCTAGGAGTCAAAGGGCATTCATGGAGGTCTAGACAAAGACATGTACATGCAAATATATATAGGAAGATGGGGAAATAGATCTATGTGTCTATATTTATAGGTCAAGTATTAAGGTGGCGGAAGGACCTTGGGCCTCTACTCAAACACTCCCTCAATGCATGAATACCTTCTTTTATTAAATTGGAATTCTATGATGCTCACTCTCCCGACACAACGGCTGGAGCCAAAGTGTGTGAACAAGTAAATGTGGTGAAGAAAGCTGATGGTGCCCGGCTATCAAAAGAGATAGTGACTGGGGTCTTAAAGGCTTGAAGATAAACAAGCGGCCATCTAGCTCAGAAGCAACAAAGTCCACATGGAAGAACACACCAGCCTGTGTGATCGAGTGGTCCCAAAGGGATCAGTTACCAGGCATCAAAGAACAAAAAATCATATCATTGACTGCACACCTCCATGATAGGATCGCTGAAGACAAATGGGTGCATAAGCAAATGTGGTGAAGAAAGCTGATGGTGCCCGGCTATCAAAAGAGATAGTGTCTGGGGTCTTAAAGGCTTGAAGGTGAACAAGCGGCCATCTAGCTCAGAAGCAAAAAAGCCCACATGGAAGAAGCACACCGGCCAGTGCTATCACAAGGTGCCAAGGGACCAGGTATAAGGCATCATGCAAAAAAAAACCAACAACGATATAAGTGTGTGTATATATGTGTATATGTATATGTATATATATACACCATATTAAATGAAGGGGGAAGTGCAGAGTGGAGGCCCAAGGCCCAAGTGTCGGCCAATGGAGATCCCCTCATAGAGGGGTTTAGGAGAGGAGATGGGTTAATTAGGGTGCGAGGTAGTACCGATGAAGAACACAGCTTTCCCCCAGATCCTGGATGCTTCCTCCCCCCAACTACCATGATCCGAATTCTACCTTGCAGGACTGGATAGGGCAGAGGCTGTACACTGGTCCATATGAGGGCTGGAGGTACAGGGAATCCAGGGTGGATGATACCTTCAGGACCAAGGGTGTGAGGGGCGATGCTGGGAGAGTGGAGGGTGAGTGGGTTGGAAGGGGGGAACTGATTACAAGGATCCACATGTGACCTCTTCCCTGGGAGAGGGACAGCAGAGAAGGGGGGAAGGGAGACTCCGGATAGGGCAAGATATGACAAAATAACGAGGTATAAATTACCAAGGGCACATGAGGGAGTGGGGAAAGGGGAGGGAGGGGAAAAAAAAGAGGACCTGATGCAAGGGGCTTAAGTGGAGAGCAAATGATTTGAGAATGATTGGGGCAGGGTATGTATGGATGTGCTTTATACAATTGATGTATGTATATGTATGGATGGTGATAAGAGTTGTATGGGTCCCTAATAAAATGTACAAAAAGAAAAGAGGAGAAAAAAATGATTAGGGCAGGGACTGTACAGATGTGCTTTATACAATCGATGTATGTATATGTATGAACTGTGATAAGAATTGTATGAGCCCCTAATAAATTGTTAAATTAAAAAAAATTCTGTCTCCTTTTCTATCTGTTGAAGGTGCCTGATTTAGGGGGAAGATTTGAGTGTCTGTTAGTTGTAAGAAAACATTCTTGGAGCCATCTTGGCAACAGAGACATCTCTCAGTGGGTTTGGTGTCTTTAGGAACTGCAGCTGGGCTGCCATGCAGGGCCCTTTGGACAATGCACCACTTCCTTATCGTTTTTTATTCTCCAGTCATCGTGCCATTGGCACATCTTTGCTGTGTCATTCAGTAAGAATCACTTACTGCTCTCTGGGTGGGGCAAAGAGCCCTGACCTGCTCAGTACATGGTCAGTAATTTGCACCCACCAGGTGCTCTGTGGGAGAAAAATGAGGCTGTCTGTTCATGGAAAGATGTAAAGTCTTGGAAATCCCAAAGGGGCAGTTCTACTCGGACCTACAGAGTCGCTATGAGTTAGAATCGACTCCATGGTGATGAGTTTGTTAGTGTGTCTTACAGTTGTTGGCAGATGACACTCGGCTCTTAATGGAAAGTGTGATTTGAGTCCATCCAGAGACTCCTGGGGAGAAAGGGCTGGTGATCTACTTTTAAAAGAAGCTGCCAAAGCAAACCTTGTGGAGCACAGGTCTACTTCGACACACAATGGAGCCACCGGGACTTGAGGTTGACTTGGTAGCTTTTGTCTTGGACAATGAGACTGGGAGGCGAGGTGTTAGCGAGTTTCATTGAGAACCTAGGAGACTGTCAGGGTAAAGAGGTAGATGAAAGATCTAATTCACCTCCTCCATGATAACATCTTTCTGCCCGGAACAGGAGTTTGTTCTGCTGCTTGCTAGTGGCATGAACATGATTGAGTCTTGACTTTTCCCTGCCAAGAAAAAAGTCACGGTAGTGAAATTAAGACAGAAATCTAATATTCATGAAGTACTGGTTACCCACAGATAGGACAGTGTCTTCAAGTATATGGTGTCAGATTTGCAAAGGGTTGTGATAAATATGTATGTTTATGTGCCCAAACAGCATAAAGTCTACTTACTGAATAATTGCACCCGAAGATCAGAAATAGAGCCTGCCACAAGAGCCTGCCACAGCCCATTTGTCATCAGGCATGGAGCTTGGGAGAGCTGTGATTACTCAACATAATTACACATGGCATGCAGCATTCATGAAACCCAGCAGACATCCTTGCCAACTAGGGATAGGGAAGGGCTTTGCTTTGAAGTATGGCAAATCCCCCAATTATTATTTCACTTTTTGTAGTTCAAGTTTGGGCCACTTTTCATAGGTGCTAATTAAGGTGTTCAGAGTACCTTCTGAGGGCTGATTGGGAGTACTGCTGGAATGAAAAGCTTTCCACCCAAATGGCAAATGAACTAAATATTGTTCAATAAAACATTGCAATCTGGGAGTCGGTCAACACTCACACTTAGCTAGCTTTGAGCTTCTCATCTTCCTTAGGTCTTTTGCACCAAGCAAATACTCACATCTTGAACAAATCTAGACTCAGATACTTTCCCCTAGTGAAACCAAAGGTATTCTACCAGTCTGTTCCATTAATTAAAATTAAATCTTCGATGACTGATGGGGAATTTAATCCACAAACATTGGATGAATTTCCTCTGCAGATACCTGTGTGTGATGTTTTTTAAAGCAGCCATCTCATCTGTTCTCAAACACTTTCCTTTGTGTGCTTTTGGCCAAGGGCAAGGAGATTCGTAGTTCCATTCTGAGCCCCACAAACCAATCTGGAAACTGGTGATGTTTAGATTCTTTCACTATTGCTGAAAGGGAGCTCGTTAAATTTGCAGAAATTGAAGGTGAAAACACTTCTCTATCCCCCAAGCCCTGCTACCTACAGTCCAGCAGGGAACTGAAGTGGTCAGGGCATTCCAATTTAATCCCTTCTCACAGACTCCAGCATCTCTCTCCCTTCTATCCTCCACAGAGCTGCCAGATGGAATTCTTTCTTTTTAAAAAAGCCTTTTTAAATCGCTTCTCAGCCTTTTGGCTAAGATCAAGTGTAGTATCTGTTCTTATCTGTTTAATATCTGATACGTCCTCTATCTGAGGACAATAGATTAAATGGATTTTTGGAGCAGGGAGTTGGAATAGGAGCTTGCTCCGTCCACTCCACGCATCGACCTGGCATTGCAGTACTTTCAGGAACGGTACACCCCTTCGGGGGATTTTAAAAAAGAAAGCTTTTGCTGTGTCATTTTCCCTGCTTAAAATAAAATCCTTCCAAGAGTCTGAATTCCAAAAGTTAGCAACCCTTTCTTTATGTTCCTCTGGAAAATCCCAGTGCTTTCCTCTATAGAAACAGGCCCAGGACCTTGAACTTTCATGGTTCTGCTAAGATCCCCTGACTGCCAGAAGTGGATGGCCACTGCCTCTGTCCAGTCCTAGAGGGTCCGCCCCATGGATGGAGCCCTGCTATGGAATTCATCCCTTATTTATTGCAGTACCTTCCATTCAAAGACCCCCAGAGACAACCACCATGGAAACTGGGTTGTTGTCGGCTGCCTTCAGGTTGCCCGGCTCTGGTGACCTTGGGTACAAGAAAGAAATGCTGCTCAGTCTGTTATCATGTCCAGGTCATTGCTGTAGTTCTTTCGCTAATTCCCCTCACAGGGGGTCTCCCCCTCTCAACACTGCCTCTGCTTCATCAGATGTGATATCTGATCCATCCAGCAATGGATACATCTTAAAGGGTACTGGCTGTACTGGCTTTGCTCTGTGGGGGGTCCTCCTACAGCTCTCCCTCCAGGTTCCCGCATATGCTTCCTCTTCTCATCTCTGGACTCTCTGACCGCCATCCTACCATCTGTTCTTACTTATGTTGGCTTATATCGGGTCCTCACAGGAACAGATAACCTCAACTTTCTCCTGAGGAGTGGCAGGTGGGTTTGACCCAGCGACTAATGCTTATGTCCCTTCAATTCTCCTTGAGAACCTTATCTACTTCCTGTCTGATTCCAGGTTGTACCAGCATGGATGGAAGTGATCAGGGTTTCAGGGAGGAGAAGCCCCTGGATTGAGGTCTTGCTGCCAGGAAGCAGGGATGCTGGGGCTGGAGTCTCAGTCTCTCGATTCTTAGTTCTGTGACCTTTTCTTTGACCCTCTGATTTAGAGTGGGGTCAGCTTACCTAGAAATCAAGATGGTTTCTAGATCAGTTTTTTCAAACCATGGTGTCATGAATTGATTTAGAAGGTCTTGAGCCATGGTAAAAAGAAAACAGGACAGAAACTATTTGCACTTGCCCCACACAATAATGATAAGTATTGTTTCATTATACATTGGCTTTAGTGGCGTGATTTGCGTAGGGCTGAATATAAAATGCCACAGTCAAATAAATTTGAAAGCAATTAAAAATCATTTTATTGGGGGCTCATACAACTCTTATCACAGTCCACACATACCTCAATTGTGTCAAGCACATTTGTACATTTGTTGCCCTCATCATTCTCAAAATATTTGCTCTCTACTTAAACCCTTGGTATCAGTTCCTCATTTCCCCCCTTCCCTCACCGCTCCCCCCTCTCTCATAAACCCTTGATAATTTATAAATTATTATTATTTTGTCATGTCTTACACTGTCCAATGTCTCCCTTCACCCACTTTTCTGGTGTCTGTCCCCCAGGGAGGAGGTTATATGTAGATCCTTGTTATCGGCTCCCCCTTTCCACACCTGCCTCCCAGTATCGCCACTCTCAGCCCCGGTCCTGAAGGGATCATCTGTCCTGGGAAGCAATTGTTATAAAGAGAGCAGTGAACCCTCTCAGGATCCGGGTTGGAAATGAGCTTGAGCCTTCACAGGGGCTGGCCCAAGGTAGTCGAAAACATCTCAACCCGTGGGTCACGAAAATTTGGCAACAATATAAAGTTTCTGAATGCACCATGACCCAAACTTAATCCAAAATCAAACACGTAATGGGTCTGAGCTGTTTTAGGCAGTGCTAATCCATGTTGTATTGCGGGCTACACTGCAGCCCTGGTTCTGAGCACACAGCACGTTCACTTTGCACGTGTTGTGCCCTCGCGCCAGGCAATGCCACCAAGCGCTGCTACAGGCACCTCGACTCAGAGTCGAGACAGTTTTGTGTTGTGTATTGCAAGGTTTCTTGCAGAGACATAATAGTTTAATAACAGACAGACAGACTTTTAATATTTTTCTACTGTCACTCCTCAGCATATACATATCATATGAGTAGAGTGTATCCCTGGATTGCATCGTGTTGGAATGCAGCATCCTCTTTGTATGCATTTCTCAAAAATCACTTTGACAGAGGAGGCCTCACTTCAGCTGGGGTCAGATGTGCAAGATTGGGCGAGTGGGAGATGACCTTTAATTGCTGACAAACAAAATTATGCTAAGGTCACCCGAAATGAACAGACACTCCTACCAGAAAGATAAGTGATGCTGAGGGGAAAGTCAAGTCAAGACAGGGGAAGGGGACTATGCACATTTTGGAGTAAGCAAGTGCATTTCTGTTGGTAGAAAGCATTAGCAATATTTAGCTATATCTTAAGATAAAATATTTTTATTATGGGTAAGTGGCTAAATTTAGACAGAAGATGGAAAAATACTGATGATACGGCAGCTAAGTCTTCACTAGTGGGTCGAGTGCACCCAAATTAAGAAGAGAAAGGAAACAGGTAGCAGCCTTTTTGCAATATGAATTTACTTCTAATGATAGTGATGGTGTGGAGAAGCCTCTTTGTTTAATTTGTAGTGAAATTTTAGCTGTGGAGAGCATGAAACCAGCAAAATGAAAATTACCTTTTAATAGCAATTATGCAGCACACTACAATAAACCAAAGGAATATTTAAAATGCCTTAAAAATTAAAGAAAAATAATGTGTCAAAATTTTGTTAATGTTAATGGAAACTATTTACTTTCATAATGGAACTTCTTATTTAATTTCTATTTTAAAAAACCTATATGATAGAAGAAAATATTGTGTTACCTGCTGCAATTAAAATGTCAGAAATAGTTCATGGGAAAATGTATGGGAAGAAATTAATGAAATTCCTTTATTGAATGATACTATTTCCAAAAGGATTTCTGAAATTAGTGATGACCAATTGTGTCAGCTTCTTATCAGGTTTAAGGGAAGCCAAAATTTGCAATTCAGTGAGATGAAACAACTAATATAGCACAGCTATTACTTTATGTAAGATATGTCTCTGAAGAAAGCATACACGAAGAATTACTGTCTGGCTGCCCTTTGAAAGGGCACACAAGAAAAGAATATATATAAATATATCTTAAAGTCGAGGAATTTTCCACAAATAAAGGGTTTACATTGGAAAACTTGCATGGGAGTCTGTACAGTGCTGAAGCACGATGCGTGAGAATGTTGGACTTGTAGCAACAGTTAAAGGTCATGGCAATGAACATACTTTTACTCACCACATAATCCAACAGGAGGCATTTGAAATAAAAATTAATCACCAGACTTAGATGTTGTACTTCAAGCTACTATCAAGATTATTAACTTCATTAAGTATCCTTAACAGTTGTTTGTTTTTAAACTTATGCAAAGCCATGGACTCCAATTACGAGTCTTCTTACTGCATGTAGAAGTAAGGTGGCTCTCAAGAGGGCAAAGGTTAAACAGATTAGAGAAGCTAATTATATTTTTGATGGAGCATAAATAAGAATTTGTTAATTTTTATAATGAATTATGACTTTCCAAACTATATTATCTGTTAATTATTTTTGAAAAACTCAATGACATGTTTCTTTGAAGAAAAAAGTATAGCATGTTTATGTTAAAGGATAAAAATTGAAAATTTGACTAAAAGAGTTAGCATTTAGAAGAATAAGGTGGAAAATAGTCCTTCAGAAATGTTTACAGCTACAGATTATTTTAAAATTGAAAATAACCTTCCCAAATATTTAATTGTAAGAGTTAAATTGATCATTAGAAGTCCCTGGAGATACAGTTTCAGAATACTTGACTTCAAATTTTGATTCTAAAAAAATAAATTGGGTTCATTAACCATACTCAGTTGAAATAATAAAACAATGCCAATCATCGGTCATTAAAAGTTCATGAAGAATTTGCCAAATTATTAAGAGACACGGGTTTAAAACTGGAGTTCCCTAAAAGAATTGTTAAATAAATTCTGGCTTGTGACTATAACAGAATTTCTAACAATTTTTGAAATAGCCCTAAACATACTTCTGCAATTTTGTACTACATATTTATATGTTGTTCTCAGCATTGATGATAATAAAATAAAAATATTGCTAAACTGAAAAGTGTTAGAGATGCTCTGTGCCCTGCAATATCAAATAATCCACCAAGATTAAATTCTATATGTAAAAATAAACAAGCACATACATCTCATTACTATGAAAAATTTAGTCTTTAATAAATAGTAAAATAATATGTATACCAAAGAATGTTTTAGAATACATTTATTTCGGACTTATTATTAATTAAGTGTATTGCTGTGATGCTGAAAGCTATGTGACTGATATTTCAAAGACCTGCAGGGTCACCCAAAGTGAACAGGTTTCAGCAGAACTTCCAGACCAAGAACAAACAACAAAGAAGGACTCATTTCCCCATGTCAGAGGAAGGAGCCACTGAAAATCTAGTACACAGCTTAGAAACATTGTCAGAGAGTGAAGGCGTAGTGAATGGAAGCAGAGCATTATGGGAGATTGTTGGGGAATGTGTCCCGCAGGTCAGAGGCATTAGAAAGGTCACTGAGGAAGAGCTGCTTTCTCAGAGTCATTTTCCAGGGCGACCTCGGTTGAGTAAAGGCTGTGTGAGTGGAGTTTTCAGGATCTTCATTTCTGAAAAGGCACGACTCAGGGCAAGGAGAAACAGGTGTAAACATTTGCTAATGATCAGAACTTGAAATGTGTGAAGTGTAGGGAAATTGGAGGTGGTCAAAAATTGAATGGAAGGCATAATGGTCGATATGCTAGGCAGTAGTTAGCTGATGTGGATGGGTGGGTATTCATCATTTTAAATCAGAAAAGTGTGTGGTTTACTATGTCGGGAATAATCCAATCAAGAGGAATGGTGTGACATTCATTGTCAAAAAGGACATGCAATATGGGAGCTGGAGGCACAGAGAATCCAGGGTGGACGATACCTTCAGGAGCAGGGGTGTGCGGGGCGAGGCTGGGAGAGTGGAGGGTGAGTGGGTTGGAAAGGGGGAACTGATTACAAGGATCCACATGTGACCTCCTCCCTGGGAGATGGACGGCAGAGAAGTGGGGGAAGGGAGACTCCGGATAGGGCAAGATATGACAAAATAACAATCTGTAGATTATCAAGGGCTCATGAGGGAGAGGGGAATGGGGAGGGAGGGGGGAAAAAGAGGACCTGATGCAGAGGGCTTAAGTGGAGAGCAAATGCTTTGAGAGTGTTTAGGGCAAAGAATGTACGGATGTGCTTTATACAATTGATGTATGTATATGTGTGGATTGTGATAAGAGTTGTATGAGCCCCTAATAAAATGTTTAAAAAAAAAGGACATGCAAAATCCATCATGAAGTATCTGTGATAGAATTTTATCTATCCACATTCAAGAAAATCCAATCAATACAACTATTATTCAAATTTATGCACCAACCACAAAAGTAAGTGATGAAGAAACTGAAGAATTCTACCAATGATTTCCGTCAGAAACTGATCAAACATACAATCAAGATGCATTAGTAATTATTGGTGATTGGAATGCAAAATATAGAAACAAAACAGAAGGAACATTACATTAGTTGGAAAAGATGGACTTGGGGATAGAAACATAACTGGAAATCACATAATAGAATTTTGCAAAACCAACAACTTGCTCATAGCAAATACCTGTATTCAACAATGCAAAAGGCGACTACACACATGTACTTCTACAGATGGAGTACATAGAAATCAAATTAACTACATCTGTGAGAAGAGATGATGGAGAAGTTCAATATCAGCAGCTAAAATCAGGCTAGGGGCTGAGTTTGGAACATACCATCAATTGCTCATATGTAGGTTCAGGATAAAGCTGAAGAAAATTAAAACAAAACCATGGATCCAACATACAACATTTAGTCTATCCCGCCTGAATTTTGAGAACATCTCAAGAACAGATTTACTGCATTGAACAATAATGACATAAGACCTGATGAACTGTGGGAGGACATCAAGATGGTCATTCATGAAGAAAGCAAAGGGTCATTAAAAAGGCAAGCATTAAAGCAAAGATCAGAGTGGATGTCAGAAGACTCTGAAACTTGTTTTTAATCATAGAATAGCTGAGGCAAATGGAAGAAAGAATGAAGCCAAGGAACTGAACAAAAAATTTCAAAGGGTAACTTGGGAAGACAAAGATAAATAGTATATTAAAATGTACAAGACCTAGGATTAGAAAACCAAAAGGGAAGAACAGTCTTAGCATATCTTAAACTGAAAGACCTCAAGAAAAAAATTTAAGCCTCAAATTGCAATGTTGAAAGATTCTATGGATAAAATATTGAATGATGTGGAATGAATGTGGGTGTTAAAAGAGGATGGAAAAATGCACCAGAGACATTGTACCCCAAAGAACTAGTCAACCTTCTATCATTTTCAGGAGGTAGCATACCAGTAAGACCCCATGGTGCTAAAGGAAGAAGTTCAAGCTGCACTGAAAGTATTAGCCAAAAACAGGCTCCAGGAATTGATGGAATACCAATCCAAATATTTCATTAAGTTGATTAAAAACTTGAATGAGGATTCATCTATGCCAGAAAATTTGGAAGATACTTGGCTAACTGAATGGAAGAGATCCATATCTGTGCCCATTTCAAAGAAAGGAGACCCAGTAGAATGCTCAAATTATAAAACAATATCACTGATACCACATGGCAGTAAAATGTTGCTGAAGATCAATCAACAATAGTTACAGTAGTACATTAACAGGGAACTACCAGAGATTCAGTCTGGATTCATAAAAGGACATGGAACAAGGGATATCACTGCTGATATCATACCTTGGCTCAAAGCAGATAATACCCAAAAGATGTCTACTTGGGTTTCGTTGACTATGCCAAGGCATTTCACTGAGTGTTGACGAGTTCTTTTTGGAACAGTGAATCTGTGTATTCTTTCCAGCTTCTTTGGATGCTTCCTCATCATTCAATATTTTGCTCCAAACACTGTGCAAGAAAAGGGAGGATTCCTTGAAGTACTTGCTGATGTAGACCAAGGATGACAGTCTTCATTATGGATTATAGCTCAATGTAAAAACAACCAAAATCCTTACAAATGGATCAATAGGTAACATCATGCTAAATGGAGAAAAGGTTGAAGTTGTCAAGGAGTTTGTCTTGCTTGGATCCACAATCAATGTTCATGGAAGCAGCAATAAAAAAAAAAAAAGATCAAAAGAAGACTTGCATTAGGTAAATCTACCGCACAAGACTTATTTAGAGTACTGAAAAGCAAGGATGTTACTGTGAAGACTAAGGTGTAGGTGACCCAAGCCATGGTATTTTCAATCGCCTCATATACATATGAAAGTTGGAAAGAAAACAGGAGAACCAATGCATCTGAATTTGGATGCTGAAGAAGACTATGGAAAGTACTATGGACTACTAAATTGACAAACAGACCTGTGTTGGAAGAAGTAAGGTCAGAGTGCTCCTGAGAGGCAAGATTGGGAGACTTCCTTCTACATACTTTGGCCATGTTGTCAGGAGAAACCAGATCCTGGAGGAGGCCATCATGTTTGATCAAGCAGCAGGTCAGTGAAGAAGTCCCTCAAGGAGATGGATTGACAGAATAGTTGCAACAATGGGCTCAAGCACAGGGACACTTGTGAGGATGATGCAGGACTGGGCAATGTTTCCCTCTGTTGTGCTTGGGGTCACTATGGGTTGGAACCAATTTCATGGCACACAACAACTACTACAAGCATTTGATTTGTCTACCTGTTTTACATACCTATATACCTGAGATTGAATATAATTTGCTCAGGCAAGAAGGGGTGGAGAATGGAAAATGTTTAAGAAGTTCTGCTAGGGACCAGCATTTACTGATACCTTCCAGTGGCAAGAGCAACCTGCAGGCAAGCTCACCACCTGGACCCATCATCTTAGTCTAAGCAGCAGACTATGGCTCTGTGTTCTGGGGACTTGCTTTGGGAAATACTGCTTCTAGGTGAATGAATTGGAAAAAGAATGGGACATTCACCCTTGGGTAACCCTGTTTAGACACAAGGAACCTTGGCTGTACAGTGGGTTAAATATGTGGCTGTAATCACAAGATCAATGCTCCAGGAGAGGATGATGAAGTTATTTGCTCCTATATAGATTTATGGTTTCAGAAACGTTCTGGAGAAGTTCTACCAGCCACCCAGGAGTGCTGTGAGTCATAATTGACTTGATGGCAGTGGGTTTGTTTTTTTATTGGGGAGGGGGCATATTTTTTGTATGCTTTTGTCAGTAGGCTGGTCAAAAGGAGCATTAGTACTTGATACTCACCCTCATGATGGAAACCCTCCTGATGAGTGCTATAGCCAAGTGTGGTGAAAAAATTAGATGATGGCAGCTATCAGATAAAATAATGCACGAGATCTTAAAGGCTTGTTTGTAAACAAGCAGCCATTTAAGTGAGATGTCAACTAAGGGCACATGGAAGAAGCACAGCAACATCCATGATTCAAGGATTATAAATCCAAATCTGAAGGAGGGAATAGTATCAGAGCTTAAATTGTGAGATTCTGATGTGCGGAGGTTATGGACGACAGTGGAATCCCAAAATACATTTTCAGGATCTACACAGGAAATAAACCTCATCCAGTAATTTCTCGAACCATAACTGAGGCCTGGGAATCACTTGGTTATCAGACAGAGAGACTAGGAGACAAAAAGACTATATATAGTAGATTAAAATGATAAATCTGACTTTAATGGTTAGAACCTTTCCTCTTGATTTTCCCTCTGATACACTTTGGACTTGATCTGATATTTAATATTTTCTCTCTATTTTTTCATATTGGGGTTTATCTCTGTTGTCTTTTGACATTGTGGGTAACTTTGACTCGTTTTTTGTTTTTCTATGTTTTTCAGTATATGAAACCCAGGATTGATGAACCTACAGAGACAACTAGAATCAGGGTCCCTGGGAGGTGCAGTAGGGGAGGTGGTGGGTAGGGATAAAGGGGAACTGATATCAAGGAGTTCAAGAAGGGAGAAAATGTTTTAAAATAGATTGTGGTAGTAATTGTACAGTACTGCTTGATATTATTGAACTATAGAATGGTATGATATCTAGATTAGTTCCTAATAAAATGGTTTGGGTTTTTAAAAAAAAATCTCATTTTGCTGGGGGCTCATACAGCTCTAATCATGATCTAAACATACACAGAAGGAGAAGGAGTGTTGGCCTGGCAAGTCCTTCTTGTGGTGAGCTCAGCAGCTGCTGGAACTGCCTTCCAGGATCCTGGTGTCACGGGCACTCTTCCCTGTGTCCCCAGGTCCACTCCAGTCTGTGGAAACTCCCAGATATTTGTATATATGAACAAATGAATCTTGTACATTGTCCCTGGTCCCTGCTAAGGAGGCAGCATGTTCCAATAGAAAAAGGATGAGCTTTTGCATCAGGCCCACTCACCAGTTATAGCATTTTAATGTTGTCCCCCTTCTTCCAGCTATAGTTGCTTCGTGGGCACAGTGCAAATGACAAGATCTTCCTCAGCACTATGGTGGGTATTAAATGAAGTAACAGATACAAAGTTCAAACGGAGTGCCTGACACGTAATTGACACTGGAGCAAAGTTCTTCGTCTTCTTTCAATTCCTTTTATAGTTTTTTCACCCATTTATGATCTATTAGCTGTTTGCATGTCCCCTGGGCCAAGGAGATCACCACCTTCCATGTCGATTCATTCTGTGCCTGAGCACTCTGTTCCAAAGTTTTTAGGCTACAGTCTGTCTTCTTGTGATCAGTGTTCACTGTCCCTGATTTTGTCCATCTGCCCGAGTCTGAGCCCAATTGTTTTCCAGCTTTCTCCTCTTTTAGTGGAACACACAGCCGAGACCTGTACCGTTTATGGTGAGAGACTTTGCATCATAACGTTGCATGTTTCTGAGAAATGGAGAACTTATTTGAGAATAACATGAACAGTGACAATTTTTATGTTCAATCTTTTCTTCCCCCCGAGAGAATGGAAAAGCACCCTTAAACATTTACTGAGTATGGGTCTCGGGACTGTAGAGGAATTTGGGGTCTACAAGAACCAAGTAGTGAATATTTCGGTGGGAATGAATGACTAAGGACCTGGAGCAGGGGAGAAGCATTAGGCAAGACCAGGGGTTGGCAAGCCTTTGAGATGGAAGAGCTAATCCTGTCCCTAACAAGCATTTAAAAAGAATTCTGGAGCCATAAATATATTTTTTTCTAGACAAATGAAATCCTCGTTATCTGAATAACATCCTTTAGAAATTTTCATTTTACTTCAGAGCCACCTGTACATGCTCAAAGTGCTGCATACGTCTTTGGGCTGCATTTGCTGATCCCTGCTAGTCCAACAAGTGCATGTTATTAAGTTCTGACGCCTAGTGAACCTATGCGCAACAGAGCCAAACACTGCCTAGTACGGTGCCGTCCTCAGAATTGGGTTGGGTTTAGCCCATTGAAGCAGCCACTTTGTTCATCCATCTCCGTAAGAGTCTTCCTCTTTTTCAAGCCCCTCCACTTTAACAAGCTCGATGTCCTTGTCCAAGGAGTGCGCTCACCTGATAACATGCCCAAAGTAGGTGCGATGAAGTGTTTCCATTCTTGGCCTCTAAGCAGCATGCTAAATGCATGTCTTCCAAGAGAGATTTATTTGTTTTGCTGGCAGTCCACAGTACTTTTCAAGATTCTTTATCAACGCCGGAGTTCAACTACATAAATTCTTCCTCAATCTCCCTGACTCATTAACCAACTTTCACATGTACACGAGGTGATTGAAATGCCATGGCTTGGGTCAGGTCCACTTTAGTCTTCAAGGTGCTGTTCTTGGCCCTCGACACTTTGACGAGGTCATACGCAACAGAGTTACCCAATGCAATATTTTGTATAACATGTGCATGAACATCATTGTGGATGTGAGACAAATGGACGCCTTGACAACTGTAATCTTTCTCCATCTGTCATGATGTTCCCTATTTTCTGTGGATTGTGCTATTCTTGAAATGGAGTTGCGAGCATATTGGTGTTCTTTACACTGAAGGCTGCAATCTTTGGTTGTCATCAGAAATGAATTCAAGTCATCCTTGCTTTTAGCAAGCGAGGTGGTGTCATCTGAATATCACAAGTTATTAAATACGCCTTCCTCTAATCCTGATGCCATGTTCTTTTTCACATAGACCAGCTTCTTGTATTAATTACTCAGCATACGGATGGAATAAGAACAGTGAAAGGATACAGCCCTGATGCACACCTTTTCTGATTTTAAACCATGCAGTATCACCTTGTCCCGTTCACAGTCTCACCTTGTCCTATCTCTTGGTCTATGTGTAAGCTCCATATCAGTACAATGAAGTGTTCTGTAATTCCCATTCTTTTCAATGGTATCCCCAAGACCCACCTCCTTCCACTTGTGGTTTCCAGTACGTGGGGTTGGGGTTGGATAGTCTCATGGCAAGATCAGATCAGGAATGGAGCTGAGCCAGGAGCAGCTTTATTTGCTTGCTCCAGGGAAAGTCTGCCAATGTGACTAAAGCTCAGGGGCTTTCTTTCAAAGGCAAATCCTTCTCTCATTACCTACTGATCATCTTTGAGCCTCTTGCTCTCATATCTCTGTACAGACCTCTACCATTAGATGGACAATTTGGTAATGTCTGAACACTTTTCTGATGTTGAGGCTGGGAGCAATTAATAGCTGAGTAACTATTGATTGAAAGATGGTGAGTGGAAGAAAATAGGTTTGCCAGTTCCAGGTTGTGATGGAGATGAGAGTGTTACCAAATCCCGCTGTCCCCATGGTGGGCTTGCTGTGTTGTGCCCAGTCCTGAAAGTCTGAGCCAGGGGTTTTAGCGTGGCCCCTTTCAGAACATATAAGTGGAATTCTTGGACCATGCCCTGTCCATAAAGTGTGGCTTTACCAAGGAGATGTCAGCCCTGGACTGAAACAACCCAAGAACCTAGATCTTTGTGAAGGTGTTGGTAAGGATGCAGTGGGAATCATAAACTTGACTCAAAGCAAAGGAAGCTTTTCCTTCATGTGTCTGCAGCTGGACGAAGTGGTGCTGGAGCACACCCTCCTATGTGATTAATCTTGTTCTTTTTATGAGCTGCTCCCTGGCCTGTGCTCTCCCGTAAATCTAGAAGCTCTTTGCTGGTGGGGGCAATTGTCATATCCTCCCCCCAGATCCAGATGTCAATGCGCAATCCTTGTTTGCCAGATGAGTGGGGCATCTAAAGGCAGGCAGGGTTCACATACTTTTTCTAGACTTTCTAGAAGGACCAGAGCTAAACATCTTGCAGCCCTTTCCATGTCCTCTTTCTTTTCTGTATTTATTTTCCAGGAAAGAGGAGCAGAAACACGATAGCATCTACTGACAGCAAATCAAATGCCGTCGTGTGTGTTCGCAGGGCAGGCTCTTTCTCATTTGCCTAAATCATCAGTCCCATCATGCCATGTCCATGTTAGATTGTTTACGGAAACAGGTGACATATGTTATGATGTTAAATAAGTGGAAACAGTGCCAGGATGGAGACAGAAGGTGTTTGTTTGTTTTTCAATGAAGCACAACATTCTAGTGACTTATTGTGGTGGGGAAGGAGGGCACCGAGGGCAACAAGGCATGGTTGTGGCAGTGGTCTAGGAATTAAGACAAATCGTTGCTTCTGCAGCAGAGATGAGCTGCCTCTGACCTGTCAGTTACTTGAAGGGAGACTCTGCATTTGGTCAGACAAGCCTTAGTTTCCAGATGGTACCAGCTTTCCTCCTGAGCCTCTGCGGTTCCCATTGGACTACCTAGGCCCGAATCGCTTTTAGCTGAGCAGCAGCAAATGGTAACGCAGACTTGCCATATTGCTCTTTTGCATACACTCTTTAAAAATTGTAGTAAATATACATGAATCAAAACACTTGACACTTCCACACTCTACAAGATTATAATTAAGTGGCATTCTGCAAGTTGTTCAAATATCATCCTTACCCATTCCAAAATTATGCCATCACCCTTATGGAAGCTCAGTATCGTCTCAGGGCTGGCACTTCCCCTCCAGGCCCTACTGGGTTAGGCTGGGTTGACTAGAGAAATAAATCCAAGGACACTCATATAGGTGTAAGGAAGACTCCACCCCACTTATTTATCCAATTGACATGAAATTATGTAACAACCATATTTACCTTCCTACCTATCCCTGGAAGCAATTGATAGATGTTTGTCTCTATTCATTTTCCTAGTCTAGATATTTCATGTAAGTGGAATTAAACAAAATCTGTCCCTTTTTAAGCTGATTTATTTCACTCAGCATAATGTTTATGAGATTCATTCCTCTTGTAGCCTGTGTCAGGACTTCATTTCTCTTTATGGCTGAGTAGCAGTCCATTGTATATACCGTAGGCAACATGTTTTACTTATCCATTCATCTACTGATGGGTATTTAGACTGTTTACACATTTGCAAGATTGGGAATGATGTTGCAAGGGACATCTGTGTATTTGTATCTATTTATGCTCTTGGTTTTAATTACTTATACCCTTCATTTCCTTTTCTTTCCTTGTTAGACCCAGTATGATCCCTTCTGCTCATCCTCTAGCCTCACACCCTCTACTTTGTGTCTGATGTACCAGGATCTCACCAGGAGCCTTACCACCAAGATTCTGAGCCCTGACTGAGCATTCTGATCATGCAGGGAATTGAATATTCCGGAGCACACAGAGGATAAAGACATAAAAACTCCTTAAGCATAACCAAACAACTGGAGGGAGTGCTTTACTGGGCTTGGGGGCTGGGGATTATAGTTGTAAGGGACACCAAGGTCAATTGTCATAATCTAGACGGTAAAGACAATGTTCGACATCCACGCTGGTGAGTAGCAGCTGGATCTTAGAAGCTCACAAGTGGCCATTAGTGGGCAAGTATTGTCACTCTCATCCTGGAGGAAAGAAGAGCGGTGAATGGGCCACATGAACAGTAGACTTCATGACTCTGAGCACAGAATAACTAGATGATCTCCAACTATCAATTCCAACTTCTTTGAAAGAGATCACATCAAAAGGTCCTAGATAGTGAAGCAAAATTCACAGTCACAAAAGAGACCAGGTTTATTGGCTGGATAGGGACTAACAGAACCTCTGAAATGATGGTCCTTATTCACTAAGTCTGAAAATGAACCCATACCTGTGGTTCAATATTCAGCCAAAGAATAGATCGGTCTACAATGGGAGCAATAACACAAGTGAGGTACACAAACCTTAAAACAGCAAACCATTTGATCTCAAAAGGGCAGGATTAATCCAAGGCCCAAGTTCAGAAGGGTAGGAAGGGAGGAGGAATGGAAATGGAAGGCACAAGTAGGAAGTGGAACAAGTGATATTATATTGTGGAGATTGCATTAAGTGGCATAAAACACAATGTGTATGAACTGTTGAATAGAAAACTGATGATCTTGGTAAACCTTCACCCAATTCACAATAAAAACTTAAGAGAGAGAGAAAAAAATCCAAGCACCTGGGCTGCATTCCAGGCCAATAAAATCAGACTCCATGGAGATGGGACAAAGATATCTCTTGGAAAGCTCTCTGGCGATCCCAATGAGCACACAGGCTGATACCCACCATCTGGAAACTATGGGGTAGCTGCTTCTCCGGTAATGCCTCGGGGGAGCGCTTGGGTCTGTCAAAGAATATAGGGTTTATAGAAGGCGCAAAGGTCATCAAACCTCACCCACAGCTTTACACTGGGGGGCTGCTCTATGAGGAATCTGGGAAGGGTCCACATGCATGCTGTCTCTGTGCAGCAGATCCAACAGACTCAACACCTTTCCAAAGCTGGCAAGAAAGTCCAAGAGACTAGATGTGGGCACCAAGCTGTGAGTTTCCCAGAAGGCACGAGACAGAGCAAGAGTCACGGGAACACAGACTCCTCCGGATATGCCGCCATGGGCAGAACATGCACCTCTAATTTCATTTCAAACTGACTCAAGAAAACCCAGCTTCTCATTACAATAACCGTTTTTAAATGACAGTCTTCTGTTGAGCAAGTCTAAGAAATAACCTTTCTTTATTTTACGTGATATAAAAATTCCGTTTTCCTAGGCCGATGGGCTCTAGGGACAGATTTTTTTTTTGTACTAGACACAGCTTTCAAAGTTCTTTAATTGCCTAAATTAATAACAACTTTTTCCTTTGGCTTTTCTAAGGGACAAATACATTTTAATCTTTTTCTAAGGAAGTGAATCTCTAGCTATCGCGTTTGGAAAACTTTCTGCCTTCAGGGTAGAATTTGAAATAATCTGCAAGGTCATACCTTCTTCACCCTGCCCTAGCAGCCCAGCCTCTTTCTTCCTTCCAGCTTCCAGCCACCGGGGTTTGGTTGGGAAAGGAGATGCAGAAGGGGGTCACTGGGCTTTTCTATCAAAAGGTTGGCCACAACCCTCGGTAGACCAAATGTAGTTCATTAGGGGGGGGGGGTTGGTTTTACTACATTAACAGTTATCCTTAGGGAAATTACAAACAAACAGAAACAGGAAGACTTTATATTTCATTATGGAATGTACTGATCAGCCTCGTTATATTTTAAAAGACAAGGTGCAAAAAAAATATCTGGCTCCATTTAAAATGTCCTGACTAGCAGAACTTAAAATACACAAATCTTAAAATGAAAGTCTAAATGAATAAATAAAACAAACAACAAAACAGCTTTCTCAGGAAAAGGCAAAATAAAGAGCTTGACTACTTTTGGAGCTATTTAAGATGCTCATGTTAAAGGGAAAAGAGTATCGTTGTTGACTTTGAAATGTAGAACCATTTGCTTAATTCAGTGATGGAATCTTTGCTAAAATGGGCAGTTTGGCTGAAGGAAGAAATTGACTCATAGCATTTAATGAGCAATTTCATCTTTTGAATACAGAAATGACCAGGCATGCGGACAAGCTTTTTATTCTTTTGAGAACCCTCTAACCAAGAAATCTTTTAAATGATCATTGCACATTGAATGGCTGGAGGCTCTGAAAAATATTTATTTTTGAAATTATTATAAGCTCAAAATGATTCACCAATGCAAAAGAAAACAAGAAAAAGCAATTAAATACTAAGCTGTAAACACTGGAATCTTTTCTGTGCTGAAAATAATTGGACAGAGTTTTTTCGTTTTTTAAGTAAGCGTTCAAAGAGATTTAATGATCTGATTGCTTAAATATATTCCTTATTTTAAATTTGATATTAGAATAGCAAGATTATAGACAATGATACGATGTGACTGGGAGAAGTGTCGTTTCATTAAATTATCAAGTTAAGGCTCAAGGAGCCTGGTGGAATGTGTGTGACCATGAGCCCAGCCAGTTGGAATCGCTGGTGGCGCACAGAGAAAGGTGAGGTTCTCAGCTCCTGTAAAGACTTATGACCTTGGGAGCCTACAGGCACAGTTCTACGTTGTCCTGTAAGGTGTCTCTCTCCTGGCTAGATTCCAACCTCAGTCCTTGGCTCCACACGAGAAAGATTTCACGCCGAAGCCAGGCTGGTTTGATCCAATTGAATTTAATGAGAATTAAAAGAAACTTCAGGTTTTACGCGGCACCCATAGGATTCCTTTGACCATGCGGCCTGGCAGAGACTGCTCCGGGTCACGCAAGGATCTCTCTCCTCCCACGAAGACGACCAGACCAGCCCCTCTCCCTTCCGGTCCCTGCCTTTTCAAGGATTCCCGGGGGAGGCGTGGTGAACGACCTGAGGTTGATCCCATTGGCTGAATTGCAGTCACCTGGCCCAGGTGGGCTGCTCCAGGTGTAACGCCCATCTGCGCCCACTGGCGGGAAAATCCAGCTTTGTCCTTTGCTGGCTCTCCTGGGCATGCGTAAATGGACTTCCCAATTCCCTAGGCTAAGCTGCCTAACAGTCCTTTCAGGGGTCCTCAGACTTTTTAAACAGGAGGCCATTTCATTGTCCCTCAGACCTGTTAGAGGGCCGGATTATAGTTTAAAAATAAAAGTACGCACAAATTCCTATGTGCACTGCACATACCTTATTTTGAAGTAAAAAACAAAACGGGGCAAAACACCCGGCGCGCCGGCTAAATGTCCTCGGAGGGCCATGTGGCCCGTGGCCATAGTTTGAGGATCCCCTCGATTGATATGTCAGAATCGACTTGATAGTTTTAGGTTTCTGGGGTGGTTGCCCTCAGTTCTTGCTTAGCAACACTGAAAGAATTCACATGGCAGAAGCACTTTTGTAAATCCAAGTGAATTTTATGAAGGAAAGTTTCAGGTATCACAGTCTCAAAAAGTACCCGCTCTCTCCCACAAGCACGCTAGGCTGCATGGCAGGGGTGGGGAAAGTTTGCAGCTGAATATGGTGGTTCCATGGGAGGAATACCTGAGCAGGAGTGCAGAACCAGCTGAGGAGCCCCGGCAGGAACCCCCAAGGGCCTCACCCTCCACTTGCAGAGCACGTGAACAAGGGAGGGCGACAAAGAGCCCAGGCCTGCTTGGATCATCTCCCAGCACCACTGGAGGGCATTGGTCGATCTTACTGGCTGATTTAGGCGCATGTGTGTGATGTCATATTCTGTGTGCCTTCTACCTGGGCCTAGATGACTTGGGTCAGGGCATGCTCAGTTCTGAATTTTGCCATAGGTGTCTAATTAGTGTGCCTGCTTTATTTCCAACCCCTTTAGTGTGGCCTGGACAGCTCATTTTCATTTAGTGTTGGCATTTGGGATGACAAGTCCTAATCTAGAAACCTGTCAATAGCAGTAAGTGAATGGAATTAAAACTCAACTCATAGCCATAAATTCAAGTCTGACTCACAGCGACCCGAGAGGACAGGGTAGAATTGCCCCCTGAGGGTTTCTGAGGCTGGAGTTCTTTACAGGAATAGAAAGTCTCATTTTTCTTCCCCCCAGTGGCTCCAAAGGACTGACCTTGCAGGGAGATGTGCAGCGGGTGCCAGCAGGGCTCCTTCATTGAAAATCTCTGCTAGTTTCTGAAGGGGGGGGGATTTTGAGGAGGCCGTCTGTGACAGAGTTAACTCTCCATTAAAGCCAATGAGCTTTTCCACATCTCTCAAAAAACAAACAAACAAAAAAACTAAAGTGACTAGTTCAGATTAATACGCTGTAGGTAGAACCACCTCCCACCAGCAAACCAAACCAAACCAACCAATGAACCAACCAACCAATCAACCAACCAACCAAACAAACAAACAAACAAAAAGCCTGTTGCCTTCAAGTCAGTTCTGACTCATGCTCGCCCCTTGTGGTACAGAGTACAATTGTTGCATGAGGTTGTCTATACTGTACCCTTTATGAAAGCAGATGACCCCTTCCTTTCGTGGTACAGCTAGGTGGGTTTGAACTGATAACCTTTATATAAGCAGCAGTATCCAGCGACCTATGTCAACTAAAGTGTCAAAGCATGCAAAGACTGATCTACAACCCCCACTTCTCTCTTCCTCTGCTGTGATGACCTGGAATCCACCTTTTGATCTGGTGGCACCATATATGTGAAGCAGCCCGAATCACTGAGTGACTGTGTGCGGGACAAACACCCTGTGGAACTGCCCTTCCAGCATCAGAATTTGCATGAACAAGAAATAAACTTCTAGATTTTAAGCCACTGAGGTTTCAGGGATAGCTTCTTTCTGCAGAACAGACTAGGCTATCCTGACTGATCATCTCTTCACAGGGTTGTTGTGAAGAGCTACTGGAGCAGCTTGATCCAGGGGAGCTGCCAAAGCAGATACCTACACTTTATCTGGGATTGTGGGTTGTAGTACCAAAGTTTTTATTTGCCAGGGAGGCACTGAGCAAATTTTTTTTTCTTCTGAAAACAGGACAATAGGTACGTAAGTTTGGGGCCATATGTAGCTGGAGCTGAAAGTCCTCTTACCTTGCGGTTTTCTTTGGTAAAGATAGACTTGTTCTTAATGAAACCCATGACTGCAGCCAGTCAGTGTCACTAATGATTTCTGAGGAGAGGCCAAACAGCTACGTCAAGGATCAGCCTACTATTCTCTTAAATGCTGTCTCATGCTCTCATCTGCTCTGACGTGTCTGCTCAGGGGCATGTGGCAGCCACTGGGTGGGACTTACCATTGGCACTGAAAATCATAGTAGGGGATATTAGTGGATTTACATCAAGAAGACCTGACTTCTTGGCCATTGCTCGGGGGCCAAAGTTCCCAAGACAATCAGTGTCAAGGACAAAACAAAATAAAACATGATGAGGCCTCTGGGGCTGGGTTGAGCTGGATATCTAACCGAAGCCCCTTTCTGCCAGAACCTTCCCAAGAAGAGGTTGCTCTTTTCCATATCTGAACAATTTTGTTTAACACACGTTCTGCTAAGGAACCTTCTGGGAAGAAGAAGAAAATAAATCTGTCTTCCTTTGAATTGAAATGGGTTGGGTCCAAGCCCTGTGCAGTGTGTATTCTTATCATAACATCTAAAGGAGTCTGATTTCACCATTCTTAGCTATTAAAAAAAGTTCCAGGCCCATTAATTCAATTAAAAAATCACACACCAGGAGTAGTTCATATTTAATACCCTTTATACAGGTATTACAGGTACAAGGGAAGTACTTGTTAACTGCCAGGTTGCTGGCTTGAACCATCCAGCCACTCCACAGGAGGTATTCTGTTTCTGTGCAGATTTACAACTTTGGAAGTCCACTGGGACTGCTCTCCTCTGTCTTGAGTCTGAAGGTGCTTGACAGCAGTAGCCTTTTGTTTTTATAGAGGTATAAAGCTCTCTAGAACAACAAAAATATTCCTTTTGGAAGTAAGCCAGAGCTAAAACCACAAGTTACATGCTTTAGTTGTTTTTTTTCCTGTCCTGCTGTTGGTAGCCCCCTTTCGATAATTGTGCACACCAGCATGGTGGTGAAGTGGTGAACTCTGGGCTCTCACTCCCCTGGCTTCACACTCGGTCTCCTCACTCATCGTGTGGTTTCACCCAACTCACGGAGCCTCCTGCAGGCTCCTCTCCCTGCGTGTGTAAAAGGGCGAAGGAGACAGATTTCCTCAGAGCTGTGTTTTAGAGAGAACCCTCCTCACATACTCAGCACCGCCTTGAATAGGGCAGCACTGCATACATGACAACTACTTGATCATTGTTGATGGTGGTGGTGGTGTTTTTGTACGAAAAAAAAAAAAGAGCCCTGAATGGTTTATGTTACAAGTAAGGGAATAAATAGATCTTCCTTCATCCACCTGCATCTTTCATTGTTCTACCACTCTCTGATTGCAATATTAGAGGCAAAATGGGTAGAATCCCCACCTCTGAACAAAGTTTGTGCACACGTGTGTACATGTGAGTGTGCCTGTACAATGTGTGTGCACATGTGCACTGGAGCCTGGCAGCAGCAGGGGAGGTTCGCCTGTCTCTTTTCAGCAGTATCTGAAGGCTGCTGCAGGTGTAATGAGAAGTGACTGATGATCTGTTCAGGGAGCTCCTGGGATGGAGTCAGGGAAGGAGCAGCAAATAAGACATAGTCATCTCCCCCGTATTTAGATGAGGTGATGGAGGTGGGCGGTAGAAGAGCAGCTCCTCAGTAATGAGATCACAGGGGAAAGGCCTTGGATGAGGTGCCACACAGCCCTGCTCTCCCAGAGAGGGTGGGGACTGGGAACGAGGCTGCATCCTGCCTCATCAGTTACAGCTGCTCTGTCATTCAGGATGGAGGCAGATGAGGCAGGGAGCTCCTGAAATCTCTCATCTCCAGTCCTTCTAGGTGGATGTGGGAGCAGGGTGTGAGGACGGCCACACTGGAGGGTCAGGGTTGATCGCCTTGCAGTGTGGAGCCCGGCCTGGACCTGCGCTGTGCAGGGTGACCAAGGAGCTTTGGGGGCAGGGGTCCGGGTGGGGGCTTTGTCTACTAAGACCCACAGCCGCACCCTGTATCGCAATGTTGGCATGCAATGTGCAGAGACGTGAGACAACATGAAATGGACCATCCACTTCACTTGGAAAGACCGGAGGGCTGAAAATCAGATTGGGAGATCTCGTTTGCTGCACAGTTGTGAGAAGGAGATATTCGTGGCTTCTCTTACACATTAAACTATATTACTTCTCAGGCATCAAGGAGGTGATATGAATGCATTGATAGCCTAGCATCTGTCAGCTGGGAGGCACAGCATAGTGAGAGTCCTTATTAATCACTTGGAGATTAGCTGAGGGGTGGAGAAGCCAGGCATGAGGCTTTCCAGGGTGGCTCAGCCTGCACAGGAGACCTTTACTGGGTTGGACAGAGGTGCTGCCATCTGAAAGCTCAGATAGAGCAGTTAGAAAATTAACTGACCTGGTACAATATCCATTTACAGATATTAAAAGATCCTGGGTAATAAAAGCTCATGTTTGTGCAGCATGCCACTTTTGTCAAAGGGCTTTCTCATTAATGTCTTACTTGGTCCTCAAACGAAGAGGCCTTTGGGCAGGTATTGCTGTTTAATTTTGGACGTGGTAACAGCTTTGGGTGGAGTACTGCGCTTGGAATCAGACTGTGCAACCCACAGCACGTCACTTAGCTGCTCTGGATCGGCTTTCTTCCTCTACGAAGGTCAGGGCTTGGACTAGACCATTTTCCCAGTGGCAGCACTGCTGACATTTTGGGCAACATCATTGCTGTGGGGCCGTCTTGTTCTCTGCACCGGGATGCTAAGCGAGCATCCCTGGTCTCAAGCCACTAGATGGCAGTGGGACTCCCTTCTGCAGAATGTCTCCAGGCATGGCCAACTGTCCCCTGCAGAGCACGCTGCTGGGCTGGAGCAAGGCAGGATAATGCACTCGATGAGCTGGATTTTAAGTTTTCAGGTACTTTACATGTCTGCACAGAGAGACTACATCAACAATTACCCAGCAGTCAATGGGTCATCACTGACCCTCTCTATAATTCCACCTGAGATCATCAAGCACCGACTGAGTTTCTGAGCTTAGCACCCTGCATATCACAGCTTGTTTAGCACTCAGCTACAAACCAAAAGGTTGGCAGTTCAAACCTATCCTGAGGCCCCTTAAAAATAATCCTGGTGGTCTGTTTCAGAAGAGTTGCAGCCATGAGCACCCCATGGAGTGAAGAGATATAAACATGAATGTGGATGTGACTCTAGGTATAGCTACAACCAGTAACCGTGGAATCAACTACATCATGGAATCAACTTCAACTCCTAGCCCCCTTGTGTGTCCGAGCAGAACTGTGCTCCCCACGATCTTGAAAGGCTGCTTGGTCTGAAGTAGATTGGCAGGCCTTTCTTTCGAGGTGCCGCTGGGTGGACTCAACCTTCCAAGCATGCTATTAAAAGCCAATCCGTCACCTGTGTGCATCACTGAAGACACACAGACACAGGGAGCAGTGCCCTGACTGGGGCACTGGAGCAGCGCTGGTATGCAGTGAGGGCTGCCCAGTTAGCAAACAGGTCTTCCCTTGGTACTTTCTCAGGTCTGTGCGAAGCTTTCTAAGCATCCCGAGTTCTAGGCCTGACTCTGCTGCCAACTTGCAGTGTGACTTAGAGCTAGTCTCTTGCCCTCTCTGGGCTTGATAATAAAAGCCGGGCAGGCCAGCCACAAATATCGTGTGGCTAGCAGGGGAAAGCAGTTGGTGACACAATTGCAGATGGAGCTCATCCTTTTGACTCATCGCCCACCCACCCACCCCCTTTTCAACTGCACTGAAAGGGTTCTAACTTTCCGGCACCAGAAAAGCAGACCTTGCGTTTTTTCCTTTATGGAATGTAGGCCATCCCTGCTTATGTGTCACATTCAGTCCCCGTTCTTCTCCCAACCCCTGTCCCTCCTCCAGTCATCAACAGTAAGTGGCTGCAGGGCGGTTTCCAAGCAGGGCTGTGCTCAAAGGTTCACAATGCTGGGTTTTCCTTCAGTTCTCCACAGTCTTGGGCTTGGAACAATCCAGGCATTACCATATCAACTGCTCATTTGAGGTGGGAAGGGCGGGGAGACTGGAAACACCATATGGGGCTCAATCCTTCTCTGCACGCATGTGAGGGGTTTCCAGGAGTTAGAATGTCAACTTAAGTGATTTATTTTTTGTTTTTTAATTGTGTGCCTGGCACCTGCTGGACATTTCTTCTATAGTGTTTTGTTGTTGTGAACCCCATTTCTAAGATTGGAGATAGAAGGGTCAGGCACAATAGGCAGTTTAATTGACTAAATCTGGGGTGTGAACCTGCTTCTGTCTGATTCCCCATAGCCCTCAGTCATTTTAATGGAGGTGTTGTGAAGGGTGTGGGTTCAGCAGCCGCACACTGCCTCATCTCGCCTCCTGGTTGATGGGTTGTGTAGCCTTACGTGAGTTGTTTAATCTCCTACTAAGCTTGTGAGATCACTACTCTTATTAGCTTCATTTTACCGAGGTTGTGAGAGGTCAGGGGAGCGAAGGCTTACAGATTGTCTGGCATATAATATGCAAATGATAGTCAAGATATATAACTAAGCGTGTCTCTGTTCTTGGTTCTGTCAGTACCTGCTGTGGCCACAAAGGAGAAACCTGGTTTCCTGCTATTTGGAGCATCTAGTGTGAATGGCAGGAGATAAGTCACATGCTAATGAACCCTGGGAGTGTAGTAGTTAAACACCATGGTGCCCGGCTATCAAAAGATATAGCATCTGGGGTCTTTAAGGCTGGAAGATAAACAAGGGGCCATCTACCTAAGAATCAACAAAGCCCACATGGAAGAAGCACACCAGCCTGCCCCGACATGATCACTGAAGACAAAGCGGGTGCATAAGCAAAAGCGGGCATGTTTTCTTGATGTGCACTCACCCTTTACATACAACTCTCTCTTATACATACGAGTTTCTGTGGATTTGTTTCCCTAATGTACCCAGACTAACATAAGCATTTAAGAAGCCTAGAAAAGGGCAGGGCAGGATATTTTGGGGGACTGGATCCAGAAGTAGAGAGGAAGGAGCCCTGGCGGCGAAACGGGCTGCTAGCTCCCTGTCCCAAGGGGGACAATGAGACTGCTGGCTCCCATGAAGATTTACAGTCTTGAAAACTCCATATAGGGTCACTGTGGTTGGAATCTACTGGATGGCAGCGGCCTTTTGGGATTGAAGGTGGAAGCCACCAATGACTTCCTGCCATTGAGCCAAGGAGCCTCTGGGGAGTGTGTGAACTTCTGGAATGCAGGAAATAACCTCCGCACATCTGCTTTTCATGCTGCCCAAGTCATGCATTGGCATTTGCTCAAACACATTCATCCAGAAGTGAAAGACCACAGCTGCTCCCTGGGGAAGCTGGGGGTTGAGCTCTCTGGTTCCACTCCGTGAGCATTTCTGGTCCGGGTACCTGGCCTCTGCCACAGCACAGGCAATGTGCTTTTGGAAACAGTGCTCCCTGGGTAGTGAGTGTGATTTGGCTCCTCTGGCCTAACACGATGAATGCTGAGAGGGGGTGGATACTAGGGGGTTAAGCTCTCTGACCTTTCCCTAGCCCAGGGGAAAACTTACTATTTAAAGTAAGTTTTAGACAGAATCTTTAGAAAGATAAATTGTTTACTAAATGTACACAATTCCTCCCCAACACATCTGTTTTGTGTCTGCTCAACTCAACCTCATAGGCTGTGGATGACCTTGAGCAGGTGCTCAAAGTCACAATGGCTTCTATCAGGATTGAGAGTTCAGCTCTCTCAACTCCAACTGGTTATTAGCACCATAGTCTCATTTCTATGTATTTACTTTGTTTTAGGGGAAAAAGACTCCCAATTCAACTATATTTTTTTTTTTTTTATTTTTTAACAATTTATTGGGGCTCATACAATTCTTATCACAGTTCATACATATACATACATCAATTGTATGAAGCACATCTGTACAGTCCTTGCCCTAAACATTTTTTCCTCCTCTTCTTTTTTTACATTTTATTAGGGACTCATACAACTCTTATCACAATCCATACATATACATACATCAGTTGTGTAAAGCACATCTGTACAGTCTTTGCCCTAATCATTTTTTTCCTCCTCTTTTCTTTTTTTTACATTTTATTAGGGACTCATACAACTCTTATCACAATCCATACATATACATACATCAATTGCATAAAGCACATCCATACATTCCCTGCCCCAATCATTCTCAAGGCATCTGCTCTCCACTTAAGCCCCTTGCATCAGGTCCTCTTTTTTTTCCCCTCCCTCCCCTTCCCCCCCCTCATGTGCCCTTGGTAATTTATACATCGTTATTTTGTCATATCTTGCCCTATCCGGAGTCTCCCTTCCCCCCTTCTCTGCTGTCCCTCTCCCAGGGAAGAGGTCACATGTGGATCCTTGTAATCAGTTCCCCCTTTCCAACCCACTCACCCTCCACTTTCCCAGCATCGTCCCTCACACCCTTGGTCCTGAAGTATCATCCACCCTTCAACTATATTTTATTAGGAACTCCTTGCTATGTTTTGCACGAGAAAAAGGCAAAAACCGATATTCTGGATGAAGGAGAGCATCTGCATGAGGCCACAATGGTGTCAGAAGGACCCACAGCCATAGTTACATAAATAAAATGACACCCATTCTGTCCTGCTGACTCTGACTCATAGTGACTCTGTGTAGGGATCCTGAAGTTGCTACCTTTACAGGAAGCAATAACCTCATCTTTTTCCTGTGGAATGACTAGTGGCTTTGAACCAGCGACCTTGCTCTTAACAGTCCAACACTATCCAGCATTACCACCTGGGCTCCTGAAAACTTAAATAAGACATAGAAAACAAACAACTTTGTCACAAAATTGTGACTGAAGACAGATCAATTCATGGAGTTTCAGGAGGGCCTGTGAGAGCATGAGCGGGACCTTCATTGGGATGTGCACACTACCGTATATCGTTGAGTCTGGCCCGGGGAGTGGACGCAAGCACACTGCCTGAGGGCCAAGCTTTCCACTGCCAGTCAGCAGTAGGAAAGAACTCAATGGCGGCTGAATCTGTGGCCCCTCAAAATGGATGTAGGGTCTCCACATAGACTGTCACTGTGAGCCACAGCCTATAGCTCAAAATTTAAGCTCAAATACGACTTAAACGCCAAACATTCTGTTTCCTTGAACTAGGGTACTGCCAGGATCAGCTAGAGGCCCAGATGACCTATCAGGTGTGAACACCGATCTCAAAACACTTCACATGATCCATTCTACCAGTGATGTCAAGGACAACTAGAGGTCTGCATGAGTGAGCCCAAATAGCCTCCTCACTTACCCATTCCAGAGGCTGTGCCTGTATAACCTGTCGACTAACACATTCCCATATGCCGTGGTTATGAAACCAGCCATCATGCTGGAATAAGGACCAATCATGATGTAAGGGTCAGGGTCAATGGGAAAGCACGATAGGGGCTGAGGGGAGCCAAGAGGGCCCCTTCACTCGATCCCTAAACCTGATCTAATGTCACTAGACTGGGGTCTTCCTCACATCTCAAGGGGACCCGATTCATGATTGAAGTGAATTGTGCTTATTCAGTCTTTGTTCTGCTTGCTGTCCTGCTGTGCTGCCTCCTCTTCTTGCTTTATGTGCATGGCCCTCTCTGTTGTGGTGACAAATGGCTTGAGAGGGACTTGACATAGGGAGAAAGCCCACCCACAACTGTCACCAGAAGCAGACACTAAGTTCATTTCTCTCACCTCACAGAACTATGCGCCCCAGACACTGGTAGAGCTGCCCGGGAGGGGAACCCTTAGTGCAGTGGTTCTCAACCGGTGGGTTGCAACCCCTTTGGGAGTCATATGACCCTTTCACAGGGCTCACCCAATTCATAACTGTAGCAAAATTACAGTGATGAAGTAGCAAGAAAATCATTTAATGGTCGGGGGTCACCACAACAAGAGGGCCTGTATCAGGAAGGTTGAGAACCACTGCCTGAGTGTGTTTAGGACTTTGCTGCCCTCAGGGTCACCAGACATTCCTGAAGGCAGACCCACTGGAGGACGCCCTTCTGGGAAATGCCCTGAAGCCAGGTCTCAACCAACTCCACCCTCACCCTCCTAGATCCTAATCATAGGCTGCATGGAACTGCTCCCTCGCACTTTGAGCACTGTACGTCCATGGGAGCAGAAAGCCTCCTCTCTCTCCCTTGGAGTGGTGGCTGGTGAGTTCAAACTGCTCACCTTCTGGCTAACATAACCCACAGACCAGCTCCCCCTGAGCTCAGTTTGGTTTGCTGCACAGCACACATTGTTTGGAACCTTCTGAAGTAGCTATGCACATGTGCAGGTTGGGGGATTTCACACAAGATGCAGTTTTCCACTCTCTCTTGGCAAAAATAATTTTTGCAAAAGGCTTGTATTTTCTTCTGGATCTGAGTAGCAGCTACTCTCATGAAGTCATAGCACATACATTCATGCTACAGTCCTCCCAACTCCCTAATGTCTTACGCCGAGTCTGCTCCATGCTTTTCTGTGTCCTACATGGCAGCTGTAGGCACCCAAGGCATGGGCTCTGCAGCCCGGGTCCAAATCTCTCCTTCCCACTTCCTCACTGTGTGGTCATAGGCTCATGACTTTATCATCCTGTGCCACTGATTTTTCATCTGTAAAATGAGGCAAGAATAGAGTCCACACATAGACCTGTTGAGTGGAATAATTGAATTAGTATTTACAAAAATATTAAAATGGTTCTTGGCATCTTGCAAATACTGTTAGGTAGCTTAGCATAAGGACTGGGTCATCCATTACATATCCTCAGGTTCAAAAGTCCGGCCAGGAAGGGGTGGTACACCTAGGTGGGCGTTACACCTGGATTGGCCCATCTGGGCCAGGTAAATTCAATCCAGCCAATGGGGTTGACCAGGACCATCAACCATGCCTCCCTATGGAGGAATTGAAAAGGCAGGATCTGGACCTCTCCGATGTCTCCCTTCACCCACTTTTTTGTTGTCCGTCCCCCAGGGAAGAGGTCACATGTAGATACTTGTAATCGGTTCTCTCTTTCCAATCCACCCTCCCTCTACCCTCCCAGCATCACCACTCACAAATTATCAAGGGTTTATGAGGGATGGGGAAGCGGGAAGGGAGGGGGAAAGTGAGGATTTGATGCCAGGGGCTTAAGTGGAGAGCAAATGTTTTGAGAATAATGAGGACAGTGAGTGTACAAATGTGCTTTACACAATTGATGTATATATGGATTGTGATAAGAGTAGTATGAGCCCCTAATAAAATGACTAAATAAAAAGAAGAAAGAAAGAAAGAAAGAAAGAAAGAAAGAAAGAAAGAAAGAAAGAAAGAAAAGGAAGGATCCCGGAGCCCACTGAGTGACTTTCTCTCCAGCAGCTTCTAGGTAGGCTGTGCCCCGTGAGGGGCCCTGAGGGGCCTGTGTAAACCTGAAACTTCTCTCAAAAAGCTCACCTGGATCAATATCCAGCCTTTGGAGTGAATTCTTTCTCGTGCGAAGCCAAGGCCTGAGGTATATCTCTCCCACGAGGGATCTAACAATAGTATCTCTTATTATATCATTAGGAGCCCAGGTGGTGTAGTGGACATGCATTAAGCTGCTAATCGCAAGGTCGGGGGTTTGAACTGACTAGCTCGTCCATGGGAGAAATATGAGGTTGTCTGTTTCTGTAAGGCAGTGGTTCTCAATCTTCTGAACGCCGCCACCCTTTAATACAGTTCATGTTGTGGTCACCTGCAACCATAAAATTATTTTCATTGCTACTTCATAACTGTAATTTTGCTAATGTTATGAATTAGGTGACTCCTGTGAAAGGGTTATTTGATCCCCAAAGGGGTCGCGACCCACAGGTTGAGAACCGCTGCTGTAAGGATTTTAAAGTCTCAAAACCCCAAAGGGGCAGTTCTTTGTCCTATTGGGCCGGTATGAGTGGGAGTCAATAAAATGGTAGTTAGGTTTTTTTCCTGCATCAGTATCAGATTCTGGTGGCAATCTCAGTCATCCTACATGGTGGTCTGGTTTGAACTCCGGTAGATCTGTGGGAAATGAGTGCCCTGGTTTGAGGTGAGGGCCACGGTGCTTCAGCGGTAGATCTCTCATAGTCTTTCACTGGGAAGATCTGGGTTTGATTTGCAGCCAATGTGCCCCAGACTGTCAGTGAAGGTTTGTGTGTTGCTACGACACTGAGCAGGCTTCAATGGTGTTGCCAGACTGGTTGGCTTCCCCTCCCAGCCCTGGTGGTAGCACAGACTGGCACAGTTTGCTCCGCTGACCATGAGGTGCCCATAAGAGCCTGACTCAACAACCATGGTCAAGATCAACAGCTTGAACTCCTTTCTGGGTCTACGGAAACAAGAACAACCTTCTGAAATGAGGTCGCATTGCTATTTGGGACTGGGAGGAGGCCTCTGTGACAAGGATTGCACTCTGGATCCCAAAGGCGATTTTTAAACACAGCCACACAGCAGCTCCAGAAATTGCCATAGTAGAAGCCAGGTTTTTTTTAAAAAAAGCTTCTACTGACTTGCTCAAAGGAGGCCAGAGGTGGATGGGGGTGGGGTGGGAAACTCCTCTGGAAATGGATAAATTTGTTTCCTTATGTGTCTGTCATGTCTTTTGGTGCTGAAAGAAAAAAAAAAGTGGACGAGAGAAGGAAATGGAGACTGAGAGTCATCTTGTGGGTATTCCCGCAGCATCCCCTCCTTAGGCACTTGCTGCCATCTCATCCAACTCCACTCAGTACATTTTCACCCAGCAATGATGCAGAAATGTCTGTGTATGTCCGTTTGATTGTAGTCGGGCAGCGTTTACGGGTTTGACTTTCAACTGAGCATGGCAGGACGTCTGGAAGCAATTATAACCAGCACCTGCTCTGTCTGTGCGGTGGGCAGGCAGTGACGGATTCCCAGCCTCCGGAACACTAGTGCTCCCTCCCAGCCTAGGATAATGATGGTGATACTCGGCCTCCTTGTTGCCCGGGGGAGCTCTCCTCTGAAACCTCATATTATTGGCATTTCTTTGAGTGAACACATCAAATTAGTGACTCGAAAGGAAGGTGTAGGAGATGATTATTGGTGACAAGACAAGCCTCAACTACCTCCAGAGAGCATGTCTCCTAAGTGTAAAGTATGGAGAGGGAGGAAACAATTGACCACAAATGGAATAGGCTCTGAGTCTCGCCACACAATGTATGTGCATGGTCACTGAGGCGCCAACATTATGGCTGGAGGACGGACACGGTTTGTGCAGCTGTGATTGCCATCCAGAACGTGCTGTGCTATTGTGAAAAATGATTTTTTATTCTGAGCAAATCTCTACTTCCACTTGCTTTAATGCTTCGCCAGAGAGCAGGGGACTCTGGGAGGGGTGGGGGCACACAGGGCTGGGCTGACCTCAGGAACTCATGTGTAAAGGGCTTTTTCTCACTTGGAAGCAGGCTGGGTTCACACCTGTTCTTTCTGGTAAAGCTTGTTTCTGAACCTTGCCACGTCTGAGTCCGAAGAGGGAAATGAAGGTGACAATTGCCGCGAGGAGCCCTGGGCACATCTTGGCTATGGTCCTGCTTAAGTCTGTTTCATTTGAATCCCAGCTTTACCTTTCCTCCTTTCTGGGTTCCGACGCATCAGGTGGGTGCCAAACGCTTCCACGGACAACTAAAGCGGAACAAGGTGGAGGCAGATGAAGAACAACGGGAGGTTGGTGTTTGGGAGACTGAATACTTGGGCTTCCTAGGCCAGTCCAGCTGGTGGTTAGAGCCCTGTTTCAGATTCCACTGAAATCTCCTAGTGTCCAAGGACCAAGTGGCTCCTAAGTCCAGAATTTCTGTTACACGTGTCACCAAGGAGGAGTTGGGCTAAAATGCATGGAAGAATAAAGCAGGAGCTTGGCTTGTGAATCCACTCTCTGATCCAGAAATTCCAAAGGCTCCATGCACAGACATTTCAACACTGAAAGCACAGCAGGGAAAACCAAAGACTTGGGCTTCCTCCTTGTCCCTCTTTTCGGGCTTTTATGGCTTTCCAAGGTGCCTCCCTGAACCGAGTGTTGTATAGGTCAGGTTTAAAGATGTCCTAATTCTTAGGGACTTGCTGTTCTGCTTTCTTTTGCAAGGAGACCCGTTTTCTTGTCTTGTGGCCAAACACAGAGCACAGATGTCTGTGGGCCTCCTCCCTTTCCCCTGACCTTTGCTCTCTTCTCTGGATACACTACTGACCTGTTCTCCTTTACAAGATCTGAACTGCTCACACACTTCGTTGAATTCTCATCCTAGCGAGAAGCATCTGAGCATCTTATTAGAGCCTGGATGAGTTCTGCTCTGGAAGCCTATTTGTGCAACTTCAGGTCTCTGGCATGGACATGTCCATGCCCATAGACCCACACAGGTAATATAAACTCCAACAGTAGTTTAAGGTTTAAGGTGGTAACAGGGAACGCTGGGGCCTGTGGCTCCTGGTGAACCACACAGGCTGTCTAAAGGGGCTAGTTCCATCTCAATGTAGCCATGCAGGAATATAGACCTGTTAGGTAGCAAGACAAGGGGTTGTTCCTCTCCTTGCTTAGGGGGCCCCCTACAGGAGGTTGGAAGCCAATGCGGGCTAAGCCCAAGCCAGGAGAGCTTAATTGACGCCTCCCAGCTGAAAGTCCTTAAAAGGCTGGAATCTGGAGACCACCGCCCCTTCCCTTCAGCTGCTTCTCTGCCTTCCACTCAGCAGGGCTGGGGGTGCAGTGTCATGAGGGTGCCCGTGTTCAGTTTAGTGTAACGCCGAAACCTTCTTCTCTCCTGTATATAAGCCCACTCGGATCACCAACCAGGCTTTGGTGTGAATTTCTTTCCAGTGTGTAGCCCAGGACTGAGACATTTCCCACCCAAGAAACCTAACAGACCTAGATTTACAATAAACCCATATTTTTATTTGTAAGGCAAGAGGTGACCAGGTCTAGCCAAGAGTGGTGAAGAGGGCGCTGGGTTTGAGAAAGATTCTGAAGTAGAATCCATAACCCTAAGAAATGTATTGGCCTTAGGGGAGGGGCAAAGAGTGCTGGATTGAAAAAGTCTCTGGCATCCAGTTCAGACTTGACTTTTGGATCCTGAATCCTTCAGGAGCCATGACCTTGCCCTCCAGCCAGACCTTCCAATAGCCATCTTCTCAGAGCCTTGTTAAGTTCTCATAATACATTACACCTGCCATCCTGTGAGCAGCTACCAAACCCAGGCACTTTTTTAAAAGACAAGCTCGCTCTCTCTACCACTAAGAGCAGGTAGTTTGGGGATGATGGATATGAGATACCACAGAAGGCCAATCTGTTATCTTCCATGGTGCACAAAACATGCTATCACAACCAGGACTCGTGACAATCCCTCAGTTTCCTAAATTGCTTCACTGCTGCTTTTTGACTAAGCCTCATTAGATTGTCCTATATTGATAACAGGGATGACCCTGAACTAGATGCATAAATTAAAGCTCTCCTCATCCTGTGCTTTTATATGAATGTGTTAATTATTTTTGTCATTAGGGAGAATAATGGCGGGATGGAGCAATACCAAACGGAGTTTGACAAAGTGTTGGTGTTTGCTGCGGGAACTGTGGTGCGTGTCAGATACAAGCCGTCACCCAGTGAGTCTGCAATTAACACCAAGGGACCAAGGTAAGATTCCCTGTAATAAATAGCTTTCCTCCCAGATGCTAATGGGGACCCAGCAGGACCCACTGTTGTGTTGTCGCAGTTGTACACGGGCCCTTAGAGGAGACAGAGCTGGTATTTGAAACGAGTTTTGTTTGCCCCAAGTTGGCTCACACATTTGTTTTTAAATGGCATAATCACTAACATTTAAACACAAGGTGATTTCACATAACACTCTATAGCTTCTGAGAAATGGAGAGGCCCTACTTTGCTGGTTGACAGTGCAGAGGGACTGGGGAAGCAGTCAGATATGGTGATCAGAGTTTGGAATCCTTGCTTTCCAAGTACATGTGTCAAGGAGTTCAAGGGTTCAGAAATTTAGGAGGAAGACAAGTGTGTGAGGTCGATAATAAACCAAAATAGGGGTTGAGATTTCAATCTGTTGGCTATTTCTTTTGTGCTTGGTAGCCAACCAGTCCAGAATTCCTGACCTCGCCGACCTTGTGAAACAAGGACCATTCCAGAATTACATAGAAGCAAGCACGGAAGCAAGGGCATCCATCACCCCGAATGCGTAGGGGTCAGGAACTAAGTGCTTTCTGTAGAACAGCTCCAGAAGGCAGACCTTTGGCTGGAAAACCTGTTAGGGAGCTAGCATAGGGACTGGCAGGCCTATTACACATGCTCAGAGGTCTGAGCTACCGGCTCATGAAGCAGTGGCTCACTGCATGCTCAGAAGTTCAGGTTTCCAGCCAGGAGGGGGAGCTACGCCTGGGTGGGTGCTGTACCTGCATTGGCTCACCTAGGCAGGTGAATTCAATTCAACAATTCAGCCAATGGGGTCGATCTACGTCATCGACCACGCCTCCCTAACCGCTCATAAAACTCACGGGGATCCCAAACCAGGTCTCCGCGTGAGCTGTTTCTCGCGTGGAGCCAAGGACGAGGCACACCTATCCTGGAGAGGTCGAACAGAAACGGTGCTGTGTGATTCGGAGCTATGAGGTAAGCCAGCCCCAGGAGTGGGCCCTCCCATGTTGGTCTCACGGATTTGGGGCCCCTCGGGAGAATTGTTGTGTTGAATTCACCTGGCTGGCATAAGTGAGCCAATTTGGGTGCCCTGGGGGCGCTCGTACCGTATTGCCGCAGCCCCAGACTTTTGTGTCGGTCTTTGCGCCGTTTCTTGCTGGTGTCCGTCTTTGCGCCGTTCCTTGCTGGTGTCCTTCTTTGCGCCATTTTTTGCTGGTGTCCGTTTTTGCGCTGTTTCTTGCTGGTGTGTGGGACTTGACGTGCCTGCCTTCCCGGGAACTCGCCTGCCTTCCCGGGCTGCATTTGTGAGGGGGCTGGGACGCTGCTGCCTGGAGGTTGGGAGGATTTTGACTCCCAAAGCCTTCTCGAGGCTCAGTGTATAAAGTTTATTTGGACGCGAAAACAGAATTAAAGACCCAATTAATGAAGTTTTAGAAGCAGGCTTTATTGTGAATTTGCGGGCGGGTTCAGCAACTCAGGGTATTGAGCTTTTGAAGCCGCGCCGGGGGAAAAAAATCCTGGCGGCGTTTTTAGGCCCACTGCTGGCAGGCACAGCTGGGGAGGATCATAGCTGGGAAGGCTCTGCGCACACAGGTGCTTCAGAAGGGAGAAGGTCGTTAATCTTACCTATATAGAAGGTCGTTAATCTTACCTATATGTCAGGGATGCGTGGAGTGACCTTATCGTCAGAAAACATTCTGGCTTTGGGATGAACTAGTTCTAGGAATTTGGGGTTGAGCAGGGGAGGGGAGGTCAGTTAGGGGTCAGTCTTGAGAGCTAAGATGGAGGTGCAGGCCTCCAATTGGAGTCTGTTGTGCCAAGACCGGGACACAGTGGTGTGCCGCGGCTCCGGAGAGCAGGAGGCCTGGGGGCGCCCGCACCCACCCTGTTGGTTTGGGCAGGACTCTGGCTGGGTGGCCGGCTCCAGGCCGGCTTTCGGCTAGGCCTCAATGTGCGGCCTCCATTTTCCCAGACACGTGACTCCACTCCCAGGCAGAATGGCGCCACCTGTGTGTGTTGTAGCTACACTCTGTTCCCAGAAAGAAAACCACCCAGAGTGCCAAGGAAAGTCCATCAGAACAAGTTTCATTTCCTGCGCAGGGACCATCAGCTCTCTTGAGATGAGACTGAGCGGCCCCAGTCTAATTTTCCAAAGGTTTTTATACATTTGCAAGGTGCAGGTATGCAAGCAGGCAGAGTGAGAAGCGGTGTATTCGGGTTAGCCATTCCTAGTTGAACAGAAACTGCTCTGGTCATTCTCGCAAGCCTTCTGAGCATCCATTTCCTTCTGTACATTTCCTTGGGCTACGTCTGCACAGCCTACTTCCCCACTATCAGCTAGTTCATTGACAGTTCCTAGCTAGTTTATTTACCGTTCATAATGGCTTCTGTCAGCTCAAAATGGCTTCTCTTGTCAAGGCTGTTTAAGCTTCTCCCAGAGCTGCTACCTTCCCGCCTGTTCTTAGTCAAGTTCAAGTCATTGAATCTGCGGTAGCCAGTCCAGTGTATGGTGGGCTCAGCACTAAGAGTTTTATGGCTTGTACTTTCTGTGTGAGGAATGCCACTAGCTTATTGGTTATTATTGGTCCAAATGTGAGGCTTAGCAGGAGGAGGATTAGGGGTCTGGCTAGGGCCATTACTAGGGTAGTTAGCCAGGTTGACCAATTCAGTAGCTTTCAAACCAATTGGTTCCTTCATTTCTTTTATGGCTCTTTCCTCTAATCTTTTCCTAACTGGGGCTGAACTACCTTTAGTGATTCCCGAATGCTTTGCACAAAACAAGTTTCTCCCAACGCTGTGCACAGCACTCCGTGTTTCACAAAGAGCAAGTTGAGCCCTCCGCGGTTTTGCTACACAACTGCTACAAGGGATTCTAAGGCTCTTTCTAAAAGGGTTTTTTAATCCCTGTAAATCTAAATGAATTTGCTGACTAAGAGTCTGATAGTTTAAGTTTCCTTGTATTAAAGCAACTGACCCGACTGCAGCTAATCCCATAATCCCATGCCCTGTTACAGTGGGACCAACACTGGGGCTCTTTTAGCTCTTCCGGAAATTCCAAAGTTATCCCTACACCTCCTTCACCAGAACACAGGTACACTGAGGAATAACATGCACTAGCACACAAATACCCGGGTCCGCTGCTAATACTGGGGAAAAGAGACAGGGTGCTAGTCTTGTAGAACAAGTAAAGCAAGTGCCCGTTGGAGCAGATAACAAATAAGGATCGGCATTTGGTTCAATGGGAACAGCTTGAAATAAAAAAAATCTCGATATCTTGACATATTAAAGGGATAATTAGATGAATAAAAACAGTCCTTGCCCTTGCAAATCTTTTAAAGTGAGCTTAGAATTGAGTCCATTTTAACCACACCTGCAGACTGCTGCTTTGTGTAATCCTTCTTACCAACATTTTTAATTGGATTACACTCTGTACCAATAGTGCTATTTGTACCTGTGCCTACATAGTAAGGGGGAGCAGGGTTCAGACAAGCCAACAGTCAGCTGTGAGGTGAGGATTTGAGTTCATAAATTTGAATACAGCATCCAGAGTATCAAACACAGAGCCCAGAGGTGGCTCCTGAATGGGAATGGCCCTTTGAGTTGGGCTGGCAGTGAACGGGAAAGTTACTGAAGAGGCTGGAGGGTGCGGCAAAGGAATCTTAATGATTCCCAGCTGTGGCTCTGCAGGATTTATCCCGAGGTTTGGGCCTTTTTACGGATGGCAGGTTGCCATATTTTACTTTGCTGCATAGTAAAGGTTGTCCCGGGATCTCTATCATTTACATAATGTTGAATTCCCCGTGTTTTCCCAGTGAACCCAATAATGCTTGAATCCAGTTCTTATTGGGTTACATTTGGAAACCATACATGTGGTGGGATCAAACCCTTCCGACTTGAGTCTCATTCTTGTAAAAATAATAGGGTCGTCTTTAACAAGTTTCCCCCCTGAAAACGATAGCTTCACAACCCCAAGCTGCACAATGGTAATGTCCCTCCCCTTGGCAGTTAGGGAGTCCATGAGCCGGGCATATAGAGAAATGGTTTGTTTGGAGCCTTCTTTCTATAGAGGGTATTCCGCACCCATAGGACGGGATTCCAGTATAGGTCCCATTGTGCCCTTTACCTTTAAAGGATCCAGAATGCCAATTCTTTCCTAGCAAATCAAACAAATGAAAATGAAAACGGGGTCATACCCAGTATAAGAGGTTACATATTCACTGCTGGAGGTTAGACTAGCAGTCCACAGATGTGTTTGTGGTTGGGGGAAACTGGGTGCTGTCAGCAATACTCGGAGAAAACACAAGTTCTGTAAAGCCTTAATTTTGAGGGGTTTTCCGTCTTCCTGAGTGTCCATCTTTTCAGGATATGCTCAGGGAGGGCTTTTTTTAAACTTATGACTGATGAATCCACGGCCCCTTCCCCACTACTTTAACAGCAGTTGGTGTTGTAAGTATCACCTGGTATGGGCCAGTCCACCTAGGTTCTAAGGTGTCAGGTTGGTGCTTCTTTATCCACGTCCAGTCTTCAAGGTTGCAAGTAGTGGGCTGCCTCTTCACCTATCCCTTGAGTGGGCCCCAAATGAAGGTGTCAGAGCAGAGGATTTGTCTCTCACCTGCTGCACAGCCTGCAGGCACTTGATGAGGGAGTCACTTCCATTATTTCTACTTCCCTCAATCTTGGGAGGATTTGGGGAAGGTCTGCCAAACATAAATTCAAATGGGGTCATGCTTTTCACAAAGGGAGTGCATCGGACTCGAAGTAGGGCAAAAGGTAAAGAAAGGATCAACCCAGTTCTCGCCAGTTTCTAAATGCAACTTAACGAACAATTCCTTTAGGGTTCTGTTTATTCTTTCTACTTGCCCTGAACTTTGGGGCCTATAAGCCCAGTAGAGCTTCCAGTTAATATTTAGAAGCATTGCTAAGACTTTAGTAATTTGAGCAATGAATGCTGGACCATTGTCAGACCCCAAGGTGGTGGGAAGCCCAAATCTATGGACAATTTTAGTTACTAATAATTTACACACAATGGCAGCAGTTTCCTTCTTTGTTGGGAAGGCTTCCACCCATGCACAATAGGTGTCTACAAACACCAGCAAATACCGGTAGCCATACTTTCTAAGTTTGATATCCATAAAGTCCACCTCCCAGAATTCTCCAGGACTACTACCTCGAGCTCGTGGTTGGGTTGCTCCTTTTCTTTCTAGGGCTGTTTCCCGAGCACTGTGCAATCAATGGTGGGTGACATCTGCCACCCAGTGTCCAAGCCTGGGTATGTAAAAGTGCCTGAGGAGCAACTGAGACAGTTTAGAGAGGATCCCAAATGCATACCTTCATGTAGTCCTTGAATCAGATCTCTCCCAGAGTTTCTGGCATGAACCTTCTTCCATCAGGATGGAGCAGCCACCCTGGATGCTCCCAGTCTTTTTGGCAGGCCAACTCTTGGCTTATCTTTAGATCATTTTCTGAGTATGTAGGTTGTGGCAGTAACACTGGGGATGGCATGGTCACAGCCACTACTTCGGAGATTTGTGGTATAGTCTTGGCATTCTAGATCCACCGGTCCGGGGGACTGGTTAGGAGTGGTTCAACCATAGGTCCCCCACCACAGCAATATTCTGCCCCAGTGTAAGCTTCCTGGCTTCTATAACTAGGATGGCCGTGGCAGCCTCAGCTCGCAAGCAGCTTGGCCATCCTGCAACTACAGAGTCCAGTTTCTTTGAAAGATCGGCCACAGGTCTCTTCCATGGCCGCAAGTTCTCAGTTAGCACTTCTTTTGCTCTGCCTCTGGCCTCACATAAACATTTGGAAGGGCTTTACTATGTCTAGTAGGGCAAGAGAGGTTGCCCATATGAGCGACTTTTTAAAGTATTCAAACACTTGTTGTTCTACTTCAGTCCATTTAAGGTCTTTCTCGTTTCCCCAGTACTTACATATAGGGGTTTTGTTATTTTTTCAAATCCCAAATTCCACAAGGGACAGTACCCCACAGCTCCTAGAAACTCTTGCACCTGCCTCTTCGTCTCAGGGACTGGGATTTGAGGGTCACCTCAGTGCGGTTGGGGGACAAGGTCCGTTTTCCCTCTTCCAGTTGGTAGCCTAGTTGTACAGCTTTATGGACACACAGTTGAGCCTCTCTTGCAGATACTCTGTACCCCAATGGGCCAAGGACTAGTAGCAGGTCCTTGGTAGCCCGTTGGCATTCCTCCAGGGTTTCGGAGGCCAGGAGGAGGTCCTCTGCATACTAGAGCAAGGTGGTTTTGGTGTGTTCCTCCTTGTGTTCCTATAAGTCTTCACTGGGTTGATGTGCAGGGGCAAGGGTATGGAGAACAAAGCATCCTTAAGTCCAAAACAGTATAACAAATTCAGTTTGATGGAATAGTACTCAGCAGAGTATCGGGGTTTGGTACGTGGGGTGGACAGTTTCTATCCTCTCATTAACCTCTCGAGATCCTGCACCGTTTGGAAGTCCTCAGTTCCCGGCTTCTGCACGGGCAGCAGGGGAGCATTCCATGTGGACTTGCAGGGCACCAAACTGCCTGTCCTCTTTAGTCTGCATATGTGAACAGCAATACCCACCTTTGCTTTTGGGGGAGTAGGGTTTGCTTGACACACCAGTGTGGCCGAGCACAGAAATTGTACGACCCCAGTACGTGATGTTCAGAAAGGTTTGGCAAGTAGTTCTCTGCCCAAACAAAGGAATATCTTTTAGCCATTTATCAAGAAGTTCCTTTGAGGAGGTCTCTTCTGCTCCTTGATAAAGCACATATCACTCTGACATTGGAGCGGTGAGCAAAACCTTTGGCTTTTCAAGTTCAAGGCTTAAGGTGGTTGCAGCAGATGAGAAAGTAATTATGGCCGCCATTTTTCATAATAAGTCACGAGCAATTAGGGGAAAGAGGCATTGAGGAAATACCAGGAAGGAGCGTGTAACTGTCACTTGTGCTAAATCTGTTATTCTCGCCGTTGTCCATGGGTGTGGCCCCTGTAATTAAAATCTTTCCCTTTGACAAGGCACCTGTAGTCTTTTCTAAATCAAGGAGGTGACCCCTTTGTCCAACAAGAAATTTACTGAGCACTGTGCGTGCTCAGAGGTCCAGTTTTCCGACCAGGAAGGGCAGGTACACCTAGGTGGGCGCTGCACCTGCCTCGACCCACCTAGGCCAAGTATATTCAATTCAGCCACTGGGATCGATCAGGGTTGCCCATCACCACTCCCTAGCTCTCTCCTAAACCTCACTTGGATCACAAACCAGGCTTTGGCGTGAATTCTTTGTCACGTAGAACCAAGGACAGAGTGATATCTGTCCCCAGAGAGATCTGACCAACCCAGGAAAGCTCTTTAGAGGCAGCAGGACTGGACATGAGTGGCTGGTGGATACTGTTCAGATGCATGGCTCTCTGCTTGGCAGGGTATTTAGTCTCAGCTGACTGGAACGGAGGAGGTAGTACTTCTGGATCACATAGTATCCATGTCCACAAATGAGCTGCTCATTCCACAGTCCTGACAGTGCCTTTGGAAAACCCTGTTTGGGAATGTCACTCCTTGGAGATGGCAGTGGCAGGGGCTGGGACCCAGTGATGCTGCCTCTTACTCCCAGTTGCCAGTTTCGGGATCCTGATTCTATCTCTTACAGGATCAGTTAGTGGGCTTGGTGTCTGCCTCAGGCTTTGTTCCCCGAGGTCCTCCACCTAGGGGGTGGTGTGTGTGCATGAGCAGAGGCTTCCTGCCAATCCCCCAAGGATTGTAGAGCTCCCATGGTGTGGGCTCCATGAAAGAGCTGCCCCAGAGAGCAGGACTACACAGGAGGTTGGGCCCTGCAGTTCAGTAGGGCCATTCCCCTTGTGGAATGAAATCGGAGCCCCGCCTCTCACTGTCCAACTGCCAGGGCTGTGGACCTGAGCTTCGCGGCTCACACAGGAATAGACAGAGGGTGAGGTGACTCCAGTACCTGCTTTTGCTGGTCTAATCCAGCCTGAGATCATCCTAGCATCAGCCCTCTGCCAGAGTCTTTTTCACCGCCCATTTTGTTAGGGGCTCATACAACAATAACCACAATCCGTGCATACATCAATCTCATGAAGCACATTTGTACATTCATTGCCCTCATTATTCTCAAAATATCTTGTCTCCACCCAAGCCCCTGGCCTCAGCTCCTCATTCCCCACCCCTTCTCACTACCCCTCTCTCACAAATCCTTGATAACTTACTAATTATTATTTGGCCATATCTTGCACTGTCTGATGTCCACCCTTCACCCCCTTTTCTTTTGAGGTTTAATGTAGATCCTTGTAATCTGTTCCCCCCATCCAACTTACCCTCTCTCCACCCTCCCAATATCTCCATTTGTAACACTGGTCCTAAAGGGCTCATCTGCCTTGAATTCCCAGTCTTTCAAGTTCCTATCTGTCTCAATGTACATTCTCTTATCTAGCCAGATTTGTAAGTTATAATTGGGATCTTGATATTGAGGGGAGAGGAAGCATTGAGGAGCTAGAGGAAAGTTGTGTTTCATTGTTGCTGTCTCGCACCCTGTCTTGGCTTGACTTGTCCCCGAGTCCTTTCTTAAGGGAATGTCCAGTGGACTGCAAATGGGCTTTGGCTCTCTCCCCAGCACTCCCCGCTCATTCGCAATGATAAGATATTTTGTACTGATGATGCCTGGTCCCTTTGAATCCTCCTGATCCCACAGGCTGGTATGCTTACTCCCTGTGGGCTTTGTTCCTTCTGAGCTAGATGGCCGCTCGCTTACCCTTCAAGCCTTTATGACCTCAGATGCCAAAATTTTTGATAGCTTGGCACCATCATCTTTCTTGACCACATATGCTTATGCAACCGTGTAGTCTTCACTGATCGTGTCGGGATGGTGAGCATCATGGAATGCCAATGTAATAGAACAAAGTATTCTTGCAATGAGAGAGTACATGAATAGGGGACCAAAGGGCATCTGCTGTCTTAATACGAAACTTATAAAGATATGGGCATAGGACTATTTCCCTGTGCTCACAGATACATATATTTACATAAGTTCGTGCCTTTCTTTAGACCTCTCTAACTCGCCAATGCTTCTTAGGTCGCTCTGCTATTCCCTTTCATCTCCCTCTTGTGCCCACTGCCATGCTCAGTCTTCATTTGGGTTTCTGTCATTCCTCTTGGTTCCTTTACCCTTGGTCACGCCCTACCAGGCTTCCTACATCGCCCTCACCACGGATTTGCATCCACTTGTTGTTCCCTTGTCTCTGGCTTTCTTAACACCACTCCATTTCCCCCCAACTCCTTCTCTCCCGTGGCCCCCCAGAAGTGTTGGGCCCCCTTTTTCTCTCCTGAGATGGTTCATCCAGCATCTCTTTTGAGACGTACAGTAGAGGTAATAACATGCACAAACACAAGACAGAGCAAAAGCATGCACCAAAAGAAAGAAAACAGCCAAAATCCAATGACCATAAAAGAAAACACAACTCATCAAGACAGGAAAGCTCATAGTCAGTTTACGGACTGTTTGTTGGCCTTTAGGAGTGTTTACAGTCCAGTGTGTGCGGGCACCAAGTCCTGCCGCCAAAGGCCTCCTTTGCCATTCCCTGGGCACCTTGCTGCTCCGTTTCCTTGCTCTTCTGCTGCACCCCCTTAATGTTATGCCTCGCTGTGGTGGGATCAGGTCGTTGCAATTCCCACACTGTGTCTCCAGTGGTGTCCCTTCTAGGGCTATGGGTCTTTGAGGGACGTCGTGTCTCATCGTGGCGCTGGCCATGTGGTCTTCTATGTGGACTGGCTTCTCTGAGTGGGAACATAATCCTCCAGGCCTGGTGGGCGAAGATGGGCTCCACTCTCCCCTCCTCCCCCTTCATTTGCTCCGTGTGTTCCCATGAGATATGTCCCTCTCCCAGAGCTGCAGATCCACGCCATCCTATGAAAAAACATTCTGGATGGGGAGGGGTGTACGGGGGGGCGGGGGAGGATCTGCTCAGATCTTTTGAGGGTTCAGGAGAGAGTGACTGCTCAGCTGGGCACAGGCATGTGGGGCTCCGAGCTCTGGCTCCAGACACTGGTTGGGAATATGGCTTTGTTGTTAACCAGTTGTGTTCCTGTGGGTCAATACCTTTGTCTTTTTGAGTGAGTTTTCTCATCTGGAAAGTAAAGGTAGTCCCTTGTCCAGACTCCCATGCCACTAAGTTACCGAGAGGGGTTAACCAGAGCCTCATTCAAACAATGTGTACCTGTCAGGTGCATTCTACATCTGGGCTGGCGATTCAGAGCCCAGGACAATGATAATGTCCAAGAGGTGATATAGGTGGCTTCGTATTGAAACAGGACGATTTTGTCCTTCCGCTGATGTTCACCGGCCACCTCAACTCCTGCTCAATAGAGTTTCACTGCCTCAACAGCCGAGCCGGGAGCCAGTGCCATGAAAACCATGTGGCCAACTGGGAAAAAAGGACAGAGAGACATTTTTCACCTTGATGGCTTGGCAAGCCCCCCAGTCTCCATGCAAACCTTCTGGTGTGCGTTATCTTTGGGAGCAATCATATGCTGACAGTAATTTAAATCTTTCCTATGACAATGTGCCCGTTCTCTTTTTTGAACCCGAGAAGATGGCCCCTGTGTTCTCCAAGACATTTACTGGGATCCTGGGGTCAGTAAAACAGAGTCCTGACACCTTCCTTCAGCTTCCTCAAGCATTATTGTCTCTCGCTTGGGTTTCTCTAGGCGAGGACGAGGCCCGTCCTCTCTAGTGGAGGATTGTCCGTCTCTCCTGGGGTTTTCAATGCAGTGGTTTTTCCAATGTCTGTCTTTTCTGTAGCAGGCACATGGCTCCTTTCTTCCCCGGGGCTTGGCGGTGCCACAGGTCAGTCTCTCCGTGAGTGGGCCATGATCTCTTTTCCTGATTCTCTAGTGTGTCTCATAGCAATTCCTAGTATTTTAGCTATTTCTTTGTCTCTCTCGTGGTAGGGTCCTCTGTATTGTGATACAACCTCTAAGGCACTTCTACCAAATCACTAAGATTGTTCCCTTGATATGCTTCCCATTTCTTTATCATGTCTGAGGCGGGCTGAGTAATAAAGGCAATACTTTTGCCCTCTTGTTCTCGAGGGCCTCTGGGTCAAAAGGGGTATACAGCCCGCAGGCTTCCATCAGCCACTCTAGAAAGGAAGGAGCCTGAAAATTCTCACTGACCTTAGGTAAATGCATAGGTTTCCTAGCTGTCCCGCTGAGGCCCTGCTAGAGAACCTGGTGCTACCTGGTGAGGCCCTCGGGGTGTTACTAGGCGTTTGGGTCCCCCATTGTTCGTGCAGTGGCAAAAAGAGTTTCTCTCAAGCGGGGAGTGCCAGATGGCTGACCATCAGGTCTATTGACTGCTTTCTGGGCCTCTGTCTCGAAGGGCTCCCGTTCCTCTGTTGTGACCAGCACCTGGAGAAGTGGCTGGAAGTTGTCTGAGGTGGGCTGATGCATGTGTAAAAGCTTGTCTAGCAACGAAATCAGACCTTGTGGTTTGTCAGAAAAGGGTATTTTGTTGATTCCAATGATGTAATCCCTGGAAGAAAAGGGGACATGTACCCAAAGAGAGATTCGGGGGTCTTCCCCAGGAGTTGGGGCTGCTTGCCTTAAGCAGAGACTGCAGCTGCCGAGTGATCCTTCTCGGGGGATTGAGAAGACATGCCAGCCCTAGTGCACGTGTTGTGGGGTGAATTTAAAGAGGGTTGTATATCTCTGTCTTTGGCTCCCGGGAACTGATAGGCAGGAAGCGGTCCCAATGGGTCCTAAGCCATCTCTCCTGCTCCCCCGGTCCTCCTGCAAAGTGGTAGAAAGACGACAGGGAGGGGCATGGGGAGGGGAGGGACGAAATCCACCTTGGTGGTTTTAGGAACTTGGACCAGTTGTTTTTCTGGTCATGCCATGTTTCCTGAACTGGTGGAAACAAGAACCCTTTCTGTTGGGGGAGGGAGCAAGTCTTTTATAGATGCTGGCTTATTACTGGCCATGTCAATCCACACATCAATGTCAGAGATCAGATCGGGGTGTCCTGGTTGCCCATAGCAGAATTATGACCTCTGAGGAGTAGGGTGAGGGAAAACGAGTCTTGTGTGGGCCCATCGGGGACTCCTTCTACCCAATCACCTTTAAACAAATTGCAGAGTCTCCAGGCGTTAGGGTTGAAACCACGTGCTCTTTGTGTGTTCCTAGAGCAGGGGTCCTCAAACGACAGCCTGTGGGCCACATGGGCACAGCCGAGGACATTGATCTTGTCAGCCATGTGTTTGTGCCCTGTTTGTTGGTTTGTTTTTAACTTCAAAATAAGATGTGTGCAGTGTAAAAAAAAAGATATAAGTGTGTGTATGTATGTGCATATATGTGTATATGTATATATGTATGTGTATATATGTATATATATATATCATATTGAATGAAGGGGGAAGTGCAGAGTGGAGACCCAAGGCCCAAGTGTCGACCAATGGAGATCCCCTCATAGAGGGGTTTAGGAGAAGAGATGGGTTAATTAGGGTGTGAGTTAGTATCGATGAAGAACACAGCTTTCCCCCAGATCCTGGATGCTTCCTCCCCCCAACTACCATGATCCGAATTCTACCTTGCAGGGCTGGATAGGACAGAGGCTGTACACTGGTGCATGTGGGGGTTGGAGGTACAGGGAATTCCAGGGTGGATGATACCTTCAGGACCAAGGGTGTGAGGGACGATGCTGGGAGAGCGGAGGTTGAGTGGGTTAAAGGGGGAACTGATTACAAGGATCCACATGTGACCTCTTCCCTGGGAGAGGGACAGCAGAGAAGGGGGGAAGGGAGACTCCGGATAGGGCAAGATATGACACAATAACGATGTATAAATTACCAAGGGCATATGAGGGAGGGGGGAATAATGGGGAGGGAGGGGCGAAAAAAGAGGACCTGATGCAAGGGGCTTAAGTGGAGAGCAAATGCCTTGAGAATGATTGGGGCAGGGAATGTATGGATGTGCTTTATACAATTGATGTATGTATATGTATGGATTGTGGTAAGAGTTGTTTGAGTCCCTAATAAAATGTAAAAGAAGAAAAGAGAAAAAAATGATTAGGGCAAAGACTGTACAGACGTGCTTTATACAATTGATGTATGTATATGTATGAACTGTGAAAAGAATTGTATGAGCCCCAATAAATTGTTAAAATAAAAAATATATATACATAAAAAAAGAAAAAAATGTGTGCAGTGTACCTTGGAATTTGTTCATAGTTGTTTTTTAAACTATCGTCTGGCACTCCAATGGGTCGGAGGGACAGTGAACTGGTCCCTCTTTAAAGAGTTGAAGGACCCCTGCCCTAGAGAAATCAGAAATTCTCTAGTTCTGGGGAGAGCACTCCTGAACCGGTGGTCTCCTTTCTATACAGGCACAGACAGTGGCAGTCGGAGCTCAGTGCTCCTGGAAATGTTGTAACGGCTGTCCATTCCCAGAAAAAAACAACTCACACCGTCGGCAAGTTCAACAGAAAAAGTTTTATTTCCTCAGCAGGGTGTGACACCCCTCTTGACAGGAGTCTGAGCAGCCCCGAGTCTAATTTTCCGAAGGTTTTTATACTTTTGCAAGGTGCAGGTGTGCAAGCATGAAGAGGGAGAAGTAGGGTATTTGGGCTAGCCATTCCTAGTTGAACAAAAAGGCTCTGGTCATTCTTGCAAGCCTTCAGATCATCCATTTCTTTGGTGACATTCCCTTGGACTAAGTCTGCACAGCCTACCTCCCCAATATCAGCTAGTTTATTGACAGTTCATAGCTACTTTATTTTCTTTTCATGGTGGCTTCTGTCAGCCCCAAATGGCTTCACTCTTGTCAAGGCTGTTTAAGCTTTTCCCAGAGATCCCACATAGCCGCCATTGTGGCCGAGGGGAAACAGGGTCTTTGACCCTGGCCAAGAAGGCACCCACCAGTCCAAACATGTGGAAGGGTGCTGCCTAGGGAGCTGGGTGAGGAGGCCTGGGAGTTAGCCCGGCCTTGTCCCGGAGGCGAAATGTTTCCCTTTTCCCCTCCATTCCCTTACCTTTCTCCTGGCTTTTCAAACAAGCTGCTCTAGCCCTATAACGCCGAGCACGAAATTGTCATCATATTGAATTAAAACGTATCTGGTACCCAAATTATAAATTATAAATGTGACCATTTGGTTACATTTCAAAAACATTGAAAATTTTATATCTTTCAAATATATTTTGAATGCCATCTATATTGATAGCTATGAAAGTAAAGAATAAAAACAAAAAAAATTATTTTCTTAATTTAGAAGTGGAGGCGTTATAGGGCTAGTGTTCTACCAGTTTAGGTTGGTTCCTTGTTACAGGCTGGTTTTCCGTTGCCCAGGCTTAGGCCAATGGCGTTCGGAAGCCTAGCCGGACTAAGTGTTCCCTTTACGCTTTCAGTGATGCTGCTTTAGGCACTTTGGGGGACAGCTCTTCCTTAATACCCAGCTCCACTGCCATGATGTTCCAGCCAGAAATTCCAATTTCCCTTAAGGTTCCCTTCCCTTCTGAGATTTGAGCGTCTGCCCCGCCAGCAGGCTTATTGCAGGGCCGTGGGGCCATCCCAAGCAGTAGTCCTCCTAGCCTGTAGTCCAGAAAAATGTTTGGACCTAAAGTCGCCCTCAGCGACTGGTCTTTGACCCCTTCCCTCGGGCTGTGGCATCTGCCTGAGGCATCAGATTCAGGACAACCCAGGGGTGCACTCTCAAGCGGGGTTATTGACTGGGAGGCAGCAAGCTGTCAATCGCTTCCTTGTTTTGTGCTTTCTAGATGGGACTTAGCAGATTGATGCTCAGGAATTGCCCCCTTGCATGAATCCTGTCCAATTGGGATAGAGTTGATACACAGAGGCTGGGTGAACAAAAGCTGATCGATTCACTTTGCAACTCTATTTGGCCACAATATCTTTTTGAGAAAGGAGAATGGTGGCCAGAGAATGGTACACTTTCCCTTCCAACCGTGATTCACCTGGAACAGTTCTATAGAGTGATGGGAAAGTGGGCGGAGATGCCAGAACTTAGAGCATTTCTCCTCTTGAGGAGCAATAGGAGACCTTCATCCCCCGTGTACCCAGGAACCCCTAAGGCAGGCGTCCTCAAACTGTGGCCCGTGGGGCACATGTGGCCCTCTGCCATTTATCCCACCCTCAGGGTGTTTTGCTGCCACTGCCTGTCCTGCTCAGCAGCCGACTCTTGCAGTGTGCATAGGAATTTGTTCATAGTTTAAAAAAAAAACAAAAAAACGGTAGTCTGGCCCTCCAACGGTGGGAGGGACAGTGAACTGGCCCCCTGTGTAAACAATTTGAGGACCCCTGCCCTAAGGGATCCTGGACTTCAGGTTACTATTTTCCCAGCCCTGAAACCTCCCTAAACATTCTACCCGTAGTAGAGGCACCAGGGGAATTTGGTCCCCGGGTAATTTACAAGCCTTATGCTCATATGGAACCCAAGAAAATTAAAAATGACACAGGCAGTTACTCTACTTTTGATCCCTGTTGACTCCGCCTGTAATATCCCAATATTACAATTTAACCCTATAACGCCGAGCAAGACCTTTCCGTAACATTTAAGAAATGAATATATATGGATCTATATTGATAACTATGAAAGTAATGAATCCAAACAAAAAATTTTTTGCCCCAAATTTAAAATTGAGCCGTTATAGGGTTAAAAAGAAGGATGGTTCTTATAAGTAGGTCCAAGACCTTAGGATCATAAATGAAGCAGTGATCCCACTGCACCCAGTAGTGCCCAAACTTTGGACCCTCCTAGGGGAATTTGTGAACGCTTTTACCCCCGTGCCTGTCCTTAGAATGAACAAACACACATGCCTGATAACACTAAGGTTTTTACTTACTTCCTGTGATACTCACCTACTTTCAAGGGCACTCCCACCTCACAATTCTAGCCTTGTCTCAGTTAAAGTGTTCACCCCTTTGTCCTTTTGTTGGTTTTTCCAGAAATTCTCAAGTTACCAAGGCCCGTAATCCAAGTGTGCCAGCTCCAGGACCACCATCTCCTGGACCACTTCAACCTTATCCATCCTAGCCCTGATTGCACAACCCCTCCCAGCAGAGCAGGAAGGGTGTGGACCCAAAGCCCCACATCGCCCATTTTGCCAGCAGGAAGTAGCTAGAGATGTCGTCGCCCAGTACCCCAGAGATTTGGGTCCATATCTCTTCAGGGTGTAAATGTTAGGTAGCTAGCATAGGGACTGGGGTGTCCATTACACATGCTCAGAGGGCCCAGTTAGCGGCCCAGGAAGGAGTGGCACACTGTGCGTGCTCAGAGGTCCAGGTTTCCGGCCAGGAAGGGCAGGTACACCTAGGTGGGCGCTGCACCTGCCTCGACCCACCTAGGCCAAGTATATTCAGTTCAGCCACTGGGATCGACCAGGGTTGCCCACCACCCCTCCCTAGCTCTCTCCTAAACCTCACTTGGATCACAAACCAGGCTTTGGCGTGAATTCTTTCTCACGCAGAACCAAGGACAGAGGGATATCTGTCCCCAGAGAGATCTGACCAACCCAGGAAAGCTCTTTAGAGGCAGCAGGACTGGACATGAGTGACTGGTGGATACTGTTCAGATGCATGGCTCTCTGCTTGGCAGGGTTTTCAGTCTCCGCTGACTGGAACGGAGGAGGTAGTACATCTGGATCACATAGTATCCATGTCCACAAATGAGCTGCTCATTCCACAGTCCTGACAGTGCCTTTGAAAAACCCTCTGTTTGGGAATGTCACTCCTTGGAGATGGCAGTGGCAGGGGCTGGGACCCAGGTATGCTGCCTCTTACTCCCAGTTGCCAGTTTCGGGATCCTGATTCTATCTCTTACAGGATCAGTTAGTAGGCATGGTGTCTGCCTCATGCTTTATTTCCCGAGGTCCTCCAGCTAGGGGGTGGTGTGTGTGCATGAGCAGAGGCTTCCTGCCAATCCCCCATGAATTGTAGAGCTCCCATGGTGTGGGCTCCATGAAAGAGCTGCCCCAGAGAGCAGGACTACACAGGAGGTTGGGCCCTGCAGGACAGTAGGGCCATTCCCCTTGTGGAATGAAATCAGAGCCCCGCCTCTCTCACTGTCCAGCTGCCAGGACTGTGGACCTGAGCTTCGCGGCTCACACAGGAATAGACCGAGGGTGAGGTGACTCCAGTACCTGCTTTTGCTGGTCTAATCCAGCCTGAGATCATCCTAGCATCAGCCCTCTGCCAGAGTCTTTTTTTCCCTCCTTTTATTAGGGGTTCATACAACAATAACCACAATCCATGCATACATCAATCTTATAAAGCACATTTGGACATTCATTGCCCTCATTATTCTCAAAATATCTTCTCTCCCCCCAAGCCCCTGGCCTCAGCTCCTCATTCCCCACCCCTTCTCACTACCCCTCTCTCACAAATCCTTGATAATTTACTAATTATTATTTGGTCATATCTTGCACTGTCTGATATCCCCCCTTCACCCCTTTATCTTTTGAGGTTAAATGTAGATCCTTGTAATTTGTTCCCCCCCGCCCCCCCATCCAACCTACCGTCCCTCCACCCTCCCAGTATCTCCATTCATAACACTGGTCCTCAAGGGCTCATCTGCCAAGAATTCCCTGTCTTTCCACTTCCTATCTTTCCCAGTGCACATTGTCTGGTCTAGCCAGATTTGTAAGTTAAAATTGGGATCTTGATAGTGAGGGGAGAGGAAGCATTGAGGAGCTAGAGGAAAGTTGTGTTTCATTGTTGCTGTCTCGCTCCCTGTCTTGGCTCGTCTTGTCCCCGAGACCTTTCTTAAGGGAATGTCCAGTGGACTGCAAATGGGCTTTGGGTCTCTACCCAGCACTCCCCGCTCATTCGCAATAAGTTTTTTTGTACTGATGGTGCCTGGTCCCTTTGAATCCTCCTGATCCCACAGGCTGGTAGGCTTACTCCCTGTGGGCTTTGTTGCTTCTGAGCTAGATGGCCGCTCGCTTACCCTTCAAGCCTTTAAGACCTCAGCTGCCAAAATTTTTGATAGCTTGGCACCATCATCTTTCTTGACCACATTTGCTAATGCAACCACTTAGTCTTCAGTGATCATGTTGGCAAGGTGAGCATCATAGAATACAAATGTAATAGAACCAAGTATTCTTGCATTGAGATCGTACTTGAGTGCAGGCCCAAAGGCCATCTGCTACCTTAATACGAAACCTATAAAAATATGGACATAGGGCTATTTATCTATGCTCACATATATACATATTTACATAAGTTCATGCCTTTATTTAGACCTCTCTAAATCGCCAATGCTTCTTAGGTCACTCTGCTATTCCCTTTCATCTCCCTCTTGTGCCCACTGCCATGCTCAGTCTTCATTTGTGTTTCAGTCATTCCTCTTGGTTCCTTTACCCTTGGCCACGCCCTCCAGGCTTCCTACATCGCCCTAACCACGGATTTGTATGTACTTGTTGTTCCCCTGTCTCTGGCTTTCTTAACATCACTCCCTTTCCCCCCAACTCCCTTTCTCTCGTGGCCCCCCAGAAGTGTTGGGCCCCCTTTTTCTCTCCTGAGATTGTTCATCCAGCATCTCTTTTGAGACATACAGTAGAGGTAATAACATACACAAACACAAGACAGAGCAAAAGCATGCACCAAAAGAAAGAAAACAGCCAAAATCCAATGACCATAAAAGAAAACACAACTCATCAAGACAGGAAAGCTCATAGTCAGTTTACGGACTGTTTGTTGGCCTTTAGGAGTGTTTTCCAGTCAGTGTGTGCGGGCACCAAGTCCTGCCCCCAAAAGTCCTCCTTTGGCCTTCCCTGGGCACCTTGCTGCTCCGTTTCCTTGCTCTTCTGCTGCACCCCCTTAGTGTTATTCCTTGCTGTGGCGGGATCAGTTCGTTGCAATTCCCACACTGTGTCTCCAGTGTTGTCCCTTCTAGGGCTATGGGTCTTTGAGGGACGTCGTGTCTTATCATGGGGCTGGCCATGTGGTCTTCTATATGGACTGGCTTCTCTGAGTGGGAACATCATCCTCCAGGCCTGGTGGGCCAAAATGGGCTCCACTCTCCCCTCCTCCCCGTTCATCTGCTCCGTGTGTTCCCATGAGATATGTCCCTCTCCCAGAGCTGCAGATCCATGCCATCCTATGAAAAAACATATTCTGGCAGGGGAGGGAGAGGATCTGCTCAGATCTTTTGAGGGTTCAGGAGAGAGTGACTGCTCAGCTGGGCACAGGCATGTGGGGCTCTGAGCTCTGGCTCCAGACACTGGTTAGGAATATGGCTTTGTTGTTAACCAGTTGTGTTCCTGTGGGTCAATACCTTTGTCTTTTTGAGTGAGTTTTCTCATATGGAAAGTAAAGGTAGTCCCTTGTCCAGACACCCATGCCACTAAGTTACCGAGAGGGGTTAACCAGAGTCTCATTCAAACAATGTGTACCTGTCAGGTGCATTCTACATCTGGGCTGGCGATTCAGAGCCCAGGACAATGATAATGTCCAAGAGGTGATATAGGTGGCTTCGTATTGAAACAGGACGATTTTGTCCTTCCGCTGATGGTCACCGGCCACCTCAACTCCTGCTCAAAAGAGTTTCACTGGCTCAACAGCCGAGCCGGGAGCCAGTGCCATGAAAACCATGTGGCCAACTGCGAAAAAAGGACAGAGAGACATTTTTCACCTTGATGGCTTGGCAAGCCCCCCAGTGTCCATGCAAACCTTCTGGTGTGCGTTATCTTTGGAAGCAATCATATGCTGACAGTAATTTAAATCTTTCCTTTGACAATGTGTCCATTTTCTTTTCTGAACCCGAGAAGATGGCCCCTGTGTTCTCCAAGACATTTACTGGGATCCTGGGGTCAGTAAAACAAAGCCCTGACACCTTCCTTCACCTTCCTCAAGCATTATTGTCTCTCGCTTGGGTTTCTCTAGGCGAGGACGAGGCCCGTCCTCTCTAGTGGAGGATTGTCCGTCTCTCCTGGGGTTTTCAATGTAGTGGTTTTTCCAATGTCTGTCTTTTCTGTAGCAGGGACATGGATCCTTTCTTCCCCGGGGCTTGGCGGTGCCACAGGTCAGTCTCTCCGTGAGTGGGCCATGATCTCTTTTCCTGATTCTCTAGTGTGTGTCATGGCAATTCCTATTATTTTAGCTATTTCTTTGTCTCTGTCGTGGTAGGGTCCTCTGTATTGTGGTACAACATCTAAGGCACTTCTCCCAAATCACTAAGATTGTTCCCTTGAATTGCTTCCCAGTTCTTTATCATGTGTGAGGTGGGCTGAGTAATAATGGCAATACTTTTGCCCTCTTGTTCTCGAGGGCCTCTGGGTCGATAGGGGTATAGCCCGCAGGCTTCCCTTAGCCACTCTAGAAAGGAAGGAGCCTGAAAATTTTCACTGACCTTTGGTAAAAGCATAGGTTTCCTAGCTGTCCCGCTGAGGCCCTGCTAGAGAACCTGGTGCTACCTGGTGAGGCCCTCGGGGTGTTACTAGGCGTTTGGGTCCCCCATTGTTCGTGCAGTGGCAAAAAGAGTTTCTCTCAAGCGGGGAGTGCCAGCTGGCTGACCATTAGGTCTATTGACTGCTTTCTGGGCCTCTCTCTGGAAAGGCTCCCGTTCCTCTGTTGTGAACAGCACCTAGAGAAGTGCCTGGCAGTTGTCTCAGGTGGGCTGATGCATGTGTAAAAGCTTGTCTAGCAAAGAAATCAGACCTTGTGGTTTTTCAGAAAAAGGTATTTGTTGATTCCAATGATGTAATCCCTGGACGAAAAGGGCACATGTACCCAAAGAGAGACTCGGGCGTCTTCCCCATGTGTTGGGGCTGCTTGCCTTAAGCAGAGACTGCAGCTGCCGAGTGCAGAGCAAAAGCATGCGTGCAAAGAAAGAAAACAGCCAAAAACCAATGACCATAAAAGAAAACACAACTCATCAAGAAAGGAAAGCTCGTATCAGTTCACGGACTGTTTGTTGGCCTTTAGGAGTGTTTTCCAGTCCAGTGTGTGCGGGCACCAAGTCCTGCCCCCAAAGTCCTCCTTTGGCATTCCCTGGGTACCTTGCTGCTCCATTTCCTTGCTCTTCTGCTGCACCCCCTTAATGTTATGCCTCGCTGTGGTGGGATGTATCCCCGGCCCCTTCCCCACTACTTTCACAGCAAGTGGTGTTTTAAGTATCACCTGGTATGGGCCAGTCCACCTATGTTCTAAGGTGTCATGTTGGGGCTTCTTTACCCACGTCCAGTCTCCAGGTTGCAATAGTGGGTTTTCTCTTCACCTTTCCCTTGGTTGGTCCCAAAATGAAAGTGTCAGAGCAGATGATTTGTATCTCACCTTCTGCACAGCCTGCAGGCCCTTGATGAGGGAACGATTAGTCACTTCCATTATTTCTACTTCCTTCAATCTTGGGAGGAATTGGGGAAGGTCTGCCAAATGTAAATTCAAATGCGTCTAACTTTTCACAAAGGGAGTGCATTGGACTCGAAGTAGGGCAAAAGGTAAAGAAAGGATCAACCCAGTTCTCGCCAGGTTCTAAATGCAACTTAACGAACAATTCCTTTAGGGTTCTGTTTATTCTTTCTTCTTGTCCTGAACTTTGGGGCCTATAAGCCCAGTAGAGCTTCGAGTTAATATTTAGAAGCATTGCTAAGACTTTAGTAATTTGAGCAATGAATGCCGGGCCACTGTTAGACCCCAAGGTGGTGGGAAGGCCAAATCTATGGACAATTTTAGTTACTAATAATTCCCACACAGTAGCAGCGGTTTCCTTCTTTGTTGGGAAGGCTTCCACCCATCCAGAATAGGTGTGCACGAACACCAGCAAATACCGGTAGCCATACTTTCTAAGTTTGATATCCATAAAGTCCACCTCCCAGAATTCTCCAGGACTACTACCTCGAGCTCGTGGTTGGGTTGCTCCTTTTCTTTCTAGGGTTGTTTCCCGAGCACTGTGCAATCAATGGTGGGTGACATCTGCCACCCAGTGTCCAAGCCTGGGTATGTAAAAGTGCCTGAGAAGCAACTGAGACCATTTAGAGTATCCCGAGTGCATACTTTCATGTAGTCCTTGAACCAGGTCTGTCTCCAGAGCTTCTGGCATGAATCTTCTTCCATCAGGATGGAGCAGCCACCCTGGGTGCTCCCAGTCTTTTTGGCTGGCCAACTAAGCTTATCTTTAGATCATTTTCTGAGTATGTAGGTTGTGGCAGTAACACTGGGGATGGCAAGGTCACAGCCACTACCTCAGAGATTTGTGGTATAGTCTTGGCATTCTAGATCCAACGGTCCAGGGGACTGGTTAGGAGGGGCTCAACCATAGGTCCCCCACCACAGCAATATTCTGCCCCAGTGTAAGCTTCCTGACTTCTATAACTAGGATGGCCGTGGTAGCCTCAGCTTGCAAGCAGCTCGGCCATCCTGCAGCTACAGTGTCCAGTTTCTTTGCAAGATCGGCCACAGGTCTCTTCCATGGCCGCAAGTTCTCAGTTAGCACTTCTTTTGCTCTGCCTCTGGCCTCACATAGACAATTGGAAGGGCTTTACTATGTCTAGTAGGGCAAGAGAGGTTGCCCATATGAGCGACTTTTTTAAGGATTTAAATGCTTGCTGTTCTACTTCAGTCCATTTAAGTCCTTTTTCGTTTCCCCAGTACTTGCATATAGGGGTTTTGTTATTTTTGCAAATCCCAAATTCCACAATGGACAGTACCCCACAGCTCCTAGAAACTCTTGCACCTGCCTCTTCGTCTCAGGGACTGGGATTTTGAGGGTCACCTCAGTGTGGCTGGGGGACAAGGTCCGTTTTCCCTCCTCCAGTTGGTAGCCTAGGTGTACAGCTTTATGGACACACAGTTGAGCCTCTCTTGCAGATATCCTGTACCCCAATGGGCGAAGGACTAGTAGCAGGTCCTTGGTAGCCCGTTGGCATTCCTCCAGGGTTTCGGAGGCCAGGAGGAGGTCATCTGCATACTGGAGCAAGTTGGTTTTGGGGTGTTCCTCCTTGTATTCCTGTTAGTCTTGACTGGGTTGATGTGCAGGATACAAGGGTATGGAGAACAAAGCATCCTTAAGTCCAAAACAGTATAACAAATTCAGTTTGATGGAATAGTACTCAGCAGAGTCTCGGGGTTTGGTACGTGGAGTGGACAGTTTCTATCCTCTCATTTACCTCTCCTCTCATTTACCGTTTGGAAGTCCTCCGTTCCAGGCTTCTGCACGGGCAGCAGGGGAGCATTCAATGTGAACGTGCAGGGCACCAAACTGCCAGTCCTCTTTAGTCTGCATATGTGAACAGCAATAGCCACCTTTGCTTTTGGGGGAGTAGGGTTTGGTTGACACACCAGTGTGGCCGAGCTCAGAAGGTGTGCGATCCCAGGCATCTGATGTTCAGAAGGGTTTGGCAAGTTGTTCTCTGCCCAAACAAAAGGATTATCTTTTAGCCATTTATCAAGAAGTTCCATTGAGGAGGTCTCTTCTGCTCCTTGATAAAGCACATATCACTCTGACATTGGAGCGGTGAGCAAAACCTTTGGCTTTTCAAGTTCAAGGCTTAAGGTGGTTGCAGCAGATGAGAAAGTAATTATGGCTGCCATTTTTCATAATAAGTCACGACCAATTAGGGGAAAGGGTCATTGAGGTATTACCAGGAAGGAGCGTGTAACTGTCTCTTGTGCTAAATCTGTTATTCGGCTGTTGTCCATGGGTGTGCTTGGGTCTGCCCTGTGGCCCCTGTAATTAAAATCTTTCCTTTTGACAAGGCACCTGTAGTCCTCTCTAAAACCAAGAAGGTGACCCCTTTGTCCACCAAGAACTTTACTGGCTGGCCCCTTCTTGGAGAGTTAGCATGGGCTCCTTGGGGCCAAATGAAACAGAGCCCTGACACCTTCATTCAGCTTCAAGTATTATTGTCTGTTGCTTCGATTTTTCTAGGTGAGGATGAGGCCCATTGTCTCTAGTGGTGGGTCGTCCACCTCTCCTGGGGTTTTCAAGGCACTGATTTTTCCAATGTTATTGTTTTCCATAGTAGGTACATGGATACTTCCTGAGGACTAGACGATGCTGACAAGTCAGCCTCTCCGTGAGTGGGCCATGATTTCTATTTTCTGAGCCTCTGGGGCCTCTCATGGCAATTACTACTATTTCAGCTAGTTTCTTTGCTCTGTCATGCTAGGGTCATCTCTGTTGTTATACACCTGCAGAGCCACTTCTACCAAATCACAAATATTTTTCCCTTCCAACCCTTCCCAATTCTTTTTCATAGCTGAGATGGACTGAATAAAAAAGGCAATAATTATTGCTCTCCTGGTCTCGGCGGCCTCCAGGTTGATAGCCACTGTAAAAAGGCAGGCGACCATTCTCTTATGGGACCCTGAAAATTCTCACTGACCTTAGGTAAATGCATAGGTTTCCCAGCTGACCCGCGGAGGCCCTGCTTGAGAAACTTGTGCTACCTGATGAAGTCCTCAGGGCCTTACTACGAGTTTGGGTCCCACATTGTTCATGCAGTGGCAAAAAGAGCTTCTCTCAAGCGGGGAGTGCCCACTGGCTGACCATCAGGTCCATTGACTGCTTTCTGGGCCTCTCCCTGGAAGGGCTTCCGATCCTCTGATATGAACAGCACCTGGAGAAGTTGCAGGCAATCATCTTAGGTGGGCTGATGAATAAGGAAAACCGTATCTAGCAGAGAAATCAGACCTTGTGGTTTGTCAGAAAAAGGGGTTTTGTTGATTCCAATTACACAAATCCCTGGAACAAAAGGTTACATATACCCAAAATGGGACTCGGGGGGTTTCTCCAGGTTTTGGGGCTGCTTGCCTTAAGGGGAGAATGGCTGCTGCTGAGTGATCTTTGGGGTTGATAAGACATAACAGCCCTAGTGTGTGTGTGTGTGGGGTGTCCTCAAAAAGTGGTTATGAGTATTCCTCTCTCTCCAGCCCCCGGGAACCTGATAGGATGGCAGTGGCACCAAGGGTCAGAAGCCAGCTCTCCTGCTCCCAGAGTCCTCTTGAAAAATGGGATAAATCTGACAGGGACGGAAAGGGGGAAGGGGGCGGGGACAGCTTCCACCTTGTTGGTTGTAGCAACTTGGACCGGTTGTTTTCTGATCCTGCCATGTTTCCTGGCATCTTGGAAACAACTCTGTTGGGGGAGGGAGTAAGTCTTTTATATGTGCTGGCTTATTAGTGGCAATGTCAATCCACACATCAATTTTACCCTATCACTACCTCTACTCCAAACCCTAAGCCTAACCCTAACCATAGGACTCACCTAGATCTAACCTAACCCTAAATATAACCCTGATCCTAAATCTAGCCATACCCATGAACCTAAGACTAATCCTAACCCTAACTGTGTAAGTCACTCTAAACCTAACACTCTCCCTAAGCTTAACCCTAACTCTAAACCTAAACCTAACGCAAGGTCTAACACTAACACTAACCCTACGTGTTGTTCTTACCCTAAATCTAACCTTAAACCTAACCCTAACACTCACCATAAGCCTAGTTCTAAACCATGTCCTACCATTACCCTTAAACCTACCCCTACCACTAATCCTAACCCTAAACTCAACCAAAGGTCTAACCTTAACCTAAATCTACGCCTAAACTAAATCTAACCCTAACCACACCTTAACCCTAATCCTAGGTCTAACCCTAACCCAAGGTCCAACACTAACCCTGACCCTAACACTAACACTAACCCTAACCATAACCCTCAACCTAAACTTAAATCCAACCCAAGGTCTAAAACTAATCCTAACCCTGACCCTGACCCTAACCCTAACCCTAACCCTTACTGTAACCATCAACCTAAACTTAAATCTAACCCAAAGACTAAAACTAACCCTCACCCTCACCATCACCCTAAACTTAAATCTAACCCAAGGACTAAAACTAACCCTCACCCTCACCCTCACCCTCACCCTCACCCTCACCCTCAACCTCAACCTAAACTTAAATATAACCCAAGGATTAAAACTAACCCTCACCCTAACTTTAACCCTAACCATAACCCTCACCCTCACCTTAAATCTAACCCAAGGACTAAAACTAACCCTCACCCTAACCCTAACCCTAACCCTAACGCTAACCGTAACCCTAACCCAAACTTAAATCTAACGCAAGGACTAAAACTAACCCTCACCCTAACCCTAACCGTAACCCTCAACCTAAACTTAAATCTAATCCAAGGACTAAAACTAACCCTCACCCTAACACTCACCCTCACCCTACCCCAATGTCCAACCCCAACATCAACCCCAACGTCCAGCCCTAACCCCAAAACCCAACGTCCAACCCCCAACCCCAACGTCCAACCCCCAACCCCAACATCCAACCCCCAACCCCAACGTCCAACCCCTAACCCGAACTTCCAACCCCCAACCCAACGTCCAACCCCCAACCCCAACGTCCAACCCCCAACCCCAACGTCCACCCCCCAAACCCCACGTCCACCCCCAAAACCGACGTCCAACCCCCAACCACCATCTTCCAACCCCAACCCCCAACGTCCAACCCCAACGTCCAATGTCCAACCCAAACTACAACGCCCAAGCCAAACGTCCAAGCCCAACTTCCAACCCAACCCCAAAGTCCAACCCCAACCCCAATCCCAACCCCAACGTCCAAAGCCAACCCCAACCCCAATGTCCAACCCCAACCCCTAACACCAACGTCCAACACCAACCCCAACGTCCAACCCCAACGTCCAGCCCTAACCCCAAAACCCAACGTCAAACCACAACCACAACGTCCAACCCCAAATCCAACCCCTAACCCCAACCCCAACCCCAACGTCCAACCCCAAACCCAACATCCAAACCCAACCCAAACGTCCAACCCCAACCCCAACATCCAACTCCAACCCAACGTCCAACCCCAACCCCAATGCCTAACCCCAACGTCCAACCCCACCCCAACGTCATACCCCAACCCCAACGTCCAACCCCAAGGTCCAAGACCAACACCAACCCGAAAGTCCAACCCCAAACCCAACCCCAACGTCCAACCCCAACCCCTAACCCCAACCCCAACGTCCAACCCCAACCCAAACGTCCAACACCAATCCCCAAGGTCTAACCCCATCCTCAACCCTTAACCCCAACCCCAACGTCTAACCCCAAACTCAACCCTTAACCCCAACATCTAACCCCAACACCAACCCCTAATTCCAACCCCAACGTGTAACTGCAACCCCAACGTCTAACCCCAACCCCAACGTTTAATCCCAACCCCAACGTTAACCCCAACCCCTAAATACAACCCCAACCCCAAACCCCAACTCCAACATCTAACCTCAACCCCACCGTCTAACCCCAACCCCGAACACCAAGCCCAACGTCCAAATCCAACCCCAAAGTCCAACCCCAACCCTAAAGTCCAACCCCAAACCCAATGTCCAACCCCAACCCCAACCCCAACCCCTAACCCCAACCCCATCGTCCAACCTCACCTCCAACCCCTGACCCCAACCCCAACGTCCAACCCCAACCCCTGACCCCAACCCCAACATCCAACCTCAACCTCAACCTGTAGACCCAACGCCAACGTTCAACCACAACCCCAACGTCCCACCCCAACCGCAACTTCCAACCCCAAACCCAACGTCCAATTCCAAACCCAACGTCCAACCCCCAAACCAACCCCTAACCCCAACCCTAACATCCAACCCCAACCCCAAACCCTAACCCCAACCATAACGTCCAACCCCAACCCCTAACCCCAACCCCAAATCTAACCACAACCCCCGCCTCCAACCCCAACCCCAACTTCCAACCCCAACCCCAACCCCAACGTCCAACACCAACCCCTAACCACAACCCCAGCGTCCAAACCCAACGCCAACGTCAAACCCCAACCCTAAAGTCCAACCCCCAACCCAAAACCTAACCCCAACCCCAAGCCCTAACACCAACCCCAACGTCTAAACCCAACCCCAACGTCCAACCCCAACCCCTAACCCCAAAACCCAACGTACAACCACAACCACAACGTCCAACCCCAAACCCAACCCCTAACCCCAACCCCAACCCCAACGTCCCACCCCAAACCCAACGTCCAACCCCAACATCCAACCCCAACCCCAACGTCCAACTCCAACCCAATGTCCAACCCCAACCCCAATGTCCAACCCCAAGGTCCAACACCAAACCCAACCCCAACTCAAAAGTCCAACCCCAAACTCAACCCCAACATCCAACCCCAACCCCAACGTCCAACCCCAACATCCAACCCCAACCCCAACGTCCAACTCCAACCCAATGTCCAACCCCAACCCCAATGTCCAACCCCAAGGTCCAACACCAAACCCAACCCCAACTCGAAAGTCCAACCCCAAACTCAACCCCAACATCCAACCCCAACCCCAACGTCCAACCCCAAACCCTAACCCCAATGTCCAACCCCAACCCCAACGTCCAACCCCAACCCCAACGTCCAACCCCAAGGTCCAACCCCAACCCCTAACCCCAACCCCAACGTCCAACCCCAACCCCAACGTCCAACCCCAACCCCAACCCCTAACCCCACCCCAACGTCCAACCCCAACCCAAACGTCCAACTCATCCCCAACCCCTAACACCAACCCCATCGTCCAAGCTCAACCCCTACCCCTGACACCAACCCCAATGTCCAAACCCAAACCCTAACCCTAACCCCAAACATAATGTCCAACCCCAACCCCAACCCCCACCCCAACGTGTAACCCCAAACACAACATCTAACCCCAATCCCAAACCCTAACCCCAACCCCAAAGTCTAACCCCAACCCCAGCCTCCAACCCCAACCCCAACATCCAACCCCAACCCCAACGTCCACCCCAACCCCTAACCCCAACCCCAACCATAAAGTCCAACCCCAAACCCAACGTCCAACCCCAACGCCAACCCCTAACCCCAAACTCAACATCCAAGCCCAACCCCAAACCCTAAACCAACCCCCTAAGCACAAACCCAAACCCTAATCCCAACCCCAAAGTCCAATCCCAACCCCAAGCCCTAACCCTAACCCCAACGTCCAACCCCAACCCCACCGTCCAACCCCAACACCAACGTCTAACCCAAACCCAAGGTCCAACCCCAAACCCAACGTACAACCCCAACCCCTAACCACAACCCCAACGTCCAAACCCAACGCCAACGTCAAACCCCAACCCTAAAGTCCAATCCCCAACCCAAACCCTAACCCCAACCCCAAGTCCTAACACCAACCCCAACGTCTAAACCCAACCCCAACGTCCAACCCCAACCCCTAACCCCCAAATCCAACGTCCAACCACAACCACAACGTCCAACCCCAAACCCAACCCCTAACCCCAACCCCAACGTCCAACTCCAACCCAATGTCCAACCCCAACCCCAATGTCCAACCCCAACGTCCAACCCCAAAGTCCTACCCCAACCCCAACGTCCAACCCCAAGGTCCAACACCAACCCCAACCACAACTCGAAAGTCCAACCCCAAACTCAACACCAACATCCAACCCCAACCCCAACGTCCAACCCCAAACCCTAACCCCAACGTCCAACCCCAAGGTCCAACCCCAACCCCTAACCCCAACCCCAACGTCCAACCCCAACCCCAACCCCAACGTCCAACCCCAACCCCAACGTCCAACCCCAACCCCAACCCCTAACCCCAACCCCAACGTCCAACCCCAACCCAAACATCCAACCCATCCCCAACCCCTAACACCAACCCCATCGTCCAAGCTCAACTCCTACCCCTGACACCAACCCCAATGTCCAAACCCAAACCCTAACCCTAACCCCAAACATAACGTCCAACCCCAACCCCAACCCCCACCCCAACGTGTAACCCCAAACACAACGTCTAACCCCAACCCCAAACCCTAACCCCAACCCCAAAGTCTAACCCCAACCCCAGCCTCCAACCCCAACCCCAACATCCAACCACAACCCCAACGTCCACCCCAACCCCTAACCCCAACCCCAACCATAAAGTCCAACCCCAAACCCAACGTCCAACCCCAACGCCAACCCCTAACCCCAAACTCAACATCCAAGCCCAACCCCAAACCCTAAACCAACCCCCTAAGCACAAACCCAAACCCTAACCCCAACCCCAAAGTCCAATCCCAACCCCAAGCCCTAACCCTAACCCCAACCCCACCGTCCAACCCCAACACCAACGTCTAACCCAAACCCAAACCCAAGGTCCAACCCCAAACCCAACGTCTAACCTCAACCCCAAATTCCAACCCAAACCACAACCCCTAACCCCAACCACTATCGCAACGTCTAAAGCGAAATCCAACCCCTAACCCCAAACCCAACCCCAACGTCTAACCCCAACCACAACCACAACGCCTAACCCCAACCACAACGTCTAACCCCAAACCCAACCCCAACGTCTAACCCCAACCCTAACCCCAAACCCAACGTCTAACCCCAACCTCCAATACCAACCGCAAAATCTAATACCAACCCCAACACCAAGGTCTAACCCCAACCCCAACGTCTAAGCACAACCCCAACCACAATGTTTAACCCCAACCGCTAACCCCTAAACCCAACCCAACTTCTAATCCCAACCTCAACCCTTAACCCCAACCCCAAGGTCTAACCCCAATACCAAACCCTAACAACCACCCCAACGTGTAACCCCAACCCCAACGTCTAACCCCAACCACAACATTTAGCCCCAACCCCAACGTTAACCTCAACCAGAACCCCTTAATCCAACCCCAACCCCAAACCCCAACCCCAACATCTAACCCCAACCCCACCGTCTAAACCGAACCCCAACGCCGAACACGAACCCCAACATCCAACCCCAACCCCAACGTCCAAGCCCTAACCCCAACCCCATCACCAACCTCAACACCAACCCCTGACCCCAACCCCAACGTCAAAGCCCAACCCCCACCCGTAACCCCAACCCCAACGTACAACCCCAAACCCAACGTCTAACCCCAACCCCAACGTCCAACTCCAAACCCAACGTCCAACCCCAAAGTCCAACCAAAACCCCAACGTCCAATCCCAACCCCAACGTCCAACCCCAACCCCAACGTCCAATCCCGACCCCAACGTCCAACCCCAACCCCAACATCCAACACCAACCCCACCCCCAACGTCCAACCCCAACTCCTAACCCCAACCCAACGTCCAAACCCAACCCCAACGTCCAACCCCAACCCTAAAATGCAACCCCAAACCTAACGTCCAGCACCAAACCCAATGCCCAACCCCAACCCCTAACCACAACCCCAACGTCCAAGCCCAATCCCAAACCCTAACCCCAACCCCAACATCAATGTCATCCACAACCCCATCCCCAACACCCAACCCCAACATCCAAACCCAACCCCAACGTGCAACCTCAACCCCTAACCCCAACCCCAAGGTCTAACCCCAACCTCAACCCTTAACCCCAACCCCAACGTCTAACCCCAACACCAACCCCTAACTCCAACCCCAACGTGTAACCCCAACCCCAACGTCTAACCGCAACCCCAACTTTTAACCCCAACCCCAACGTTAACCCCAACCCCAACCTCTAAATACAACCCCAACCCCAACATCTAACCCCAACCCCACCGTCTAACCCCAACCACGAACACCAAGCCCAACGTCCAACCCCAAACCCAACGTCCAAACCGAACCTCAACGTCCAAGCCCAAACCCAACCAGTAACCCCAACCCTAACGTCCAACCCCAACACCAAACCCTAATCCCAACCATAACGTCCAACCCCAAACCCAACCCCTAACCCCAACCCCAAAGTCTAACCCAAACCCCACCTCAAACCCCAACGCCAACATCCAACCCCAACTCCAACGTACAACCCCAAACATTAACCCCAAACCCAACGTCCCAACCCAACGCAAACATCCAACCCCAACACCAACGTCCAACACCAACCCCAAGGTCTAACCCCAACCTCAACCCTTAATCCCAACCCCAACGTCTAACCCCAACCTCAACCCTTAACCCCAACACCAACGTCTAACCCCAACACCAACCCCTAACTCCACCCCAACGTGTAACCACAACCCCAACGTCTAACCCCAACCCCAACGTTTAACCCCAACCCCAAAGTTAACCCCAACCCCAACCCCTAAATACAACCCCAACCCCAAACCCCAACCCCAACATCTAACCCCAACCCCACCGTCTAACCCCAACCATGAACACCAAGCCCAACATCCAAACCCAACCCCAAAGTCCAACCCCAACCCCAACGTCCAACCCCAACCCCAACCCCTAACCCCAACCTCATCGTCCAACCTCAACTCCAACCCCTGACCCCAACCCCAACGTCCAACCCCAACCCCAACGTCCAACCTCAACCTCAACGCGTAGACCCAACGCCAACGTTCAACCACAACCCCAACGTCCCACCCCAACCCCAACTTCCAACCACAAACCCAACGTCCAATCCCAACCTAAACGTCCAACCCCAAAACCAACCCCTAACCCCAACCCTAACGTCCAACCCCAACCCCAAACCCTAACCCCAACCATAACGTCCAACCCCAACCCCAACCCTTAATCCCAACCCCAAATCTAACCACAACCCCCGCCTCCAACCCCAACCCCAACATCCAGCCCCAACCCCAACTCCAACGTACAACCCCAACCCCTAACCACAACCCAAACGTCCAAACCCAACGCCAACGTCCAACCCCAACCCTAAAGTCCAAGCCAAACCCAAACACTGACCCCAACCCCAAGCCCTAACACCAACCCCAACGTCTAAACCCAACCCCAACGTCCAAACCCAACCCCAACGTCCAACCCCAACCCTAAAGCCTAACCCCAACCCCAGCCTCTAACCCAAACCCCAACATCCAACACCTACCCCAACCCCAAAGTCCAACACCAACCCCTAATCCCAACCCCAACGTCTAATCCGAACCTCAACCCTTAACCCCAACGTCTAACCCCAACACCAACCCCTAACCCCAACCCCAACCCCAACGTCTACCCCCAATCCCAACGTTTAACCCCAACGTTAAACCCAACCCCAACCCCTAAATCCAACCCCAACCCCAACATCTAACCCCAACCCCAACATCTAACCCCAACCCCACCGTCTAACCCCAACCCCAACCCCGAACACCAACCCCAACGTCCAACCCCAACCCCAACGTACAACCCAGACCCCAACCCCTAACCCCAACCCCATCGTCCAACCTCAACCCCAACACCTGACCCCAACCCCAAACCCAACCCGTAACTCCAAAACCAACGTCCAAATCCAACCCCAACGTTCAACCCCAACCCATTAACCCAAACCCAACGTACAACCCCAACCTCAAAGTCCAATCCCAACCCGAACGTCCAACCCCAACGTCCAACCCCAACCCCAACCACTAACCCCAACCCCAACGTCCAAACCCAACCCCAAAACCTAAACCCAACCATAATGTCCAACCCCAACCCCAACCCCCAACTCCAATGTGTAACCCCAATCCCAACGTCTAACCCCAAACCCAAAGTCTATCCCCAACCCCAGCCTCCAACCCCAATCCCAACATCCAACACTAACCCCACCCCCAAAGTCTAACCCCAACCCCTAACCCCAACCCCAACGCCCAACCCCAACACTAAAGTCCAACCCCAACCTCCAACCCCAAACCCAATGCCCAACCCCAACCCCAACATCCAAGCCCAACCCCAAACCCCAACCACAAACCCAACCCCTAACCCAAACCCCAACCCCTAACCCCAACATCAACGTCAACCCCAACCCCAACCCCAACCCCCAACCCCAACATCCAAACCCAACCCCAACGTCCAACCTCAACCCCTAACACCCACCCGAACGTCTAACCCCACCCGAACCCCTAACCCAAACCTCAACGTCCAAGCCCAACCCCAACCCAAACGTCCAAACCCAACCCCTAGCCCCAATCCCAACATCTAACCCCAACCCCAACCCCAACGTCTAACCCCATCCCAACGTTAGCCCCAACCCCAACCCCTAAACCCAACCCCAACTCCAAACCCCAACACCAACGTCTAACCCTAAACCCAACGTCTAACTCCAACGCAACGTCTAACCCCAACCCCAACGTCCAAACCCAACCCCAACGTCCAACTCCAACCCCAACGTCTAACCCCAACCCCTACTCCTACCCCAACCACTAACCCCAACCCCAACGTCTAACCCGAACCCCAACATCTAATCCCAACCCCAATGTCCAAACACAATCCCAACGTCCAACCCCAACCCTAAAGTCCAACCCCAACCCCAACGTCCAACCCCAAGCTCTAACCCCAACCCCTGCGTCCAACCCCAACCACAACGTCCAACCATAACACCAACGTCTAACCCCAACCTCAACCCCCACGTCCAACCCCAAACCCAATGTCTAACCCCAACCCCAACTTCCAAACCAAACCCCAACCCCTAACCCCAACCACAATCCCAACGTCTAACCCAAACTCCAATACCTAACCCCAACACCAAAGTCTAACCCCAATCCCAACATTTAACCCCAACCCCAACGTTAACCCCAACACCAACCCCTAAAGACAACCCCAACCCCAACATCTAACCCCAACCCCACCGTCTAACCCCAACCCCAACATCAACGTCAACCCCAACCCCAAACCCCAAACCCAACATCCAAACCCAACCCCAACGTCCAACCACAACCCCTAAACCCAACCCCAAGGACTAACCCCAACCCAAACGTCTAACCACAACCCCAACCCCAATGTCTAATCCCAACCGCTAACCCCTAACCCCAACCCCAGCGTCTAACCCCAACCTCAACCCTTAACACCAACCCCAACGTCTAACCCAACACCAACCCCTAACTCCAATCCCAACGTGTAACCCCAACCCCACCATCTAACCCTAACCCCAACGTTTAACCCCAACCCCAACGTTAACCCCAAGCCCAACCCCTAAATACAACCCAAACCCCAACCCTAACATCTAACCCCAACCCCACCGTCTAACCCCAACCCGGAACCAACCACAACGTCCAACCCCAACTCTAACGTCCAATCCCAACCCCAACGTCCAAACCCAACCCCAAAGTCCAACCCCAACCTCATCGTCCAACCTTAACCCCAACCCCTGACCCCAAACCCAACGTTCAACCCCAACCCCAACCACTGATCTCAATCCCAATGTCCAACATCAACCCCAACCCGTAACCCCAACCCCAACGTCCAACCCCAACCCGTAAACCCAAACCAAATGTCCCACCCCAACCCCAACGTCCAATCCCAAACCCAACATCCAACCCCAACGTCCAACCCCAACCCCAACCCGTAACCCCAACCCCAACGTCCAACCCCAACCCGTAAACCAAAGGCCAACGTCCAACCCCAACCCCAAACCAACCCCAACCATAACGTCCAACCCCAAGCCCAACACCTAACCGCAATCCCAAAGTCTAACCCCAACCCCCGCCTCCAACCCCAAATCCAACCCAACCCCAACTCCAACGTACAACCCCAACCCCTAATCCCAACGCCAACGTCCAACCCCAACCCTAAAGTCCAACCCTAACCCCAACATCCAACCCCAAAGCCAAACCCTAACCCCAAAGCCAAACCCTAACCCCAACCCCAAGCCCTAACACCAACCCCAACGTCTAACCCCAACGCCAATGTCCAACCCAAACCCCAGCACCTAACCCCAATCCCATCGTCCAACCTCAACCCCACCCCAGCCCCCAAACCCAACATCCAACCCCAACCCCAACCCCAACGTCCAACCCCAAAGTCCAAACCCAACCACAACGTCCAACCCCAACCCTAAAGCCTAACCCCAACCCCAACCTCCAACCCCAACCCCAACTTCCAACACCTACCCCAACCCCAACGTCCAACCCCAACCCCTAATCCCAACCCAAACGTCTAACCCCAACCTCAACCCTTAACCCCAACGTCTAACCCCAACACAAACTCCTAATCCCAACCCCAACGTCTAACCCCAATCCCAACGTTTAACCCCAACCCCAACGTTAACCCCAACACCAACCCCTAAAGACAACCCCAACCCCAAACCCCAACATCTAACCCCAACCCCACCGTGTAATCCCAACCCCAACACCTAACCCCAACATCAACGTCAACCCCAACCCCAAACCCCAAACCCAACATCCAACCCCAACCCCAACGTCCAACCACAACCCCTAAACCCAACCCCAAGGTCTAACCCCAACCCAAACGTCTAACCACAACCCCAACCCCAATGTCTAATCCCAACCGCTAACCCCTAACCCCAACCCCAGCGTCTAACCCCAACCTCAACCCTTAACACCAACCCCAATGTCTAACCCCAACACCAACCCCTAACTCCAATCCCAACGTGTAACCCCAACCCCAACCCCAAACCCTAAATACAACCCCAACCCCAAACCCCAAACCCAACATCCAACCCCAACCCCAACGTCCAACCACAACCCCTAAACCCAACCCCAAGGACTAACCCCAACCCAAACGTCTAACCACAACCCCAACCCCAATGTCTAATCCCAACCGCTAACCCCTAACCCCAACCCCAGCGTCTAACCCCAACCTCAACCCTTAACACCAACCCCAACGTCTAACCCAACACCAACCCCTAACTCCAATCCCAACGTGTAACCCCAACCCCACCATCTAACCCTAACCCCAACGTTTAACCCCAACCCCAACGTTAACCCCAAGCCCAACCCCTAAATACAACCCAAACCCCAACCCTAACATCTAACCCCAACCCCACCGTCTAACCCCAACCCGGAACCAACCACAACGTCCAACCCCAACTCTAACGTCCAATCCCAACCCCAACGTCCAAACCCAACCCCAAAGTCCAACCCCAACCTCATCGTCCAACCTTAACCCCAACCCCTGACCCCAAACCCAACGTTCAACCCCAACCCCAACCACTGATCTCAATCCCAATGTCCAACATCAACCCCAACCCGTAACCCCAACCCCAACGTCCAACCCCAACCCGTAAACCCAAACCAAATGTCCCACCCCAACCCCAACGTCCAATCCCAAACCCAACATCCAACCCCAACGTCCAACCCCAACCCCAACCCGTAACCCCAACCACAACGTCCAACCCCAACCCGTAAACCAAAGGCCAACGTCCAACCCCAACCCCAAACCAACCCCAACCATAACGTCCAACCCCAAGCCCAACACCTAACCGCAACCCCAAAGTCTAACCCCAACCCCCGCCTCCAACCCCAAATCCAACCCAACCCCAACTCCAACATACAACCCCAACCCCTAATCCCAACGCCAACATCCAACCCCAACCCTAAAGTCCAACCCTAACCCCAACATCCAACCCCAAAGCCAAACCCTAACCCCAAAGCCAAACCCTAACCCCAACCCCAAGCCCTAACACCAACCCCAACGTCTAACCCCAACCCCAATGTCCAACCCAAACCCCAACACCTAACCCCAATCCCATCGTCCAACCTCAACCCCACCCCAGCCCCCAAACCCAACATCCAACCCCAACCCCAACCCCAACGTCCAACCCCAAAGTCCAAACCCAACCACAACGTCCAACCCCAACCCTAAAGCCTAACCCCAACCCCAACCTCCAACCCCAACCCCAACTTCCAACACCTACCCCAACCCCAACGTCCAACCCCAACCCCTAATCCCAACCCAAACGTCTAACCCCAACCTCAACCCTTAACCCCAACGTCTAACCCCAACACAAACTCCTAATCCCAACCCCAACGTCTAACCCCAATCCCAACGTTTAACCCCAACCCCAACGTTAACCCCAACACCAACCCCTAAAGACAACCCCAACCCCAAACCCCAACATCTAACCCCAACCCCACCGTGTAATCCCAACCCCAACACCTAACCCCAACATCAACGTCAACCCCAACCCCAAACCCCAAACCCAACATCCAACCCCAACCCCAACGTCCAACCACAACCCCTAAACCCAACCCCAAGGTCTAACCCCAACCCAAACGTCTAACCACAACCCCAACCCCAATGTCTAATCCCAACCGCTAACCCCTAACCCCAACCCCAGCGTCTAACCCCAACCTCAACCCTTAACACCAACCCCAATGTCTAACCCCAACACCAACCCCTAACTCCAATCCCAACGTGTAACCCCAACCCCAACCCCAAACCCTAAATACAACACCAACCCCAAACCCCAACCCTAACATCTAACCCCAACCCCACCGTCTAACCCCAACCCCGAAAACCAACCCCAACGTCCAACCCCAACTCCAACATCCAATCTCAACCCCAACGTCCAAACCCACCCCAAAGTCCAACCCCAACCCTAAAGTCCAACCCCAACCCCAACCCCATCGTCCAACCTTAATCCCAACCCCTGACCCCAATCCCAACGTCCAACTTCAACCCCAACCAGTAAACCCAACCCCAACGTCCAACTCCAACCCGTAAACACAAACCCAACGTCCCACCCCAACCCCAACGTCCAAACCCAAACCCAACGTCCAACCCCAACGTCCAACCACAACCCCAACCCGTAACCCCAACCCCAACGTCCAACCCCAACCCGTAAACCCAAACCCAACGTCCAACACCAACCCCAAACCAACCCCAACGTCCAACCCCAACTCCAACCCCTAACCGCAACAACAAAGTCTAACCCCAACCCCCGCCTCCAACCCCAAATTCCAACCCCAACCCCAACTCCAACGTACAACCCCAACCCCTAACCCCAACGCCAACGTCAAAACCCAACGCCATCGTCAAACCCAAACCCTAAAGTCCAACCCTAAACCCAACATCCAACCCAAAGCCAAACCCTAACCCCAACCCCAAGCCCTAACACCAACCCCAACGTCTAACCCCAACCCCAATGTCCAACCCAAACCCCAACACCTAATCCCAATCCCATCGTCCAACCTCAACCCCACCCCAGCCCCCAAACCCAACATCCAACCCCAACCCCAACGTCCAACCCCAAAGTCCAAACCCAACCACAACGTCCAACCCCAACCCTAAAGCCTAACCCCAACCCCAACCTCCAACCCCAACCCCAACTTCCAACACCTACCCCAACCCCAACGTCCAACCCCAACCCCTAATCCCAACCCAAACGTCTAACCCCAACCTCAACCCTTAACCCCAACGTCTAACCCCAACACAAACTCCTAATCCCAACCCCAACGTCTAACCCCAATCCCAACGTTTAACCCCAACCCCAACGATAACCCCAACACCAACCCCTAAAGACAACCCCAACCCCAAACCCCAACATCTAACCCCAACCCCACCGTATAACCCCAACCCCAACACCTAACCCCAACATCAACGTCAACCCCAACCCCAAACCCCAAACCCAACATCCAACCCCAACCCCAACGTCCAACCACAACCCCTAAACCCAACCCCAAGGTCTAACCCCAACCCAAACGTCTAACCACAACCCCAACCCCAATGTCTAATCCCAACCGCTAACCCCTAACCCCAACCCAAGCGTCTAACCCCAACCTCAACCCTTAACACCAACCCCAACGTCTAACCCCAACACCAACCCCTAACTCCAATCCCAACGTGTAACCCCAACCCCAACCCCAAACCCTAAATACAACACCAACCCCAAACCCCAACCCTAACATCTAACCCCAACCCCACCGTCTAACCCCAACCCCGAAAACCAACCCCAACGTCCAACCCCAACTCCAACATCCAATCCCAACCCCAACGTCCAAACCCACCCCAAAGTCCAACCCCAACCCTAAAGTCCAACCCCAACCCCAACCCCATCGTCCAACCTTAATCCCAACCCCTGACCCCAATCCCAACGTCCAACTTCAACCCCAACCCGTAAACCCAACCCCAACGTCCAACCCCAACCTGTAAACACAAACCCAACGTCCCCCCCCAACCCCAACGTCCAAACCCAAACCCAACGTCCAACCCCAACGTCCAACCACAACCCCAACCCGTAACCCCAACCCCAACGTTCAACCCCAACCCGTAAACCCAAACCCAACGTCCAACCCCAACTCCAAACCAACCCCAACGTCCAACACCAACCCCAACCCCTAACCGCAACCCCAAAGTCTAACCCCAACCCCGCCTCCAACCCCAAATTCCAACCCCAACCCCAACTCCAACGTACAACCCCAACCCCTAACCCCAACGCCAACGTCAAAACCCAACGCCATCGTCAAACGCAAACCCTAAAGTCCAACCCTAAACCCAACATCCAACCCCAAAGCCAAACCCTAACCCCAACCCCAAGCCCTAACACCAACCCCAACGTCTAACCCCAACCCCAATGTCCAACCCAAACCCCAACACCTAACCCCAATCCCATCACACAACCTCAACCCCACCCCAGCCCCCAAACCCAACATCCAACCCCAACCCCAACGTCCAAACCCAACCACAACGTCTAACCCCAACCCTAAAGCCTAACCCCAACCCCAGCCTCCAACCCCAACCCCAACTTCCAACACCTACCCCAACCCCAACGTCCAACCCCAACCCCTAATCCCAACCCAAACGTCTAACGCCAACCTCAACCCTTAACCCCAACGTCTAACCCCAACACCAACCCCTAATCCCAACCCCAACGTCTAACCCCAACCACAACGTCTAACCCCAATCCCAACGTTTATGCCCAACACCAACGTTAACCCCAACCTCAACCCCTAAATCCAGCCCCAACCACAACATCTAACCCCAACCCCACCGTATAACCCCAACCCCAACCCCGAACACCAATCCCAACGTCCAACCCCCAGCCCAACCCCTAAATCCAACCCCAACCCCAAACCCCAACCACAACATCTAACCCCAACCCCACCGTCTAACCCCAACCCCAACCCTGAACACCAATCCCAACGTCCAACCCCAACCCCAACGTCCAACTCAAACCCCAACCCCTAACCCCAACTCCATCGTCCAACCTCAGCCCCAACCCCTCCCCTAACCCCAACGTCCAACCCCAACCTCAACCCATAACCCCAACCCCAACGTCCAACCTCAAACCCAACGTCCAACCCCAACCTGTAAACCAAACCCCAACGTCCAACCCCAACACCAACGTCCAATCACAACCCCAACGTCCAACCCCTACCCCAAACCCTAACCCCAACTCCAACGTGTAACCCCAATCCCAACGTCTAACCCCAATCCCTAACCCCAACCCCAAAGTCAATCCCCAACCCCAGCCTCCAAACCCAACCCCAAAATCCAACCCTAACCCCACCCCGAACGTCCAACCCCAACCCCTTACCGCAATCCCAACGTCCAAACCCAACCCGAAAGTCCAACCCCAAACCTAAAGTCCAACCCCAACGTTCAACCCCAAACCCAACGCCCAACCCCAACCCCAACCCCTAACCCCAACATCAACGTCAACCCCAACCCCAACACCATCCCCCAACCCCAACATCCAAACCCAACACCAACGTCCATCCTCAATCCCTAACCCAAACCTCAAAGTCCAAGCCCAACCCCAGCCCAAACGTCTAACCCCAAACTGAAATCCTAGCCCCAATCCCAGCATCTAACCCCAACCCCAACGTTTAACCCCAACCCCAACGTTAGCCCCAACCCCTAAAGCCAACCTCAACCGCTAACCCCAAACCCAAACGCCCAACCCCAACCCCAACGTACAACCCCAAACCCAACCCCTAACCCCAACCCCAATGTCCAACCCCAAACCCAACATCCAAACCCAACCCAAACGTCCAACCCAAACCCCAACGTTCAACCCCAACCCAACGTCCAACCCCAACCCCAATGTCCAACCCCAACCCCAACGTCCAACCCCAACCCCACCCCAACGTCCAACCCCAACCCCAACTTCCTACCCCAACCCCAACGTCCAACCCCAGGGTCCAACACCAACCCCAACCCCAACCCCAACCCGAACTCTAACCCCAAACCCAATTCCAACATCCAACCCCAAACCCAACGTCCAACCCCAAACACTAAGCCCAACGTCCAACCCCAACCCTAACGTCCAACCCCAAAGTCCCACCCCAACCCCAACGTCCAACCCTAACACCTAACCCCAAACCCCAACGTCCTACCCCAACCCCAACGTGCAACCCCAAACCCAACCGCTAACTCCAACCCCAACGTCCAACCCCAACCCAAACGTCCAACCCATCCCCAACCCCTAACACCAAACCCATCGTCCGAGCTCAACCCCTACACAGGTCACCAACCCCAACGTCCAACCCCAACCCCAACATCAACGTCAACCCCAACCCTAAACCCCAAACCCAACATCCAAACCCAACCCCAACGTCCAACCACAGCCCCTAAACCCAACCCCAAGGTCTAACCCCAACCCAAATGTCTAACCACAACCCCAACCCCAATGTCTAATCCTAACCGCTAACCCCTAACCCCAACCCCAGCGTCTAACCCCAACCTCAACCCTTAACACCAACCCCAACGTCTAACCCCAACACCAACCCCTAACTCCAATCCCAACGAGTAACCCCAACCCCACCGTCTAACCCTAACCCCAACGTTTAACCCCAACCCCAACGTTAACCCCAACCCCAACCCCTAAATACAACCCCAACCCCAAACCCCAACCCTAACATCTAACCCCAACCCCACCGTCTAACCCCAGCGCCGAAAACCAACCCCAACGACCAACCCCAACTCCAACGTCCTATCCCAACCCCAACGTCCAAACCCAACCCCAAAGTCCAACCCCAACCCTAAAGTCCAGCCCCAACCGCTGACCCCAAACCCAACGTCCAACCCCAACCGCTGACCTCAACCCCAACGTCCAACCTCAACCCCAACCCGTAACCCCAACCCCAACGTCCAACCCAACCCGTAAACCCAAACCCAACGTCCCACCCCAATCCCAACGTCCCACCCCAACCCCAACGTCCAACCCCAATGTCCAACCTCAACCCCAACCCGTAACCCCAACCCCAACGTCCAACCCCAACCTGTAAACCCAAACCCAACGTCCAACTCCAACCCCAAACCAACTCCAACCATAACGTCCAACCCCACCCAACCCCTAACCGCAACCCCAAAGTCTAACCCCAACCCCCGCCTGCAACCCCAAATCCAACCCCAACCCCAACTCCAACGTACAACCGCAACCCCTAACCCCAACGCCAACGTCAAAACCCAATGCCAACGTCCAACACCAACCCTAAATTCCAACCCCAACCCCAACATCCAACCCCAAAGCCAAACCCTAACCCCAACCCCAAGCCCTAACACCAACTCCAATGACTAACCCCAACCCCAATGTCCAACCCAAACCCCAACACCTAACCCCAATCCCATGGTCCAACCTCAACCCCACCCGAGCCCCCAAACTCAACATCCAAACCCAACTCCAACCCCAAATCCAACCCCAACACCATCGTCCAACCTCAGCCCCAACCCCTGCCCCAACCCCAACGTCTAACCCCAACCCCAACCCGTAACCCCAACCCCAACGTCCAACCTCAAACCCAACGTCCAACCCCAAACTGTAAACCAAACCCCAACGTCCAACCCCAACACCAACGTCCAATCACAACCCCAATGTCCAACCCCTACCACAATGTCCAACCCCAACCCCAACCCCTAACCCCAACCGCAACGTCCAACCCCAACCCCAAGCCCTAACCCCAACCCCAACGTTAACCCCAACACCAACCTCTAAATACAACCCCAACGCAAACCCCAACCCCAACATCTAACCCCAACCCCACCTCTAACCCCAACCCCGAACACCAAGCCCAACATCCAACCCCAAACCCAACGTCCAATCCGAACCCCAATGTCCAAGCCCAAACCCAACCACTAACCCCAACCCTAACGTCCAACCCCAAACCCAACCCCTAACCCCAACCCCAAAGTCTAACGCCAACCCCCGCTTCAAACTCCAACCCCAACACCCAACCCCAACCCCAACTCCAACGTACAACCCCAAACCCTAACCCCAACCCAAACGTCCAAACCCAACGCAAACGTCCAACCCCAACCCCAACATCCAACACCAATCCCCAAGGTCTAACCCCATCCTCAACCCTTAACCCCAACACCAACCCCTAACTCCAACCCCAAGGTCTAACCCCAACCCCAACGACTAACCATAACTCCAACCCCAACGTCTAACCCCAACCACTAACCCCTAATCCCAACCCGAATGTCTAACCCCAACCTCAGCCCTTAACCCCAACCCCAACGTCTAACCCCAACACCATCCCCTAACTCCAACCCTAACGTCTTTCCCCAACCCCAACGTATAACCCCAACACCAACGTTTAACCCCAACCCCAACGTTAACCCCAACCCCTAAATGCAACCTCAACCCCAAACCCCAAACCCAACGTCCAACCCCAAACCCAACGTCTAACTCCAACCCTAAACCCGAACGCCAAACCCAACGTCCAACCCCAAACCCAACGTCCAACCCAAACCCCAACCCCTAACCCCAACCCCATCGTCCAACCTCAACCCCAACCACTGACCCCAACCCCAACGTCCAGGCCCAACCCCAACCCGTAACCCCAACCCCAACATCCAAACCCAACCCCAATGTCCAACCACAACCTGTAAACACAACCCCAACGTCCAACCCCAACCCCAACGTCCAACCCCAACCACAAACCCAACGGCCATCCCCAACCCCAAACCCTAACCCCAACCATAACGTCCAATCCCAATCCCAACCCCAACCCCTAACCCCTACCCCAACGTGTAACCCCAACACCAAAGTCTAACCCCAACCCCAACCCTTAAACCCAACCCCAACGTCTAACCCCAACCGCAGCCTCCAACCCACCCCCAACATCCAACACAAACCACAACCCCAACGTCCAACCCCAACCCCCAACCCCAAACCCCATGTCCAAACCCAACGCCAACGTCCAACCCAACCCTAAAGTCCAACCCAAACCCCATACCCAACGCCCAACCCCAACCCCTAACCCTAACCCCAACCATAACGTCCAACCCCAACCCCAACCCCACACCACAAACCCAACCCCTCACCCCAACCCCCACATCTAACCCCAACCCCAACCCCTAACCCCTATCCTAAAGTCTAACCCAAACCCCAGTCTCCAACCCCAACCCCAACGTCCAACCCCACCCCAAAGTCCAACCCCAACCGAACCCTTAACCCAAACCCCAACGTCCAAACCCAAACCCAAACCCTAACCCCAACCCCAATGTCCAACCCCAAACCCAACATCCAAACCCAACCCAAACGTCCAACACAAACCCCAACGTTCAACCCCAACCCAACGTCCAACCCCAACCCCAATGTCCAACCCCAACCCCAACGTCCAACCCCAACCCCACCCCAACGTCCAACCCCAACCCCAACGTCCTACCCCAACCCCAACGTCCAACCCCAGGGTCCAACACCAACCCCAACCCCAACCCCAACCCGAACTCTAACCCCAAACCCAACTCCAACATCCAACCCCAAACCCAACGTCCAACCCCAAACACTAAGCCCAACGTCCAACCCCAACCCTAACGTCCAACCCCAAAGTCCCACCCCAACCCCAACGTCCAACCCTAACACCTAACCCCAAACCCCAACGTCCTACCCCAACCCCAACGTGCAACCCCAAACCCAACCGCTAACTCCAACCCCAACGTCCAACCCCAACCCAAACGTCCAACCCATCCCCAACCCCTAACACCAAACCCATCGTCCGAGCTCAACCCCTACACAGGTCACCAACCCCAACGTCCAACCCCAACCCCAACATCAACGTCAACCCCAACCCTAAACCCCAAACCCAACATCCAAACCCAACCCCAACGTCCAACCACAGCCCCTAAACCCAACCCCAAGGTCTAACCCCAACCCAAATGTCTAACCACAACCCCAACCCCAATGTCTAATCCTAACCGCTAACCCCTAACCCCAACCCCAGCGTCTAACCCCAACCTCAACCCTTAACACCAACCCCAACGTCTAACCCCAACACCAACCCCTAACTCCAATCCCAACGTGTAACCCCAACCCCACCGTCTAACCCTAACCCCAACGTTTAACCCCAACCCCAACGTTAACCCCAACCCCAACCCCTAAATACAACCCCAACCCCAAACCCCAACCCTAACATCTAACCCCAACCCCACCGTCTAACCCCAGCGCCGAAAACCAACCCCAACGACCAACCCCAACTCCAACGTCCTATCCCAACCCCAACGTCCAAACCCAACCCCAAAGTCCAACCCCAACCCTAAAGTCCAGCCCCAACCGCTGACCCCAAACCCAACGTCCAACCCCAACCGCTGACCTCAACCCCAACGTCCAACCTCAACCCCAACCCGTAACCCCAACCCCAACGTCCAACCCCAACCCGTAAACCCAAACCCAACATCCCACCCCAATCCCAACGTCCCACCCCAACCCCAACGTCCAACCCCAATGTCCAACCTCAACCCCAACCCGTAACTCCAACCCCAACGTCCAACCCCAACCTGTAAACCCAAACCCAACGTCCAACTCCAACCCCAAACCAACTCCAACCATAACGTCCAACCCCACCCAACCCCTAACCGCAACCCCAAAGTCTAACCCCAACCCGCGCCTGCAACCCCAAATCCAACCCCAACCCCAACTCCAACGTACAACCGCAACCCCTAACCCCAACGCCAACGTCAAAACCCAATGCCAACGTCCAACACCAACCCTAAAGTCCAACCCCAACCCCAACATCCAACCCCAAAGCCAAACCCTAACCCCAACCCCAAGCCCTAACACCAACTCCAATGTCTAACCCCAACCCCAATGTCCAACCCAAACCCCAACACCTAACCCCAATCCCATCGTCCAACCTCAACCCCACCCGAGCCCCCAAACCCAACATCCAAACCCAACTCCAACCCCAAATCCAACCCCAACCCCAACGTCCAACCCCAACGTCCAAACCCAACCACAACGTCCAACCCCTACCCTAAAGCCTAACCCCATCCCCAGCCTCCAACCCCAACCCCAACTTCCAACACCTACCCCTAATCCCAACCCCAACGTCTAACCCCAACCTCAACCCTTAACCACAACGTCTAACCCCAAAACCAACCCGTAATCCCAACCCCAACGTCTAACCCCGACCACAACATCTAACCCCAATCCCAACGTTTAACCCCAACCCCAACGTTAACCCCAACCCCAACCCCTAAATCCAACCCAACCACAACATCTAACCCCAACCCCACCGTCTAACCCCAACCCCAACCCTGAACACCAACCCCAATGTCCAACCCCAACCCCCACGTCCAACTCAAACCCCAACCCCTAACCCCAACCCCATCGTCCAACCTCAGCCCCAACCCCTGCCCCAACCCCAACGTCCAACCCCAACCCCAACCCGTAACCCCAACCCCAACGTCCAACCTCAAACCCAACGTCCAACCCCAAACTGTAAACCAAACCCCAACGTCCAACCCCAACACCAACGTCCAATCACAACCCCAATGTCCAACCCCTACCCCAATGTCCAACCCCAACCCCAACCCCTAACCCCAACCGCAACATCCAACCCCAACCCCAAACCCTAACCCCAACCCCAACGGTAACCCCAACACCAACCTCTAAATACAACCCCAACGCAAACCCCAACCCCAACATCTAACCCCAACCCCGAACACCAAGCCCAACATCCAACCCCAAACCCAACGTCCAATCCGAACCCCAATGTCCAAGCCCAAACCCAACCACTAACCCCAACCCTAACGTCCAACCCCAAACCCAACCCCTAACCCCAACCCCAAAGTCTAACGCCAACCCCCGCTTCAAACTCCAACCCCAACATCCAACCCCAACCCCAACTCCAACGTACAACCCCAAACCCTAACCCCAACCCCAACGTCCAAACCCAACGCAAACGTCCAACCCCAACCCCAACATCCAACACCAATCCCCAAGGTCTAACCCCATCCTCAACCCTTAACCCCAACACCAACCCCTAACTCCAACCCCAAGGTCTAACCCCAACCCCAACGTCTAACCATAACTCCAACCCCAACGTCTAACCCCAACCACTAACCCCTAATCCCAACCCGAATGTCTAACCCCAACCTCAGCCCTTAACCCCAACCCCAACGTCTAACCCCAACACCATCCCCTAACTCCAACCCTAACGTCTTTCCCCAACCCCAACGTATAACCCCAACACCAACGTTTAACCCCAACCCCAACGTTAACCCCAACCCCTAAATGCAACCTCAACCCCAAACCCCAACCCCAACGTCTAACCCCAACCCCACCATCTAACCCCAACCCTAAACCCGAACGCCATACCCAACGTCCAACCCCAAACCCAACGTCCAACCCAAACCCCAACCCCTAACCCCAACCCCATCGTCCAACCTCAACCCCAACCACTGACCCCAACCCCAACGTCCAGGCCCAACCCCAACCCGTAACCCCAACCCCAACATCCAAACCCAACCCCAATGTCCAACCACAACCTGTAAACACAACCCCAACGTCCAACCCCAACCCCAACGTCCAACCCCAACCACAAACCCAACGGCCATCCCCAACCCCAAACCCTAACCCCAACCATAACGTCCAATCCCAATCCCAACCCCAATCCCTAACCCCTACCCCAACGTGTAACCCCAACACCAAAGTCTAACCCCAACCCCAACCCTTAAACCCAACCCCAACGTCTAACCCCAACCGCAGCCTCCAACCCAACCCCAACATCCAACACAAACCACAACCCCAACGTCCAACCCCAACCCCCAACCCCAAACCCCATGTCCAAACCCAACGCCAACGTCCAACCCAACCCTAAAGTCCAACCCAAACCCCATACCCAACGCCCAACCCCAACCCCTAACCCTAACCCCAACCATAACGTCCAACCCCAACCCCAACCCCACACCACAACCCCAACCCCTCACCCCAACCCCCACATCTAACCCCAACCCCAACCCCTAACCCCTATCCTAAAGTCTAACCCAAACCCCAGTCTCCAACCCCAACCCCAACGTCCAACCCCACCCCAACGTCCAACCCCAACCGAACCCTTAACCCCAACCCCAACGTCCAAGGCCAACCCCAAACCCTAACCCCAACCCCAAAGTCTAACACCAACCCCAGCCTCCAACCCTAACCCCAACCCCAACGTCTAAACCCACACCCAACGTCCAACACCAACCCTAAAGTCAAAGCCCAACCCCAACCCCAACGTCCAACCCCAAACCCAACGCCCAACCCCAAACCCAACCCCTAACCCCAACCCCAACGTCCAAGCCGAACCCCAACCCCTAACCCCAACCCCAACCCCTAACCCCAAGCCCAACGTCAAACCCCAACCCCAAACCCTAACCCCAACCATAACGTCCAACCCCAACCCCTAACCTCAACCCAAACCCCTAACCCCAATCCCAAAATCTAGCACACACCCCAGCCTCCAACCCCAACACCAACATCCAACACCAACCCCAACGTCCAACCCCAACACCAACCCCTAACCCCAAACCCAACGTCCAACCCCAAGCCCAAACTCTAACCCCAACCATAACGTCCAACCCCAACCCCTAACCTCAACCACAAACCCTAACCCAACCCCAACGTCTACCCCAACCCCAACCCTTAACCCCAATCTCAAAGTCTAACCCAAACCCCAGTCTCCAACCCCAACCACAACATCCAACCCCAACCCCAAACCCAAAGTTCAACCCCAACACCAACGTCCAACCCCAACCCTAAAGTCCAACATTATCCCCAACGTCCAACCCCAAACCCAACGTCCATCCCCAACCCGAACCCCTATCCCCAACCCCAACGTCCAAACCCAACCCCGAACCCTAACCCCAACCCCAACCCCTAACCCCAAACCCAAATCCAAACCAAAACCCTAACCCCAACCCCAACCCCCAACCCCAACATCCAACCCAAACCCAAACCCAACGTCCAACCCCAATCCCTAACCCCAACCCCAAAGTCCAACCCCAACCCCAACGTCTAACCCCAACGTCCAACCTCAACTCCAACCCCTAACCCCAACCCCAACGTCCAAGCCCAAACCCAACCCCTAACCCCAACTCCAACGTCCAACCCCAACCCCAACCCCTAGCCCCAATCCCAACGTCTAACCCCAACCTAATCGTCTAACCCCAACCCCAACCCCTAACCCCAATCCCAAAGTCTAACCCAAACCCCAGGCCCCAACCACAACATCCAAATCCAACCCCAACGTCCAACCCCAACCCCAACGTCCAACCCCATCCCCAACATCCAACCGCAACCCTAAAGTCCAACCCTAACCCCAACGTCCAAACCCAAACCCAACGTCCATCCCCAACCCCAAACCCTAACCCCAACCCCAACCCCTAACCCCAAACCCAAATCCAAATCCAAACCCAAACCCTAACCCCAACGCCAACGTCCAACCCCTACGTCCAACCCCAACACCAACGTCTAACCCCAAACCCAACTTCTAACCCCAACCTCAACCCTTAACACCAACCCCAACGTCTAACCCCAACACCAACCACTAAACCCAACCCCAACGTCTAACCCCAAACTCAACGTCTAACCCCAACCCCAACGTCTAACCCCAAACCCCAACATTAACACCAACACCAACGTTAACGCCAACCCCATCCCCTAAATCCAACCCCAACCCGAAACCCCAAATCCAACATCTAACACCAACCCCACCGTGTAACCCCAACCCCAACCCCGAAAATCAACCCCAACGTCTAACCCCAACCCCAACCCCAACATCCAACCCAAACCCAACGTCCAACCCCAATCTCTAACCCCAACCTCAAAGTCCAACCCCAACCCCAACGTCCAACCCCAACGTCCAACCTCAACCCCAACCCCTCACCCCAACCCCAACGTACAAGCCCAACCCCAACCCCTAACCCCAACGTCCAACCCCAACCCCAACCCCTAGCACCAATCCCAACGTCTAACCCCAACCCCAATGTCTAACCCTAAACCCAACGTTAGCCCCAACCCCAACCCCTAAACCCAACCCCAATGTCTAACCCCAACCCCAACGTCTAACCCCAACCCCAACGTCAAACCCACACCCAAACCCCCAACCCCAACTCCAACATCCAACCCCACCCCAAAGTCCAAACCCAACTCCTAAACCCAACCCTAATGCCCAACCCCAAACCCAACGTCTAGCCCCAACTCCAACTTCTAACTACTACCTCTACCCTTAACACCAACCCCAAGGTCTAACCCCAACACCACCGTCTAACCCCAAACCCAACCCCGAACACAATCCCCAACGTCTAACCCCAAACCCAAACCCCAACATCCAAACCCAAACCCAACGTCAACCCCAACCCCAACATCTGTCCCCAAACCCAACGTCTAACCCAACCACAACGTCCAACCCCAACACCAACATCTATCCCCAACCCCAACCCCAATGGCTAACCCCAACCCCAAAGTCTAACCCCAACCCCAACGTCCAACCCAAACCCGACCCCTAACCCCAACCACAATCCTAACGTCTAACCCGAACACCAACCCCTAACCCCAACCCCAACCCCAACATCTGTCCCCAACCACAACCACAACCACAACATCTAACCCCAACCACAACCCCAACGTCTAACCCCAACCCTAACCCCACCCAAAAGTCTAACACCAACCCCCAACACCAACCCCAAAATCTAATACCAACCCCAACGTCTAACCCCAACCCCAACGTCAAAACACAACACCAACCCCAATGTCTAACCCCAACCGCTAACCCCTAACCCCAACCCCAACGTCTAACCCCAACTCCAACCTCCAAGCCCAACCCCAACCCCAAACCCCAACCCCAACGTCCAACACCAACCCCAACCCCTATCCCCAATCCCAACGTCTAACCCCAACCCCAACGTCTAACCCCAACCCCAACGGTAACCTCAACCCCAACCCCTAAATCCAACCCCAACCCCAACCCCTAAATCCAACCCCAACGTCTAACCCCAACCCCAACCCCTAACACCAACCCCAACGTCCAACCCCAAGCACAACGTCCAACCCCACCCCTAATGTCCAACCCCAAAGTCCAACCCCAACAGCAATGTCTAACCCCAACCCCAACCCCAACCCCTAACCCCAACGTCCAACCCTAACCCATACGTCCAATCCCAACCACAAACTCTAACCCCAACACCAACGTCTAACCCCAACCTCAACCCTTAACACCAACCCCAACGTCTAACCCCAACACCAACCACTAACCCCAACCCCAACGTCTAACCCAAACCCCAACGTCTTACCCCAACCACAACGTCTAACCCCAACCGCAATGTCTAACCCCAACACCAACGTTAACGCCAACCCCATCCCCTAAATCCAACCCCAAACCCCAACCCCAATGTCTAACCCCAACCCCAACGTCTAAACCCAACCCCACCGTCTAACACCAACCGCAACCCCGAACACCGACCCCAACGTCTAACCCCAACCCCAACTCCCAACCCCAGCGTCCAACCCCAACCCCAACGTCTAACCCCAACGCCAACATCCAACCCCAACGTCCAACCTCAACCCTAACCCCAACTCCAACGTCCAAGCCCAACCCCAACCCCAACCCCAAACCCCAACCCCAACGTCCAACACCAACCCCAACCCCTGTCCCCAATCCCAACATCTAACCCCAACCCCAACGTCTAACCCCAACCCCAACCTCTAACCCCAACCCCAACGTTAGCCCCAACCCTAACCCCTAAACCCAACACCAAACCCATACCCCAACCCCAACGTCTAACCCCAAACCCAACGTCTAACCCCAACCCCAACCCCCAACATCAACCCCAACGTCTACCCCAAACCCAAACCCCCAGCCCCAACTCCAATATCCATCCCCAACCCCAACTTCCAAACCCAACCCCCAACAACAACGTCCAACCCCAACCCCAACGTCCAAGCCCAAACCCAATGCCTAACACCAACCCCAACGTCCAACCCCAACCCCAACGTCTAACCCCTACCCCAACGTCCAAAACAAACCCCAACCACTAAGCCCAACCCCACCCCAGTCTAACCCGAACTCCAACTCCTAACCCGAACCCCAACCCCAACGTCTAATCACAACCCCAACCCCAATGTCTAACCACAACCCCAACACCAACGTCTAACCCCCAACCCAACACCAACCCCATAGACTAACTACAACCCCAACACCAAAGTCTAAACCCAACCCCTAATCCCAAATTCAGCGTCTAACCCCAACCCCAACACCAACGTCTAACCCCAACCCTAATGTCGAGCCCCAATCCCAACGTCTAACCCCAACCCCTAACACCTACTCCAACCCCAACGTCTAACCCCAACCCAAACCCCTAACCCCAACCCCAAGGTCTAACCCCAACACCAACCCCTAACTCCAACGCCAACCTCTAACCCCAACCTCAACCCTTAACCCCAACCCCAAAGTCTAACCCCAACACCAACACCTAACACCAACCCCAAAGACTAACCCCAACCCCAAGGTTAACCCCAACCCCAACCCCTAAATCCAACCCCAACCCCAACCCCGAACACCAACTCCAACGTCTAACCCCAACCCCAAACCCAACGTTAGCCCCAACCCCAACCCCTAAACCCAACCTCAACCCCAACTTCCAAACCCAAACACAACGTCCAACCCCAACCCCTAACCCCAACCCCAACGTCCAACCCCAACCCCAATGTCCAACCCAACGTCCAACCTCAACCCCAACCCCTAACCCCAACCCCAACGTCCAAGCCCAACCCCAACCCCTAACCCCAACCCCAACGTCCAAACCCAACCCCAACCCCTAGCCCCAAACCCAACGTCTAACCCCACCCCAACGTCTACCACCAACCCCAACCTCTAACCCCAACCTCAACGTTAGCCCCAACCCCAACCCCTAAACCCAACCCAAACCCCAAAACCCAACCCCAACGTCTAACCCCGTACCCAACGTCTAACCCCAACCGCAACGTCTAACCCCAACCCCAGCCCCCAAACCCAACGTCTAACCCAAACCCCCAACCCCAACTCCAACATCCAACGTCAACCCCAACGTCCAAACCCAACCCCTAACCCCAAGCCCAACATCCCACCCCAAACCCAACGTCCAACCCCAACCCCAAGGTCCAACCCCAACTTCCAAGCCTAACCCCAATGCCTAACACCAACCCCAACATCCAAGCCCAAAGTCTAACCCCAACCCCAAAATCCAACCCCAACCCCAACTTCTAATCCCTACCCCAACGTCTAACCCCTACCCCAACGTCCAAAACAAACCCCAACTCGTAAGCCCAAACCGACCGAATGTCTAACCCGAACTCCAACCCCTCACCCGAACCCCAACCCCAAAGTCTAACCCCAACCCCTAACCACAAATTCAACGTCTAACCCCAACCCCAACACCAACGTCTAACCCCAACCCTAACGTCGAACCCCAACCCCAAGCCCCACCCCAACCCCAACGTCTAACCCCAACCCCTAACCCCTACCCCAACCAAAACGTCTAACCCCAACCACAACCCCTAACCCCAACCCAAAGGTCTAACCCCAACACCAACCCCTAACTCCAAACCCAGCGTCTAACCACAACCCCAACACCAACGTCTAACCCCAACCCCAACCCCAACGTCTAACCCCAAACCCAATGTTAATGCCAACACAACGGCTAAACCCAACCCCGACGCCTAAGCCAACCATCACGTCTAACCCCAACCCCAACCCCAACCCCTAACCCCAACATCTAACACCAACCCCAACGTCTAACCCTTAGCCCAACCCCTAACCCCAACCCCAATGTCTAACCCCAAACCCAACCCCTAACCCCAACCGCAACGTCTAACTCCAATGCCAACCCAAGCCCCAACGTCTAACCCCAACACCAACCACTAAACCCAATTCCAACATCTAACCCAAACCCTAATGTCTAACCCCAACCCCAACCTCCAACCCCAACATCTAACCCCAACCCCCAACCCCAACCCCAACATCTAACCCCAATCCCAACCCTTACCCCAAACCCAACGTCTAACTCCAACCCCAAAGTCTAACCCCAACGTCTAACCCCAAACCCAACCCCTAACCCAACCCCAACCGCTAACCCCAACCCCAACGTCTACCCCAACCCACAACCCCAAGTCTAAACCCAATCCCCAACCCGAAACCCAACGTCTGACGCCAACCCCAACCCTAACGTCTAACACCAACCCCAACGTCTAACCCCAACCCCATACCCCAAACCCAACCCCTAACCTCAACCCCAATGTCTAACCCCAACCCCCAACTCCAACCACAACATCCAACCCCAACCCCAATGTCCAACCCCAACCCCAATGTCCAACCTCAACCCCACCGTCCAACCCCAACCCCAACCCCTAACCCCAACACCAACGTCCAAAGCCAACCCCAACCCATAACCCCAACCCCAATGTCCAACCCCCAACCCCAACGTTTAACCCCAACCCCAACATCTAACCCCAACCACAACGTCCAATCCAAACACCAACCCCTAACCCCAACCACAATCCCAAAGTCTAACCCGAACTCCAACCCCTAACCCGAACTCCAACCCCTAACCCGAACTCCAACCCCAACATCTAACCCCAACCCCAACATCTAACACCAACCATTAACCCCAAACCCAACGTCTAACCCCGACACCAACCCCTAACCCCAACCCCAACGTCTAACCCCAACCCCAACGTCTAACCCCAACCCCAACCTCTAACCACAACCCCAACCTCTAACCACAACCCCAACCCCAACGTTAACCCCAACCCCAACCCCTAACCCCAACCCCAAGCCCAAAGTCCAACACCAAACCCAACGTCCAACCCCAACCCCAATGTCCAACCCCAATGTCCCACCCCAATCGCAACGTCCAACCCCAATCCCAAAGCCCAACACCAACCCCAACCCCTCACCCCAACCCCTGCGTCCAAGCCCAACCCCAAATCCTAACCCCAACCCCAATGTCCAACCCCATCCCCAACCTCTAGCCCTAACCCCAACGTCCAACCCCAACCCCAACGTCCAAGCCCAACCCCTAACCCAAACCACAATCCCAACGTCTAACCCGAACTCCAACCCCTAACCCCATCCCCAACCCCAACGTCTAACCCCAACCACAACCACAACCCCAACGTCTAACCCCAACGCTAAACCCAACCCCAACGTCTAACCCCAAACCCCAACCCCAACCCGAACTTCTAATCCCAAACCCAACCCCAACTTCTAACCCCAAGCCCAACCCTTAACCCCAACCCCAACCCCAACGTTTAACCCCAACACCAACACCTAACCCCAACCCCAACGTCTAATGCCAACCCCAACGTCTAACGCCAACCCCAACGTCTAACCCCAGCCCCAACGTCTAACTCCAACCCCTAACTGCAACCCCAAACCCTAACCCCAACCACAACCCCCAACACCAACCCCAACGTCCAACCCCAAACCCAATGTCCAACCCAAAACCCAATGTCCAACGCCAAAACCCATGTCCAACCACAAATGCAACAACCAAACCCAAACCCAAAGGCCAACCCCAACCCCTAAACAAAACCCCAACGTCCAAGCTGAACCCCAAACCCTGACCCCAAACCCAACGTCCAACCCCAACCCCTAGCCCCAACCCCAACGTCCAACCCCAACCCCAAAGTCTAATCTGAACCCCAAACCCAATGTCCAACCCTAACCCCAACCCCAACGTCTAACCCCTACCCAACCCCAAACCCCAAACCCAACATCCAACCCCAACCCCAACGTCCAACCCCAGCCCCTAACACCGACCCCAATGTCCAACCCCAACCCCAATTTCCAACCCCAACCCCTAACCCCAACCCGAAATTCTAATCCCAACCCCAACAGCAACTTCTAAACCCAAGCCCAACCCTTAACCCCAACCCCAACGTCTAACCCCAACACCAACCCCTAACCCCAACCCCAAGGTTTAACCCAACAAAAACCCCTAACCCCAACCCCATGGTCTAACCCCAACCCCAACCCCTAACCCCAATGTCTAAACCCAACCCCAACCCCTAACCTCAACTCCAACATCTAACCCCAAGCACAACCCCTAACCCCTAACCCCAACCCCAACCACTAACCCTAACCCCAACGTCTAACACCAACCCCAACCCCTAAACCTATTCCCTAAACCCAACCCCAACGTCTAACCCCAACCCCAACGTCTAACCCCAACCCCAACGTCTAACCCCAACCCCAACGTCTAACCCCAACCCCTAACCCCTAACCCCAACCCCTAACCCCAACCCCAACATCTAACCCCAACACCAATCCCCAACCCCAACATCTAACCCCAACCCCTAACCCAACCCCGACTGCTAACCCCAGCCCCAAGGTCTATCCCAACCCCAACCCCGAACCCCAACCCCAACGTCTGACCCAACCCCAACCCCAACGTCTAACACCAAACCCAACGTCTATCCCCAACACCAACATCTAACCCCAACCCCAACGTATAACCCCATACCCCAACCCCAACCCCATAACCAAACCCCAACTCCTAACACCAACCCCGTCTAACACCAACCCCAACCCCAAATTTCAACCCAAACCCCTAACCCCAACCTCAACGTCCATCCCCAACCCTAACGTCCAACCCCAACCATAACGTCCAACCCCAACTCCAACCCCAACCCCTAACCCCAACACCATCATCCAAGGCCAACACCAACCCATAACCCCAACCCCAATGTCCAAACTCAACCCCAAACACCAACACCAAAGTCTAACCCCAACCCCAACCCCAACGTCTGACCCCATCCCCAACGTCCAACCCAAACACCAACCCCTAGCCCCAATCACAACCCCAACGTCTAACCCCAACCCCAACATCTAACCCCATACCTAAACCTAACCCCAATGTCTAACCCCAACCCCCAACCCCAACCCGAAATTCTAATCACAACCCCAACCCCAACCCTTAACCCCAACCCCAAAGTCTTACCCCAACCCCAACCGCTAACCCCAACCCCAACGTCTAACCCCAACCCCAACGTCTAACCCCAACCCCAACCTCTAACCCCAACCCCAACCCCAAACCCAACGTCTAACCACAACCGTATCGTCTAACCCCAACCTCAACCGCTAACCCCAACCCCAACGTCCAACCCCAACCCCAACGTCCAACCCCAACCCCAGTGTCCAATCCCAACCCCAATGTTCAACCCCAACCCCAACGTCCAACCCCAATCCCAAAATCCAACCCTTAACCCCAACCCCAAAGTCCAAGCCCAACCCCAACCCCTAACCCCAACCCCAATGTCCAACCCCAACCACAATCCCAATGTCTAACCCGAACTCCAACCCCTAACCCCAACCCCAACCCCAACGTCTAACCCCAACCACAACCCCAACCCCAACGTGTAACCCCAACGACAACCCCACCCCCATCCCCTAAACCCAACCCCATCCCCTAACCCTAACCCCAACCCCAACCCCCAACACCAAACCCAACATCCAACCCCAAACCCAATGTCCAACCCCAACCCCAACGTCCAACCCCAACCCCAACGTCCAACCACAAACCCAACGTCCAACCCCAACCCCAACTCCTAACCCCAACCGCAACGTCCAAGCCGAACCCCAATGACTAACCCCAAACCCAACGTCCAACCCCAACCGCTAGACACAACCCCAACATCCACACCAACCCCAACGTCCACCAAAACCCCAACGTCCAACTCCAACCCCAAAGTCTAATCCGAACCCCAAACACAACGTCCAACCCCAACCCAACGTCTAACCCCTACCCCAAACCCCAACCCCAACATCCAACCCCATACCCAATGTCCAACCCCAACCCCTAACACCGACCCCAATGTCCAACCCCAACCCAATGTCCAACCCCAACTCCAACGTCCAACCCCAACCCCTAACCACACCCCAACGTCCAACCCCAACCTCAACCCCTAACCCCAACCACAATCCCAACGTCTAACCCGAAATCTAACCCCAACCCCAACCCCAACGTCTAACCCCAACCCCAATGTCTAACACCAACCCTAAACCAAACCCCAACATCTAACCCCAACTCCCAACACCAAACCGAACTTCGAATCCCAACCCCAACCCCATCGTCTAACCCCAACCCCAAACCTTAACCCCAACCCCAAAGTCTAACCCCAACCCCAACGTCCAACCCCAACCCCAACGTCGAACCCCAACACTAACCCCAACCCCAAGGTCTAACCCAACTCCAACCCCTAACCACAACCCCAACGTCTAACCCCAACCCCAATCCCTAACCCCAACCTCAACGTCCAATCCCAACCCCAAAATATTACCCCAACCCCAAACCCCATACCCCAACCCCAACCCCTAACCTCAACCCCAAAGTCTAACCCCCACCCCCAAACCCAACATCCAACCCCAACCCCATTCCCAACGTCCAACCCCAACCCCTAACCACAACGCCAACGTGCAACCCCAACCCCAATGTCCAACTCCAACCCCAACGTCCAATCCCAATCCCAACGTCCAACCCCTAAACCCAACCCCAACCCCTAAGCCAAACCCCAATGCCCAACCCCAACCTCTACCCCAACCCCAAAGTCCAACCCCAACGTCCAACCTCAACCCCAACCCCTAACCACAATCACAATCCCAACGTCTAACCCCAACTCCAACCCCTAACCCCAACCCCAACCCCAACGTCTAACCCCAACCACAACCACAACCCCAACGTCTAACCCCAACCACAACCCCAAACCCAACGTCTAACCCCAACCCTAAAACCAACCCCAACACCTAACACCAACACCCAACCCCAACGCGAACTTGTAATCCCAACCCCAACCCCAACTTCTAACCCCAAGCCCAACCCTTAACCCCAACCCCAACGTCTAACCCCAACACCTAACCCCAACCCAACCTCGAACCCCGACCCCAACGTCTAACCCCAACCGCAATGTCTACCCCCAACCCCAACACCAACCCCAACCCCAACACCAACGTCCAACCCCAAACCCAACGTCCAACCCCAACCCCTAACCCCAACCCAACGTCCAAGCCGAACCCCAACCCCTTACCCCTACCCAACGTCCAAACCCAACCCGTAGCTCCAACCCCAACGTCCTACCCCCACCCCAAAGTTTAATCCAAACCCCAACCCCAACGTCCAACCCCAACTCCAACATCCAGCCCCAACCCCTAACCACAACCCCAACGTCCAAGCCCAACTCCAACGTCTAACTCCAACCCCATCCACCAACCCCAACCCCAACATCCAACACCAACCCCAACGTCCAACCTTAAGCCCAACCCCTAAACCCAACCCCAAAGTCCAAGCCCAACCCCAACCCCTAGACCCAACCCCAACGTCCAACCACAAAACCAACGTCCAACCCCAACACCAAAGTCTAACCCCAACCCCAACCCCAACGTCTAAGCCCAACCCCAACGTCTAACCCCTACCCCAATGTGCAACACAAACCCCAACCCCTAACCCCAGCCCCACCCCAATGTCTAACCCAAACTCCAACACCTAACCCCAACCCCAACGTCTAACACCAACCCCAACCCCAACATCCAACCCCAACCCCAACCCCAAAGTCCAAACCCAATGTCTAAGCCCAACCCCAACCCCTAACACCGCCCCAATGTCCAACCCCAACCCCACCTTCTATCCCCAACCCCAACGTCCAACCCCAACCCCAACGTCCAACCCCAACCCCAACCCCTAACCCCAACCACAATCCCAACGTCTAACCCGAAATTTAACCCCAACCCCAACCCCAACGTCTAACCCCAACCCCAAACCCAACGTCTAACACCAACCCTAAACCAAACCCCAACATCTAACCCCAACTCCCAACACCAAACCGAACTTCTAATCCCAACCCCAACCCCAACGTCCAACCCCAACCCCAACCCTTAACCCCAACGCCAACGTATAACCCCAACACCAACACCTAACCACAACCCCAACCTCTAACCCCACCGCAACATCTAACCCTAACCCCTAACCCCAACCCCAACCTCTAACCCCAACTCCAAACCCCAACACCAACCCCAACGTCCAACCCCAAACCCAACATCCAACCCCAAACCCAACGTCCAACCACAAACCCAACGTCCAAACCCAACCCCAAAGTCAAACCCCAACCCAACTCCCTAACCCCAACACCAACGTTCAAGCCAAACCCCAACCCCTAACCCCAACCCCAACATCCAACCCCAACCCCAACGTCCAACCCCAACCCCAACGTCCAACCCCAACCCCAAACCCCAACCCCATCCCCAACATCCAACCCCAACCCCAATGTCCAACCCCAACCCCAATGTCCAACCCCAAATCCAATGTCCAACCCCAACCCCTAACCCCAAACCCAACGACCAAGCCCAACTCCAACGTCTAACTCCAAGACCAACCCCAACCCCAACATCCAACACCAATCCCAACGTCGAAGCCCAACCCCAACCCCTAACCCCAACCCAAAGTCCAACCCCAACCCCTAGACCCAACCCCAACGTCCAACCCCAACCCCTAGACCCAACCTCAACGTCCAACCCCAAACACAACGTCCAACCCAAACCCCAAAGTCTAAACCCAACCCCAACGTCCAACCCCAACCCCAATGTCTAACCCCAACCCCAACATCCAACACAAACCCCAACCCCTAATCCCAGCCCTACCCCAATATCTAACCCGAACTCCAACACCTAACCCAAACCCCAACGTCTAACACCAACCCCAACTCCAACATCTAACCCCAACCCCTAACCCCACCCCCAACCCCAACGTCTAACCCCAACACCGACCCCTAACCCCAACACCAACCCTTAACCCCACCCCAAGGTTTAACCCAAATCCAACCCCTAAACCCAACCCCAACGTATAACCCCAACTTCAACGTCCAACCGCAACCCAAAAGCCTAACCCCAACCCCAAACCCGTAACCCAACCCCAACCCCTAACCTCAACCCCAACGTCTAACCCCAACCCCCAACCCCAACATCCAACCCCAACCCCAAACCCGATGTCCAACCCCAACCCCAAGGTCCAACCCCAACCCTAAAGTCCAACCTCAACCCTAATGTCCAACCCCAACGTCCAACCCCAAACCCAACGTCCAACCCCAACCACAACACCAACGTCCAAAGCCAACCCCAAAACAACCCCAACCCCAATGTCCAACCCCAACCCCAACCCCAACGTCCAACCCCAACCCCAACCTCTAACCCCAATAACAATCCCAACGTCTAACCCGAACTAAAATCCCTAACCCCAAACCAACTCCAACGTGCAGCTCCAAACCCCAACCCCAACCCCAACCCCAACGTCCAAACCCAAACCCAACGTCCAACCCCAACCCCAACGTCCAACCCCAACCCCAACGTCCAACCCCAACCCCAACCCCAAAACCCAACCCCAATATCCCACCCCAACCCCAACGTCCAACCCCTAACGCCAACCCCAACGTCCAACCCCAACATCCAACACCAACCCCAATGTCCAACTCCAACCCCAACCCCTAACCCCAACCCAACCCCTAACCCCAACCCAAAGTCCAACCCCAACCCCTAGACCCAATCCCAACGTCCAACCCCAACCCCAAAGTCTAACTCCAACCCCAACCCCAACGTCGAACCCCAACCCCAACATACAACCCCAAACCCTACGTCCAACCCCACCCCCAAAGTCCAACCCCAACCCTTAAGTCCAACCTCAAACCTAATGTCCAACCCCAACCCCAATGTCCAACCCCAACACCAACGTCCAACCCCAACCCCAACCCCTAACCCCAATAACAATCCCAACGTCTAACCCGAAATAAAACCCCTAACCCCAAACCCAACCGCAACGTCTAACCCCAAACCCTAACCCCAACCCCAACGTCCAACCCCAACCCCAACGTCCAAACCCAAACCCAACGTCCAACCCCAACGTCCAACCCCAACCACAACGTCCAAGCCGAACCCTAACCCCCAAACCCAACGTCCAACCCTAAGCCCTAGTTCCAACACCAACGTCCAACCCCAACCCCAACCCCAACGTCTAACCACTACCCCAACCCCAACTCCAACATCCAACCACAACCACAACGTCCAACCCCAACCCCCAACCCCAAACCAATGTCCAACCCCAAACCCAACATCTAACCCGTACCCCAACATCCAACACAAACCGCAACTCCTAACCCCAGCCCGACCCCAATGTCTAACCCGAACTCCAACCCCTAACCCCAACCCCAACGTCTAACCTCAACCCCAACCCCAACGTCTAACCCCAACCCCAACCCCAATGTCTAACCCCAACCCCAAACCCAACCTCTAACCCAAACCCCAACCCCAAAGTCTAACCCCAACCCCTAACCCAAAACCCAACGTGTAACCCCAACACCAACACCAACGTCTAACCCCAACCCCAATGTCGAACCCCAACACCCAACCCCAAACCCAACTCCAACATCTAACCACAACCCCTAACCCCTACTCCAAACCCAACGTCTAACCCCAACACCAACTCCTAACCCTAACCCCAAGTTCTAACCCAACTCCAACGCCTAACCCCAAACCTAACGTCTAACCCCAAACCCAACCGCTAACCCCAATGTGTAACACCAACCCTAACCCCTAACCTCAACCCCAACATCTAACCCCAACCACAACTCCTAACACTAACCCCAACCCCAACCCCTAACCCTAACCCCAATGTCTAACCCCAACCCCAACATCTAACCCCAACCCCAACCCCTAAACCCATTCCCTAACCCCAACCCCAAGGTCTAAACCCAACCCCAACGTCTAACCCCAACCCAAATATCTAACCCCAACCCGGAACCCTAAACCCAACCCCAACGTCTAACCCCAACTCCAATCCCTAACCCCAACACCAAAGTCTAACCCCAACCCCAACATCTAACCCCAACCCCAACCCTTAACCCAACCCCAACCGCAACCGCTAACCCCAACCCCAACGTCTACCTCAACCCGAACCCCCGACCCCAAAGTCTAACCCCAACCCCCAACCCCAACATCTAACCCCAACCCCAACCCCTAACCCAACCCCAACCGCTAACCCCAACTCTACCGTCTAGCCCAACCCCAACCCCCAAACCTAACGTCTAACCCCAACCCCTGACCCCAACCCCAACCCCAATGTCTAACCCCAAACCCAACGTCTAACCCCAAACCCAACGTCTAACCCCAACACCAAAGTCTAACTGCAACCCCAACCCCATACCCCAACCCCAACCCCTAACCTCAACCCCAACGTCTAACCCCAACGCCAAAGCCTAACCCCAACCCCAACGACCAAGCCGAACCCCAACCCCAATGTCGAACCCCAACCGCAACCCCCAACCCCAACCCCAACTCCAACATCTAACCCCAACCCCTAACCCCTACCCCAACATCTAACCCCAACACCAACCCCTAACCCCAACCCCAAGGTCTAACCCCACTCCAACCCCTAACTCCAACCCCTACATCTAACCACTACCACAACCCCAACTTCTAACCCCAAACCCACATTCTAACCCCAACACTAACTCAAACCCCAACGTCTAACCCCAACCCAAACGTCTGACCCGAACCCCAACCCCAACGTCTAACCCCAAACACAACGTCTAACCCCAACCCCAAACCCAACATCTAATCCCAACCCCTAACACCAAGCCCAACATCTAACCCCAACCCCATGGTCCAACCCCAACCCCAACGTCCAACCCCAACCCCAACATCCAACCCCAACCCCATGGTCCAACCCCAACCCCTAACCCCAGCCCCAACGTCCAAGCACACCCAAAACCCCAACCGCAACGTCCAACCCCAACCCCAACGTCCAACCCCAACCCCCAAACCCAATCCCAACATCCCACCCCAACCCCATCGTCCAACCCCTAACGCCAACCCCAATGTCCAACCCCAACCCCAACATCCAACACCAACCCCAACGTCCAACCCCAACCCCAATGTCCAACCCCAACCCCAACCTCTAACCCCAACCCCAACGTCCAACACAAACCCCAACCCCTAACCCCAGCCCCACCCCAATGGCTAACCCGACCTTCACCCCTAACCCCAACCCCAACCCCAAAGTCTAACCCCAACCCCAACCCCAACGTCTAACCCAAACCCCAACCCCAACGTCTAACCCCAACACCAATGTCTAACCCCAACCCCCAACTCCAACCCCAACCCCAACATCTAACCCCAACCCCTAACCCATACACCAACCCCAATGTCTAACCACAACACCAACCCCTAGCCCCAATCCCAAGGTCTAACCCCACTCCAACCCCTAACCCCAACCCCAATGTCTAACCACTACCACAACCCCAACCCCTCACACAACGTCTAACCCCAAACCCACATTCTAACCCCAACCCTAACTCAAACCCCAACGTCTGACCCGAACCCCAACCCCAACGTCTAACCCCAAATACAACGTCTAACCCCAACCCCAAACCCAACGTCTAACCCCAACCCCTAACCCCAAGCCCAACATCTAAACCCAACCCCAACCCCTAAACCCAACCCCAACGTCTAACCCCAACAAGAACCCCTAACACCTACCCTAACGTCTAACACCAACCCCAACGTCTATCCCCAACCCCAACATCTAACCCCAACCCCAATGTTAACCCCAACCCTTAACCCAACCCCAACCCCAACGTCTAACCCAAACCCCAACCCCGAAGCCCAACCTGAACGTCTAACCCCAAGCCAAGCCTCCAAACCCAACCCCAACGTCCAACCCTAACCCCATCGTCCAAGCCCAAACCCAACGCCCAACTCCAAGCCCAACCCCTAACCCCAACCCCAACGTCCAACCCCAACCCCAACGTCTAACCCCAACTCCAACCCCAACCCCAACGTCAAACCCCAACCCTAACTTCCGGGTTGGTGCTTCTTTATCTACGTCCAGTCTCCAGGTTGCAAGTAGTGGGCTGCCTCTTGACCTTTCCTTTGAGTGGGCCCCAAATGAAGGTGTAGGAGCAGATGATTTGTCTCTCACCTGCTGCACAGCCTGCAGGCACTTGATGAGGGAACGATTAGTTGCTTCCATTATTTCTACTTCCCTCAATCTTGGGAGGATTTGGGGAAGGTCTGCCAAACATAAATTCAAATGGGGTTTAAGTTTTCACAAAGGGAGTGCATTGGACTCGAAGTAGGGCAAAAGGTAAAGAAAGGATCAACCCAGTTCTCGCCAGGTTCTAAATGCAACTTAACGAACAATTCCTTTAGGGTTCTGTTTATTCTTTCTTCTTGCCCTGAACTTTGGGGCCTATAAGCCCAGTAGAGCTTCGAGTTAATATTTAGAAGCATTGCTAAGACTTTAGTAATTTGAGCAATGAATGCTGGGCCACTGTTAGACCCCAAGGTGGTGGGAAGGCCAAATCTATGGACAATTTTAGTTACTAATAATTTCCACACAGTAGCAGTGGTTTCCTTCTTTGTTGGGAAGGCTTCCACCCATCCAGAATAGGTGTCCACGAACACCAGCAAATACCGGTAGCCAGACTTTCTAAGTTTGATATCCATAAAGTCCACCTCCAGAATTCTCCAGGACTACTACCTCGAGCTTGTGGTTGGGTTGCTCCTTTTCTTTCTAGGGTTGTTTCCCCGAGCACAGTGCAATCAATGGTGGGTGACATCTGCCACCCAGTGTCCAAGCCTGGGTATGTAAAAGTGCCTGAGTAGCAACTGAGACCATTTAGAGCATCCCGAGTGCATACTTTCATGTAGTCCTTGATTCAGGTTGTCTCCAGAGCTTCTGGCATGAATCTTCTTCCATCAGGATGGAGCAGCCACCCTGGATGCTCCCAGTCTTTTTGGCAGGCCAACTCTTGGCTTATCTTTAGATCATTTTCTGAGTATGTAGGTTGTGGCAGTAACACTGGGGATGGCATGGTCACAGCCACTACTTGGAGATTTGTGGTATAGCCCTGGCATTTGAGATCCACCGGCCTGGGGGACTGGTTAGGAGGGGCTCAACCATAGGTCCCCCACCACAGCAATATCCTGCCCCAGTGTAAGCTTCCTGACTTCTATAACTAGGATGGCCGTGGCAGCCTCAGCTCGCATGCAGCTCGGCCATCCTGCAACTACACAGTCCAGTTTCTTTGAAAGATCGGCCACAGGTCTCTTCCATGGCTGCAAGATCTCAGTTAGCACTTCTTTTGCTCTGCCTCTGGCCTCACATAGACAATTGAACGGGCTTTACTATGTCTAGTAGGGCAAGAGAGGTTGCCCATATGAGCGACTTTTTAAAGGATTCAAACGATTGCTGTTCTACTTCAGTCCATTTAAGTCCTTTTTCGTTTCCCCAGTACTTGCATATAGGGGTTTTGTTATTTTTGCAAACCCCAAATTCCACAATGGACAGTACCCCACAGCGCCTAGAAACTCTTGCACCTGCCTCTTCGTCTCAGAGACTGGGATTTTGAGGGTCACCTCAGTGTGGCTGGGGGACAAGGTCCGTTTCCCCTCCTCCAGTTGGTAGCCTAGGTGTACAGCTTTATGTACACACAGTTGAGCCTCTCTTGCAGATACCCTGTACCCCAATGGGCCAAGGACTAGTAGCAGGTCCTTGGTAGCCCGCTGGCATTCCTCCAGGGTTTCGGAGGCCAGGAGGAGGTCATCTGCCTACTGGAGCAAGGTGGTTTTGGGGTGTTCCTCCTTGTGTTCCTGTAAGTCTTCACTGGGTTGATTTGCAGGGGACAAGGGTATGGAGAACAAAGCATCCTTTAAGTCCAAAAAGTATAACAAATTCAGTTTGACGGAATATTATTCAGGAGAGTCTCGGGGTTTGGTATGTGTTGTGGACAGTTTCTATCCTCTCATTTACCTCTCCGAGATCCTGCACCGTTTGCAAGTCCTCAGTTCCTGGCTTCTGCACGGGCAGCAGGGGAGGGGAGCATTCCATGTGGACTTGCAGGGCGCCAAACGGTCTGTCCACTTTAGTCTGCATATGTGAACAGCAATACCCACCTTTGCATTCCATGGAGTAGGGTTTGCTTGACACACCAGTGTTGCCGAGCTCAGAAGTTGTATGACCTCAGGCACCTGATGTTCAGAAAGGTTAGGCAAGTTGTTCTCTGCCCAAACAAAGGAATATCTTTTAGCCATTGATCAAGAAGTTCCTTTGAGGGGGTCTCTTCTGCTCCTTGATAAAGCACATATCACTCTGACATTGGAGCTGTGAGCAAAACCTTTGGCTTTTCAAGTTCAAGGGTTAAGGTGGTTGCAGCAGATGAGAAAGTAATTATGGCCACCATTTTTCTTTTTAAATTTTAACAATTTATTGGGGCTGATACAATTCTTTTCAGAGTTCATACATATACATACATCAATTGTATAAAGCACATCTGTACAGTCTTTGCCCTAATCATTTTTTTCTCTTTTCTTCTTTTATATTTTATTAGGGACTCAAACAACTCTTACCACAATCCATACATATACATACATCAATTGTATAAAGCACATCCATACATTCCCTTCCCCAATCATTCTCAAATGGCCACCATTTTTCATAATAAGTCACGACCAATTAGAGGAAAGGGGCATTGAGGCATTACCAGGAAGGAGCGTGTAACTGTCTCTTGTGCTAAATCTGTTATTCTGGCCGTTGTTCATGGGTGTGCTTGGGTCTGCCCTGTGGCCCCTGTAATTAAAATCTTTCCTTTTGACAAGGCACCTGTAGACTTTTCTAAATCAAGAAGGTGACCCCTTTGTCCACCAAGAAATTTACTGGCTGGCCCCCTTCTTGGAGAGTTAGCATGGGCTCCTTGGGGCCAAGTGAAACAGAGCCCTGACACCTTCATTCAGCTTCAAGTATTATTGTCTGTTGCTTCGATTTTTCCAGGTGAGGATGAGGTCCATTGTCTCTACTGGTGGGTCGTCCGCCTCTCCTGGGGTTTTCAAGGCACTGATTTTTCCAATGTCGTGGTTTTCCATAGTAGGTACATGGATACTTCCTGAGGACTAGGCCATGCTGACAAGTCAGCCTCTCCATGAGTGGGCCATGATTTCTATTTACCGAGCCTCTGGGGCCTCTCATGGTAATTAATACTATTTCAGTTAGTTTCTTTGCTCTGTCATGATAGGGTCATCTGTTGTTATACACCTGCAGAGCCACTTCTACCAAATCACAAATATTTTTCCCTTCCAACCCTTCCCAATTCTTTTTCATAGCTGAGATGGACTGAATAAAAAAGGCAATAACTATTTCCCTCCTGGTCTCGGAGGCCTCCAGGTCGATAGCCACTGTAAAAAGGCAGGTGAACATTCTCTTATGGGACCCTGAAAATTCTCATTGACCTTATGTAAATGCATAGGTTTCCTAGCTGTCGCGCAGAGGCCCTGCTAGAGAAACTGGTGATACCTGGTGAAGCCCTCGGGGCCTTACTAGGAGTTTGGACCCCACATTGTTCATGCAGTGGCAAAAAGAGCTTCTCTCAAGCGGGAAGTGCCCGCTGGCTGACCATCAGGTCCATTGACTGCTTTCTGGGCCTCTCTCTCTGGAAGGCCTTCCGTTCCTCTGATATGATCAGCACCTGGAGAAGTGGCTGGCAGTCGTCTGAGGTGGGCTGATGCATGTGGAAAAGCTTGTCTAGCAAAGAAATCAGACCTTGTGGTTTGTCAGAAAAGGGGATTTTGTTGATTCCAATGATGTAATCCCTGGAAGAAAAGGGGACATCTACCCAAAATGGGACTCGGGGGGCTTCCCCAGGTTTTGGGGCTGCTTGCCTTAAGGGGAGAATGGCTGCTGCTGAGTGATCTTTGGGGTTGATAAGACATAACAGTCCAGTGTGTGTGTGTGGGGGGGAGGTGTCCTCAAAAAGTGGTTATAAGTATTCCACTCTCTCTCCGGCCCCCGGGAACCTGATAGGATGGCAGTGGCACCAAGGGTCAGAAGCCAGCTCTCCTGCTCCCAGAGTCCTCTTGAAAAATGGGATAAATCTGACAGGGAGGGAAAGGGGGAAGTGGGGGGGACGGCTTCCACCTTGTTGGTTGTAGTAACTTGGACCGGTGGTTTTTTTCAGGTCCTGCCATGTTTCCTGGCATCTTGGAAACAACTCAGTTGGCGGAGGGAGCAAGTCTTTTATATGTGCTGGCTTATTAGTGGCAATGTCAATCCACACATCAATTTTACCCTACCACTACCTCTACTCCAACCCCTAAGCCTAACCCTAAACATAGGACTCACCTAGATCTAACCTAACCCTAAATATAACCCTGATCCTAAATCTAGCCATACCCCCAAACCTAACCCTAACCCTTTTAAACTAAGCCTCATTAGATTGTCCTATATTGATAACAGGGATGACCCTGAACAAGATGCATAAATTAAAGCTCTCCTCATCCTGTGCTTTTATATGAATGTGTTAATTATTTTTGTCATTAGGGAGAATAATGGCGGGATGGAGCAATACCAAACGGAGTTTGACAAAGTGTTGGTGTTTGCTGCGGGAACTGTGGTGCATGTCAGATCCAAGCCGTCACCCAGTGAGTCTGCAATTAACACCAAGGGACCAAGGTAAGATTCCCTGTAATAAATAGCTTTCCTCCCAGATGCTAATGGGGACCCAGCAGGACCCACTGTTGTGTTGTCGCAGTTGTACACGGGCCCTTAGAGGAGACAGAGCTGGTATTTGAAACGAGTTTTGTTTGCCCCAAGTTGGCTCACACATTTGTTTTTAAATGGCATAATCACTAACATTTAAACACAAGGTGATTTCACATAACACTCTATAGCTTCTGAGAAATGGAGAGGCCCTACTTTGCTGGTTGACAGTGCAGAGGGACTGGGGAAGCAGTCAGATATGGTGATCAGAGTTTGGAATCCTTGCTTTCCAAGTACATGTGTCAAGGAGTTCAAGGGTTCAGAAATTTAGGAGGGAAGTTCCAGAAGACAAGTGTGTGAGGTCGATAATAAACCAAAATAGGGGTTGAGATTTCAATCTGTTGGCTATTTCTTTTGTGCTTGGTAGCCAACCAGTCCAGAATTCCTGACCTCGCCGACCTTGTGAAACAAGGACCATTCCAGAATTACATAGAAGCAAGCACGGAAGCAAGGGCATCCATCACCCCGATTGCGTAGGGGTCAGGAACTAAGTGCTTTCTGTAGAACAGCTCCAGAAAGCAGACCTTTGGCTGGAAAACTCTTTGGCTAGCAGAGGGACTGGCAGGCCCATTACACATCCTCAGAGGTCTGAGCTCATGAAGTAGAGACTCACTGCATGCTCAGAAGTTCAGTTATCCAGCCAGGAGGGGGAGCTACACCTGGGTGGGTGCTGTACCTGCATTGGCTCACCTAGGCCAGGTGAATTCAGTTCAACAATTCAGCCAATGGGTTCGACCTACGTCATCGACCACGCCTCCCTAACCGCTCATAAAAGTCAAAGGGATTCCAAACCAGGTCTCCGCGTGAGCTGTTTTTCGCGTGCAGCGAAGGACTGAGGCACACCTGTCCCTGGAGAGGTCAAACAGAAACGGTGCTGTGTGATTTGGAGCTATGAGGTAAGCCGGCCCCAGGAGTGGGCCCTCCCATGTTGGTCTCACGGTTTTGGGGCCCCTCTGGGCTCCTTTCACCTCACCACCCTCGGGAGAATTGTTGTGTTGAATTCACCTGGCATAAGTGAGCCAATTTGGGTGCTGCGCCCACCCCACATGGTGGAGGCCCCTGGGGGCGCTCGTACCGTATTGCCGCAGCCCCAGCCTTTTGTGTCGGTCTTTGCGCCGTTCCTTGCTGGTGTCCGTCTTTGCGCCGTTTCTTGCTGGTGTCCGTCTTTGCGCTGTTTCTTGCTGGTGTGCGGGCTTGACGTGCCAGCTTTCCCGGGAACTCGCCTGCCTTCCCGGGAACTCGCCTGCCTTCCCGGGAATTCGCCTGCCTTCCCGGGAACTCGCCTGCCTTCCAGGGAACTCGCCTGCCTTCCCGGGCTGCATTTGTGAGGGGGCTGGGACGCTGCTGCCTGGAGGTTGGGAGGATTTTGACTCCCAAAGCCTTCTCGAGGCTCAGTGTATAAAGTTTATTTGGACGCGAAAACAGAATTAAAGACCCAATTAATGAAGTTTTAGAAGCAGGCTTTATTGTGAATTTGCAGGCGGATTCAGCAACTCAGGGTATTGAGCTTTTGAAGCCGCGCTGGGGGAAAAAAATCCTGGCGGCGTTTTTAGGCCCACTGCTGGCAGGCACAGCTGGGGAGGATCATAGCTGGGAAGGCTCTGCGCACACAGGTGCTTCAGAAGGGAGAAGGTCGTTAATCTTACCTATATGTCAGGGATGCGTGGAGTGACCATATCTTCAGAAAACATTCTGGCTTTGGGACGAGGTGGTTCTAGGAATTTGGGATTGAGCAGGGGAGGGGTGGTTAGTTAGGGGTCAGTCTTGAGAGCTAAGATGGAGGTACAGGACTCAAAATGGAGTCTGTTGTGCCAAGACCGGACATTTCAGACAGTGCCCTATAGGGAAAAGGAATGAGGTTAGTCCATTTCTGTAATTGCTTCCTGTGGGTAGTGGGTGAATAGCAAGGGGAGGGGCTTTTTTTCAGGCAGAGTACTGGGAGTTCCGGCCTTGCACAGGGTGGAGAGGTTGGTATTGCTGGTGAACTGCTATACAGGTGATTTTTCAGAGTCGACTTTGCAGGAGCTGGATGAGACAAGGTGCAATTAAGAGCAAAATTATAACTAAAATTATGGGTCCTAGTATGGGGGCTAGGAAGGAGTACAGAAAAGAGTTCCACCAGGAAGAGGACCCGTCTGTTCTGAATCTGGTGTTTTGCAGCTCACGGTTTAACTTGTTGAGGGTCTGGACTCTAGTTTCCACAATTCCCAGTTTATTGATATAATAACAGCCTTCCTCCTGGAGGAAGAGGCAGGTTCCTCCTTTTTCAGCTGTCATGAGGTGTAAAGTGCGGCGGTTCTTCAAGGCAACTTGGGCAACAGAGGTTATTTGTCTTTGCAGGGAGGCTAGAGACTTGGCAGAGGCATTGACTGGCAGGTGGAAGCGTGTGGATAACTTTCTGCTGTGATGATAGAGTGTCTAAGGGCCCCGCCACTGAGTCTTACTGCAACTGCTGCTGAGGCTAAGGAGATTCTCACTGCTATCAGGAGAAAAACTACTCTTTCAGTTTGACGACTGTATACTTCGTTGTATTTTTCCTGGAACTCAGCCGGAGTGTATATAGTGAGCTGCAGAACCAGAGGGACGGGTAGAGGTAGAACTGATATTTAAGTGCTTCATGAGTGTATGGTTGCACCAAAAGAAAATTTTTTTCTGGCGCGGTTAGTGGTTTGGAGGGGATTTGGGTGACATTACATGTCTGTGTCGATAGATTGGAGTAGCAAAAGGGCGCTTGAGTGTTTTCTGGTTGGATGTACAGAGGGATATTGGGGATGGTTATGGGTTTTGTGGTATTTATGTTGGATGAAAATGACCGAGCAGGAGCCTTTAGTGTTACCAGAGGAGGGCGTTGTAGGGCCGCACACATGAAGCAGGTGGAGAGGTTGCCTAGTGCAGCAAAGTTGGCAATGGCCAGTCCCTGCTATAGCAGGGGGAGCCAGGAGAAGGGAGACTCAGAAGGTTTAGAAATTTGGTTAGTGAGTTGAAGTTCTTGGATCTGAATATTACGGTGGATGGTGGATTGGACCTGAACTAGCGACCTCCATACATATAGTTTGGCGTCTGGAAAATTTTTTTCCGGTGAGTGGCGTAACAGGCTCCTGGAACCGGAGACGTCCACCGGCTATCCCAGGGGCCTGGGGTTGTGAGAGTGTATTTAGATTGATGGTAGTAGAATCGTCCCTGGGAACGAAGGGAAAGGTAATGTATCCGGCAGGAAGACCAAGGGCACCCTACATTTTTCTGTATTCACTTTTTTGCACATTGGGTAGTTGGCTTCTGGTCATACAGGAAGCAAATGATGGGATCAGCGTTTTTTTTTTTTTTGATGCCGGTTAAAATCAGTGAAATTTAAGTATATGGGTGTTCTGCACCCTGTGGGTGGGCAGTTAGCAGTGGCCAGCAAATAATAATAATGCTTAGTGAGGGCGTAATTGGTATAGTTTTCAGTCAAGTAAAATCGCCAGGCAAAAGGGGAAATTATACTAGGTTTAGCTAGCTGGCTTGGTGAGGTGAGTGAGGCAGAGAGACAGGACCAGTAGACTTAGCAGACCACTGGGAGCCATGGTCAGAGTTTACTGCCATCTGGACTCGGGACAAATGTACCCAGGAATCTATTCTAAGAACCTTGATTGCTGAGGGAGTGGTAAGTACGACAGTGTAAGGGCCTTTCCATCGGGGTGCTAAGGGTTTGGGTGCAAGGGATTTAATTAACACAGCATCTCCACGATGCACCAGTTTTTGGTGATCAGCAGAGGTCGGAGAGGGTTCAGGGATGGCAGAGTTGGCGTGTTGTCTAAGAAGGTTGCTGAGCAAGCACAAGTGTGGAAGCTACGAAGCTAGCAGAGGGCAATCAGTTGTAGGAAGAGGCGAGAAAGGAAAGGTTGTCCGTAGAGTATTTTGAAAGGACTGGGGCCTGACGGCTCCTGAGGGGCTGCGTGAAGGCGAGTAAGAGCAAAGGGTAATAGTTGAGGCCAAGAAAGTTGCAGTTCTAGGGAGAGTTTGGTGAGCTGTCGTTTTATGAGACCGTTAGCTCGCTCAGCCTCACCAGAAGACTGGGGTGGTAGGCTGCGTGGAGTTTCCAGCAGATGCCCAGTGAGGCGCTAACTGCCTGCTGCTCCTTAGATATGAAGGCTGGGCCGTTGTCCGACTGAATTGAAGCAGGCTGGCCAAAATGAGGAATGTCTTGAAGAAGGTGAGTGGCGACGATGCTTGCACTCTGAGGAGGTGGGAAAGGCTTTGATCCATCCTGAAAATGTGTCAATCCTAGTGAGGAGATATTTAAACCACTTATGCTTTGGCATGTGGGTAAAGTCTATCTGCCAGTCCTGTCCCGTAGGTGCCCTCACATCTGGTGGTGCTGTTTTACGAGGTTGTTGAGGCCCTGGCTATTGGAACGGGCACAGATGTTGCATTTTGCACGTACTGTGTTGATAGTGCTCCATAGTCCAGTGGGGTGCAATATGAGGTTAGAAACTTGTAGAGAGCTTTTGGCCGATGTGTAGAGAATTGTGAATATTGGTGATGATTGTTTCCTGTTGCAACTCTGGGAGAATGAGTAAGTTATATTTGTATACCCACCAATTCAGTTGAGGAAGAGAGCAATACTGGGTGTTTTTCTGATCAGTGTAAGTGGGAGATGAAAAACATACTGAGCTAGGAGTGGGGAAAGTGTTAGGCTAAGTCAGTAACAGGATCTGCAGAGTGGAGGGGCCCCGTCTATTCCCATAACCGAGACCAGGGAAGGGGAAGTAGGGCCTGAGTGAGAGGGCGGAATGGAGAAGGTAGTCCGCTCCCTGGAGCACAACCCTGGGCTCAGCGAGGGTTACCGCAGTCGAGGAGCCAGGGCCTCTTCAGTCCATGAACCCCAGCAGCTCCATACCTTGCAGCTATGTGTCTGGAGTTTCCGGGATCTCTGTGCCTGGGCTTTGCAGAGCCGGTGGCAGAGCCAGGGTCGGGCAGTTCGACTTCCAGTGACCCGGCTGTTTGCACTGTGGGCAGGGCTTGGTAGGAGGCTCGGGATTGGGGCAAACTTTTGCCCAGTGGCCGACCCGGCCACATTTGAAGCAGGCTCCTGACGGTAGGTGCTGACTCCCCTGGGGAGTGTGGCAATGGACGGGATTACCTGCCGGCCTTAGGGCTGCTACCAGGGCTTGGGAATGGAGGCTAACCACCTGTTAGACCCTCGCCTGGCAAGTGGCCTCAGCCGGCTCTACCCAAGCATTGAAAACTTTAAATGCCATTTTTACCAGATCCTGTATAGGGGTTTCAGGGCCCTCCTCAGCCTTCTTTAGCTTTTTTGGTGATGTCAGGGGCTGACTGGGAGGTGAAGTGAGAGGCCAAAATAGAGGTCCCACTTTTTAGACCCTGGGTCTAAACGAGTGTACGTTGTGAGTGCCTCCTGGAGGCGGTTAAGAAAAAGAGCAGGGTTCTCATCTGCCTTTTGAGTAACTTCTCTGTTTGTCATAGTTGACAACCTTGTTGGAGACTGTTTCCAGACGGCTAATGAGGTACCTGAGCATGAGGTTTCTATGAGGAAGATCAGATCCCTCGCCGGGCTGGTAATTCCAACCGGGGTCCTCTACTGGGATGGCATGCGCCCCCAATGGGGACATTTGGGTCGATAGCGTGGTCTTTGTCCATGTACGTTCCTCGGAGGTCAGGGTGGAAGCAAGGATCACTTGGATGTCATGCCAGGTTAAACCATACGTTTGGGAAATGTAGGTAAATTCTTTAATAAACTTAGAGGGGTCTGCTGAGAAAGAGCCCAGGCGGGTCTCTATCTGTGACAGGTCCTTTAAGGAAAAATGGACGTGGACTTGAACGAGTGCTTATACACCTGCAAACTCTCTTAAAGGACAAAGGGCAGCTGGAGGGTTGTGGGAGCGGGTATGAGAGGCAAGCGGTGAGGACAGGAGAGAGCTATCGGGCAGGTGATCAGACGGTGCAGGGGGTGGGGGAGACTGATAGGGCGGCGGGAGCGGCACGCTGAGGAGCTCGGCTGGCTCTTCAGGGGTTTGAATGGCAGGTTCTTTTTGCTGAGGGGATTGCACTAACAGTATTTGGTGGGCGGAACAATGGCTACAGAGGTCAGGGCGGGAACACAAGTCCCAAAAAGACTGCACATAGGGGGACTTCCGAATCCTTACCAGTCCTCCTGCAGAAATTGTCCAGGTCCTGTAGAACGTTGAAATAAAAAGTGCCCATCGGAAGCCAATGTGCCTGGTTGTTAAGCTGGGGCTGGGGCCAGGCAACTTGGGAGAGAAAAACAAGTCTTTTCTTTCACAAGGTCTGAGTGAGAGGGAGAGACTCATCAGGGCAGCCGTAGACTGGTTTTGAATGTAGGCAAGCGCCGCGCCTAAAGGTCCTGGATATTTGGGGAAGATAGGTGACTCTCAGGGGACCCCAAAAGAAGGGGGGGCACACACCTATCCCGGGATTTTGGCACCAAAATATAAGGTATATTTGGATGTGAAAACAGATTCAAAGACCCAATTAACGAAGTTTTAGAAGCAGGCATTATCGAGAAGCTTGTGGGTGGGTTCAGCAACTCAGGGTATTGAGCTATTGAAGCCGCGCAGGGGAAGAAACCCTGGCAGTGTTTTTAGGCCCACTGCTGGCAGGCACAGCTGGGGAGGATCATAGCTGGGGAGGATCTGCGCACACAGGTGCTTCAGAAGGGAGAAGGTCGTTAATCTTATCTATATGTCAGGGATGCGTGGAGTGACCATATCTTCAGAAAACATTCTGGCTTTGGGATGAACTAGTTCTAGGAATTTGGGGTTGAGCAGGGGAGGGGAGGTCAGTTAGGGGTCAGTCTTGAGAGCTCAGATGGGGTGCAGGCCTCCAAATGGAGTCTGTTGTGCCAAGACCGGGACACAGTGGTGTGCCGCGGCTCCGGAGAGCAGGAGGCCTGGGGGCGCCCGCGCCCACCCTGTTGGTTTGGGCAGGACTTTGGCTGGGTGGCCGGCTCCAGGCCGGCTTTCGGCTAGGCCTCAATGTGCGGCCTCCATTTTCCCAGGCACGTGACTCCACTCCCAGGCAGAATGGCGCCACCTGTGTGTGTTGTAGCTACACTCTGTTCCCAGAAAGAAAACCACCCAGAGTGCCAAGGAAAGTCCATCAGAACAAGTTTCATTTCCTGCGCAGGGACCATCAGCTCTCTTGAGATGAGACTGAGCGGCCCCAGTCTAATTTACAAGGTGCAGGTATGCAAGCAGGCAGAGTGAGAAGCGGTGTATTCGGGTTAGCCATTCCTAGTTGAACAGAAACTGCTCTGGTCATTCTCGCAAGCCTTCTGAGCATCCATTTCCTTCTGTACGTTTCCTTGGGCTACGTCTGCACAGCCTACTTCCCCACTATCAGCTAGTTCATTGACAGTTCCTAGCTAGTTTATTTACCGTTCATAATGGCTTCTGTCAGCTCAAAATGGCTTCTCTTGTCAAGGCTGTTTAAGCTTCTCCCAGAGCTGCTACCTTCCCGCCTGTTCTTAGCCAAGTTCAAGTCATTGAATCTGTGGTAGCCAGTCCAGTGTATGGTGGGCACAGCATTAAGAGTTTTATGGCTTTTACTTTCTGTGTGAGGAATGCCACTAGCTTATTGGTTATTATTGGTCCAAATGTGAGGCTTAGCAGGAGGAGGATTAGGGGTCTGGCTAGGGCTGTTACTAGGGTAGTTAGCCAGGTTGACCAATTCAGTAGCTTTCAAACCAATTGGTTCCTTCATTTCTTTTATGGCTCTTTCCTCTAATCTTTTCCTAACTGGGGCTGAACTACCTTTAGTGATTCCCGAATGCTTTGCACAAAACAAGTTTCTCCCAACGCTGTGCACAGCACTCCGTGTTTCACAAAGAGCAAGTTGAGCCCTCGGCGGTTTTGCTACACAACTGCTACAAGGGATTCTAAGGCTCTTTCTAAAAGGGTTTTTTAATCCCTGTAAATCTAAATGAATTTGCTGACTAAGAGTCTGATAGTTTAAGTTTCCTTGTATTAAAGCAACTGACCCGACTGCAGCTAATCCCATAATCCCATGCCCTGTTACAGTGGGACCAACACTGGGGCTCTTTTAGCTCATCTGGAAATTCCAAAGTTATCCCTACACCTCCTTTGCCAGAACACAGGTACACTGAGGAATAACATGCACTAGCACACAAAGACCCGGGTCCGCTGCTAATACTGGGGAAAAGAGACAGGGTGCTAGTCTTGTAGAACAAGTAAAGCAAGTGCCCGTTGGAGCAGATAACAAATAAGGATCGGCATTTGGTTCAATGGGAACAGCTTGAAGGCAAAAATCTCGATATCTTGACATATTAAAGGGATAATTAGATGAATAAAAACAGTCCTTGCCCTTGCAAATCTTTTAAAGTGAGCTTAGAATTGAGTCCATTCTAACCTCACCTGCAGACTGCTGCTTTGTGTAATCCTTCTTACCAACATTTTTAATTGGATTACACTCTGTACCAATAGTGCTATTTGTACCTGTGCCTACATAGTAAGGGGGAGCAGGGTTCAGACAAGCCAACAGTCAGCTGTGAGGTGAGGATTTGAGTTCATAAATTGGAATACAGCATCCAGAGTAACAAACTCAGAACCCAGAGGTGGCTCCTGAATGGGAAGGGCCCTTTGAGTTGGGCTGGCAGTGAACGGGAAAGTTACTGAAGAGGCTGGAGGGTGCGGCAAAGGAATCTTAATGATTCCCAGCTGTGGCTCTGCAGGATTTATCCCGAGGTTTGGGCCTTTTTACGGATGGCAGGTTGCCATATTTTACTTTGCTGCATAGTAAAGGTTGTCCCGGGATCTCTATCATTTACATAATGTTGAATTCCCCGTGTTTTCCCAGTGAACCCAATAATGCTTGAATCCAGTTCTTATTGGGTTACATTTGGAAACCATACATGTGGTGGGATCAAACCCTTCCGACTTGAGTCTCATTCTTGTAAAAATAATAGGGTCGTCTTTAACAAGTTTCCCCCCTGAAAACGATAGTTTCACAAACTCAAGCTGCACAATGGCAATGTCCCTCCCCTTGGCAGTTAGGGAGTCCATGCGCCGGGCATATATAGAAATGGTGTGTTTGGAGCCTTCTTTCTATAGAGGGTATTCCGCACCCATAGGACGGGATTCCGGTATAAGTCCCATTGTGCCCTTTACCTTTAAAGGATCCGGAATGCCAGCTGTTTCCTAGCAAATCAAACAAATCAAAGCAAAAACTGGGTCATACCCAGTGTAAGAGGTTACATATTCACTGCTGGAGGTTACAATAGCAGTCCACAGATGTGTTTGTGGTTGGGGGAAACTGGGTGCTGTCAGCAATACTCGGAGAAAACACAAGTTCTGTAAAGCCTTAATTTTGAGGGGTTTTCCGTCTTCCTGAGTGTCCATCTTTTCAGGATATGCTCAGGGAGGGCTTTTTTTAAACTTATGACTGATGAATCCATGGCCCCTTCCCCACTACTTTAACAGCAGTTGGTGTTGTAAGTATCACCTGGTATGGGCCAGTCCACCTAGGTTCTAAGGTGTCAGGTTGGTGCTTCTTTATCCACGTCCAGTCTCCAGGTTGCAAGTAGTGGGCTGCCTCTTGACCTTTCCCTTGAGTGGGCCCCAAATGAAGGTGTCAGAGCAGAGGGTTTGTCTCTCACCTGCTGCACAGCCTGCAGGCACTTGATGGGGGAACGATTAGTCACTTCCATTATTTCTACTTCCCTCAATCTTGGGAGGATTTGGGGAAGGTCTGCCAAACATAAATTCAAATGGGGTCATGCTTTTCACAAAGGGAGTGCATCGGACTCGAAGTAGGGCAAAAGGTAAAGAAAGGATCAACCCAGTTCTCGCCAGTTTCTAAATGCAACTTAACGAACAATTCCTTTAGGGCTCTGTTTATTCTTTCTACTTGCCCTGAACTTTGGGGCCTATAAGCCCAGTAGAGCTTCGAGTTAATATTTGGAAGCATTGCTAAGACTTTATTAATTTGAGCAATGAATGCCGGGCCATTGTCAGATCCCAAGGTGGTGGGAAGCCCAAATCTAGGGACAATTTTAGTTACTAATAATTTCCACACAATGGCAGCAGTTTCCTTCTTTGTTGGGAAGGCTTCCACCCATGCAGAATAGGTGTCTACAAACACCAGCAAATACCGGTAGCCATACTTTCTAAGTTTGATATCCATAAAGTCCACCTCCCAGAATTCTCCAGGACTACTACCTTGAGCTCGTGGTTGGGGTTGCTCCTTTTCTTTCTAGGGTTGTTTCCCCGAGCACAGTGCAATCAATGGTGGGTGACATCTGCCACCCAGTGTCCAAGCCTGGGTATGTAAAAGTGCCTGAGGAGCAACTGAGACCATTTAGAGGATCCCGAGTGCATACTTTCATGTAGTCCTTGATTCAGGTTGTCTCCAGAGCTTCTGGCATGAATCTTCTTCCATCAGGATGGAGCAGCCACCCTGGATGCTCCCAGTCTTTTTGGCTGGCCAACTCAGCTTATGTTTAGATCATTTTCTGAGTATGTAGGTTGTGGCTGTTACACTGGGGATGGCATGGTCACAGCCACTACCTTGGGCATTTGTGGTATAGTCCTGGCATTTGAGATCCACCGGTCCGGGGGACAGGTTAGGAGTGGTTCAACCATAGGTCCCCCTACCACAGCAATATCCTGTCCCAGTGTAAGCTTCCTAGCGTCTATGACTAGGATGGACGTGGCAGCCTCAGCTCGCATGCAGCTTGGCCATCTTGCAGCTACACAGTCCAGTTTCTTTGCAAGATCGGCCACAGGTCTCTTCCATGGCCGCAAGTTTTCAGTTAGCACTTCTTTTGCTCTGCCTCTGGCCTCACATAGACAATTGGAAGGGCTTTACTATGTCTAGTAGGGCAAGAGAGGTTGCCCACATGAGCGACTTTTTAAAGGATTCAAACACATGCTGTTCTACTTCAGTCCATCTAAGTTTTTTTTGTTTCCCCATTACTTGCATATAGGGGTTTTGTTATTTTTTCAAATCCCAAATTCCACAATGGACAGTACCCCACAGCTCCTAGAAACTCTTGCACCTGCCTCTTCGTGTCAGGGACTGGGATTTGAGGGTCACCTCAGTGCGGCTGGGAGACAAGGTCCGTTTTCCCTCTTCCAGTTGGTAGCCTAGGTTTACAGCTTTATGGACACACAGTTGAGCCTCTCTTGCAGATACCCTGTACCCCAATGGGCCAAGGACTATTAGTAGGTCCTTGGTAGCCCGTTGGCATTCCTCCAGGGTTTCGGAGGCCAGGAGGAGGTCATCCGCATACTGGAGCAAGGTGGTTTTGGGCTGTTCCTATAAGTCTTCACTGGGTTGATTTGCAGGGGACAAGGGTATACAGAACAAAGCATCCTTTAAGTCCAAAACAGTATAACAAATTCAGTTTGACGGAATATTACTCAGGAGAGTCTCGGGGTTTGGTATGTGTTGTGGACAGTTTCTATCCACTCATTTACCTCTCCGAGATCCTGCACCGTTTGGAAGTCCTCAGTTCCCGGCTTCTGCACGGGCAGCAGGGGAGCATTCCATGTGGACTTGCGGGGCACCAAACTGCCTGTCCTCTTTAGTCTGCATATGTGAACAGCAATACCCACCTTTGCTTTTGGGGGAGTAGGGTTTGCTTGACACACCAGTGTGGCCGAGCTCAGAAGTTGTACGACCCCAGGCACCTGATGTTCAGAAAGGTTTGGCAAGTTGTTCTCTGCCCAAACAAAGGAATATCTTTTAGCCATTTATCAAGAAGTTCCTTTGAGGAGGTCTCTTCTGCTCCTTGATAAAGCACATATCACTAAGACATTGGAGCGGTGAGTAAAACCTTTGGCTTTTCAAGTTCAAGGGTTAAGGTGGTTGCAGCAGATGAGAAAGTAATTATGGCCGCCATTTTTCATAATAAGTCATGAGCAATTAGGGGAAAGAGGCATTGAGGCATTACCAGGAAGGAGTGTATAACTGTCTCTTGTGCTAAATCTGTTATTCTGCCCGTTGTCCATGGGTGTGCTTATGTCTGTCCTGTGGCCCCTGTTATTAAAATCTTTCCTTTTGACAAGGCACCTGTAGTCTTTTCTAATCAAGAAGGTGACCCCTTAGTCCACCCAGAAATTTACTGAGCACTGTGCGTGCTCAGAGGTCCAGGTTTCCGGCCAGGAAGGGCAGGTACACCTAGGTGGGCGCTGCACCTGC